>NW_028141168.1:15041739-15631710 GCF_030444845.1 Prenolepis imparis | reverse complement strand
AAAATATTAGAAATTGATATTTTTTTGACGCGGACCCTGTGCGACGCATCCTTAATTTATGTTTATCGTATTAAAAAATTTGTACGCTGGTGTCTGTTTGGTACCAAATGATTCTGTAATCAATGTACTATTAAAATGTATAATCGATGAATTTTTGGCTCGTCTTTAAATATTAGAAAACGATACTTTTTTACCGCTGACCCCATGCGACGCAACCTTAATTTATGTATATCAAGTTAAAAAATTTGTACGCTGGTGTCTGTTTGGTACCAAATGATTCTGTAATCAATGTACTATTAAAATGTATACTCGATGAATTTTTGGCTCGTCTTAACATATTAGAAATCGATACTTTTTACCGCTGACCCTGTGCGACGCATACCTATTTTATGTTTATCGTATTAAAAAATTTGTACGCTGGTGTCTGCATGGTACCAAAAGATTCTGTAATCAATGTACTATTAAAATGTATACTCGATGAATTTTTGGCTCGTCTTAAAATATTAGAAATCGATACTTTTTTGACGCGGACCCTGTGCGACGGATACTTATTTTATGTTTATCGTATTAAAAATTTGTACGCTGGTGTCTGTTTGGTACCAAATGATTCTGTAATCAATGTACTATTAAAATGTATAATCGATGAATTTTTGGCTCGTCTTTAAATATTAGAAATCGATACTTTTTTACCGCTGATCCCATGCGACGCATCCTTAATTTATGTATAGCAAATGAAAAAGTTTGTACGCTGTTGTCTGCTTGGTACCAAATGATTCTGTAATAAATGTGCTATTAAAATGTATAATTGATGAAATTTTGGCTCGTCTTTAAATATTAGAAATCGATACTTTTTTACCGCTGATCCCATGCGACGCAATCTTATTTTATGTATATCAAGTTAAAAAATTTGTACGCTGTTGTCTGTTTGGTACCAAATGATTCTGTAATCAATGTACTATTAAAATGTATAATCGATGAATTTTTGGCTCATCTTAAAATATTGGAAATCGATACTTTTTACCGCTGACCCTAAGCGACGCAACCTTATTTTATGTTTATCGTATTAAAAAATTTGTACGCTGGTGTCTGCATGGTACCAAAAGATTCTGTAATCAATGTACTATTAAAATGTATAATCGATGAATTTTTGGCTCGTCTTAAATATTGGAAATCGATACTTTTTACCGCTGACCCTGTGCGACGCATACTTATTTTATGTTTATCGTATTAAAAAATTTGTACGCTGGTGTCTGTTTGGTACCAAAAGATTCTGTAATCAATGTACTATTAAAATGTATAATCGATGAAATTTTGGCTCGTCTTTTAATATTAGAAATCGATACTTTTTTACCGCTGATCCCATGCGACGCAATCTTATTTTATGTATATCAAGTTAAAAAATTTGTACGCTGTTGTCTGTTTGGTATCAAATGATTCTGTAATCAATGTACTATTAAAATGTATAATCGATGAATTTTTGGCTCGTCTTAAAATATTGGAAATCGATACTTTTTACAGCTGACCCATTGCGACGCAACCTTAATTTATGTTTATTGTATTAAAAAATTTGTACGCTGGTGTCTGCATGGTACCAAAAGATTCTGTAATCAATGTACTATTAAAATGTATAATCGATGAATTTTTGGCTCGTCTTAAAATATTAGAAATCGATACTTTTTTGACGCGGACCCTGTGCGACGGATACTTATTTTATGTTTATCGTATTAAAAATTTGTACGCTGGTGTCTGTTTGGTACCAAATGATTCTGTAATCAATGTACTATTAAAATGTATAATCGATGAATTTTTGGCTCGTCTTTAAATATTAGAAATCGATACTTTTTTACCGCTGATCCCATGCGACGCATCCTTAATTTATGTATAGCAAATGAAAAAGTTTGTACGCTGTTGTCTGCTTGGTACCAAATGATTCTTTATAAATGTGCTATTAAAATGTATAATCGATGAAATTTTGGCTCGTCTTTAAATATTCGAAATCGATACTTTTTTACCGCTGATCCCATGCGACGCAATCTTATTTTATGTATATCAAGTTAAAAAATTTGTACGCTGGTGTCTGTTTGGTACCAAATGATTCTGTAATCAATGTACTATTAAAATGTATAATCGATGAATTTTTGGCTCGTCTTAACATATTAGAAATCGATACTTTTTTACCGCTGATCCCATGCGACGCAATCTTATTTTATGTATATCAAGTTAAAAAATTTGTACGCTGTTGTCTGGTTGGTACCAAAAGATTCTGTAATCAATGTACTATTAAAATGTATAATCGATGAATTTTTGGCTCGTCTTAAAATATTGGAAATCGATACTTTTTACCGCTGACCCTGTGCGACGCATACTTATTTTTTGTTTATCGTATTAAAAAATTTGTACGCTGGTGTCTGTTTGGTACCAAAAGATTCTGTAATAAATGTACTATTAAAATGTATAATCGATGAATTTTTGGCTCGTCTTAAAATATTAGAAATTGATACTTTTTTACCGCTGACCCTATGCGACGCAACATTATTTTATGTTTATCGTATTAAAAAATTTGTACGCTGGTGTCTGCATGGTACCAAAAGATTCTGTAATCAATGTACTATTAAAATGTATAATCGATGAATTTTTGGCTCGTCTTAAAATATTGGAAATCGATACTTTTTACCGCTGACCCTCTGCGACGCAACATTATTTTAAGTATATCAAGTTAAAAAATTTGTACGCTGGTGTCTGTTTGGTACCAAATGATTCTGTAATCAATGTACTATTAAAATGTATAATCGATGAATTTTTGGCTCGTCTTAAAATATTCGAAATCGATACTTTTTTACCGCTGACCCTGTGCGACGCATCCTTAATTTATGTTTATCGTATTAAAAAATTTGTACGCTGGTGTCTGTTTGGTACCAAATGATTCTGTAATCAATGTACTATTAAAATGTATAATCGATGAATTTTTGGCTCGTCTTAAAATATTGGAAATCGATACTTTTTACCGCTGACCCTGTGCGACGCATACTTATTTTATGTTTATCGTATTAAAAAATTTGTACGCTGGTGTCTGTTTGGTACCAAAAGATTCTGTAATAAATGTACTATTAAAATGTATAATCGATGAATTTTTGGCTCGTCTTAAAATATTAGATATTGATACTTTTTTACCGCTGACCCTATGCGACGCAACATTATTTTATGTTTATCGTATTAAAAAATTTGTACGCTGGTGTCTGCATGGTACCAAAAGATTCTGTATTCAATGTACTATTAAAATGTATAATCGATGAATTTTTGGCTCGTCTTAAAATATTGGAAATCGATACTTTTTACCGCTGACCCTCTGCGACGCAACATTATTTTAAGTATATCAAGTTAAAAAATTTGTACGCTGGTGTCTGTTTGGTACCAAATGATTCTGTAATCAATGTACTATTAAAATGTATAATCGATGAATTTTTGGCTCGTCTTAAAATATTAGAAATCGATACATTTTTACCGCTGACCCTGTGCGACGCATACTTATTTTATGTTTATCGTATTAAAAAATTTGTACGCTGGTGTCTGCATGGTACCAAAAGATTCTGTAATCAATGTACTATTAAAATGTTTACTCGATGAATTTTTTGCTCGTCTTAAATATTGGAAATCGATACTTTTTACCGCTGACCCTGTGCGACGCATACTTATTTTATGTTTATCGTATTAAAAAATTTGTACGCTGGTGTCTGCATGGTACCAAAAGATTCTGTAATCAATGTACTATTAAAATGTATACTCGATGAATTTTTGGCTCGTCTTAAAATATTAGAAATCGATACTTTTTGACGCGGACCCTGTGCGACGCATACTTATTTTATGTTTATCGTATTAAAAAATTTGTACGCTGGTGTCTGTTTGGTACCAAATGTTTCTGTAATCAATGTAATATTAAAGTGTATAATCGATGAATTTTTGGCTCGTCTTTAAATATTAGAAATCGATACTTTTTTACCGCTGATCCCATGCGACGCATCCTTAATTTATGTATAGCAAATGAAAAAGTTTGTACGCTGTTGTCTGCTTGGAACCAAATGATTCTGTAATAAATGTGCTATTAAAATGTATAATCGATGAAATTTTGGCTAGTCTTAAATATTGGAAATCGATACTTTTTACCGCTGACCCTGTGCGACGCATACTTATTTTATGTTTATCGTATTAAAAAATTTGTACGCTGGTGTCTGTTTGGTACCAAAAGATTCTGTAATCAATGTACTTTAAAATGTATAATCGATGAAATTTTGGCTCGTCTTTAAATATTAGAAATCGATACTTTTTTACCGCTGATCCCATGCGACGCAATCTTATTTTATGTATATCAAGTTAAAAAATTTGTACGCTGTTGTCTGTTTGGTATCAAATGATTCTGTAATCAATGTACTATTAAAATGTATAATCGATGAATTTTTGGATCGTCTTAAAATATTAGAAATTGATATTTTTTTGACGCGGACCCTGTGCGACGCATCCTTAATTTATGTTTATCGTATTAAAAAATTTGTACGCTGGTGTCTGTTTGGTACCAAATGATTCTGTAATCAATGTACTATTAAAATGTATAATCGATGAATTTTTGGCTCGTCTTTAAATATTAGAAAACGATACTTTTTTACCGCTGACCCCATGCGACGCAACCTTAATTTATGTATATCAAGTTAAAAAATTTGTACGCTGGTGTCTGTTTGGTACCAAATGATTCTGTAATCAATGTACTATTCAAATGTATAATGGATGAATTTTTGGCTCGTCTTAACATATTAGAAATCGATACTTTTTTACCGCTGATCCCATGCGACGCAATCTTATTTTATGTATATCAAGTTAAAAAATTTGTACGCTGTTGTCTGGTTGGTACCAAAAGATTCTGTAATCAATGTACTATTAAAATGTATAATCGATGAATTTTTGGCTCGTCTTAAAATATTGGAAATCGATACTTTTTACCGCTGACCCTGTGCGACGCATACTTATTTTATGTTTATCGTATTAAAAAATTTGTACGCTGGTGTCTGCATGGTACCAAAAGATTCTGTAATCAATGTACTATTAAAATGTATACTCGATGAATTTTTGGCTCGTCTTAAAATATTAGAAATCGATACTTTTTTGACGCGGACCCTGTGCGACGGATACTTATTTTATGTTTATCGTATTAAAAATTTGTACGCTGGTGTCTGTTTGGTACCAAATGATTCTGTAATCAATGTACTATTAAAATGTATAATCGATGAATTTTTGGCTCGTCTTTAAATATTAGAAATCGATACTTTTTTACCGCTGATCCCATGCGACGCATCCTTAATTTATGTATAGCAAATGAAAAAGTTTGTACGCTGTTGTCTGCTTGGTACCAAATGATTCTGTAATAAATGTACTATTAAAATGTATAATCGAATTTTTGGCTCGTCTTAAAATATTGGAAATCGATACTTTTTACCGCTGACCCTGTGCGACGCATACTTATTTTATGTTTATCGTATTAAAAAATTTGTACGCTGGTGTCTGCATGGTACCAAAAGATTCTGTAATCAATGTACTATTAAAATGTATACTCGATGAATTTTTGGCTCGTCTTAAAATATTAGAAATCGATACTTTTTTGACGCGGACCCTGTGCGACGGATACTTATTTTATGTTTATCGTATTAAAAATTTGTACGCTGGTGTCTGTTTGGCACCAAATGATTCTGTAATCAATGTACTATTAAAATGTATAATCGATGAATTTTTGGCTCGTCTTTAAATATTAGAAATCGATACTTTTTTACCGCTGATCCTATGCGACGCAACATTATTTTATGTTTATCGTATTAAAAAATTTGTACGCTGGTGTCTGTTTGGTACCAAATGATTCTGTAATCAATGTACTATTAAAATGTATAATCGATGAATTTTTGGCTCGTCTTAAAATATTGGAAATCGATACTTTTTACCGCGGACCCTGTGCGACGCATACTTATTTTATGTTTATCGTATTAAAAAATTTGTACGCTGGTGTCTGTTTGGTACCAAATGATTCTGTAATCAATGTACTATTAAAATGTATAATCGATGAATTTTTGGCTCGTCTTAAAATATTGGAAATCGATACTTTTTACCGCTGACCCTAAGCGACGCAACCTTATTTTATGTTTATCGTATTAAAAAATTTGTACGCTGGTGTCTGCATGGTACCAAAAGATTCTATAATCAATGTACTATTAAAATGTATAATCGATGAATTTTTGGCTCGTCTTAAAATATTAGAAATCGATACTTTTTTACCGCTGACCCTGTGCGACGCATACTTATTTTATGTTTATCGTATTAAAAAATTTGTACGCTGGTGTCTGCATGGTACCAAAAGATTCTGTAATCAATGTACTATTAAAATGTTTACTCGATGAATTTTTGGCTCGTCTTAAATATTGGAAATCGATACTTTTTACCGCTGACCCTGTGCGACGCATACTTATTTTATGTTTATCGTATTAAAAAATTTGTACGCTGGTGTCTGCATGGTACCAAAAGATTCTGTAATCAATGTACTATTAAAATGTATACTCGATGAATTTTTGGCTCGTCTTAAAATATTAGAAATCGATACTTTTTGACGCGGACCCTGTGCGACGCATACTTATTTTATGTTTATCGTATTAAAAAATTTGTACGCTGGTGTCTGTTTGGTACCAAATGTTTCTGTAATCAATGTAATATTAAAATGTATATTCGATGAATTTTTGGCTCGTCTTTAAATATTAGAAATCGATACTTTTTTACCGCTGATCCCATGCGACGCATCCTTAATTTATGTATAGCAAATGAAAAAGTTTGTACGCTGTTGTCTGCTTGGTACCAAATGATTCTGTAATAAATGTGCTATTAAAATGTATAATTGATGAAATTTTGGCTCGTCTTTAAATATTAGAAATCGATACTTTTTTACCGCTGATCCCATGCGACGCAATCTTAATTTATGTATATCAAGTTAAAAAATTTGTACGCTGTTGTCTGTTTGGTACCAAATGATTCTGTAATCAATGTACTATTAAAATGTATAATCGATGAATTTTTGGCTCGTCTTAAAATATTGGAAATCGATACTTTTCACCGCTGACCCTAAGCGACGCAACCTTATTTTATGTATATCGTATTAAAAAATTTGTACGCTGGTGTCTGCATGGTACCAAAAGATTCTGTAATCAATGTACTATTAAAATTTATAATCGATGAATTTTTGGCTCGTCTTAAATATTGGAAATCGATACTTTTTACCGCTGACCCTGTGCGACGCATACTTATTTTATGTTTATCGTATTAAAAAATTTGTACGCTGGTGTCTGTTTGGTACCAAATGTTTCTGTAATCAATGTACTATTAAAATGTATAATCGATGAATTTTTGGCTCGTCTTAAAATATTGGAAATCGATACTTTTTACCGCTGACCCTGTGCGACGCATACTTATTTTATGTTTATCGTATTAAAAAATTTGTACGCTGGTGTCTGTTTGGTACCAAAAGATTCTGTAATCAATGTACTATTAAAATGTATAATCGATGAAATTTTGGCTCGTCTTTTAATATTAGAAATCGATACTTTTTTACCGCTGATCCCATGCGACGCAATCTTATTTTATGTATATCAAGTTAAAAAATTTGTACGCTGTTGTCTGTTTGGTATCAAATGATTCTGTAATCAATGTACTATTAAAATGTATAATCGATGAATTTTTGGCTCGTCTTAAAATATTGGAAATCGATACTTTTTACAGCTGACCCATTGCGACGCAACCTTAATTTATGTTTATTGTATTAAAAAATTTGTACGCTGGTGTCTGCATGGTACCAAAAGATTCTGTAATCAATGTACTATTAAAATGTATAATCGATGAATTTTTGGCTCGTCTTAAAATATTAGAAATCGATACTTTTTTGACGCGGACCCTGTGCGACGGATACTTATTTTATGTTTATCGTATTAAAAATTTGTACGCTGGTGTCTGTTTGGTACCAAATGATTCTGTAATCAATGTACTATTAAAATGTATAATCGATGAATTTTTGGCTCGTCTTTAAATATTAGAAATCGATACTTTTTTACCGCTGATCCCATGCGACGCATCCTTAATTTATGTATAGCAAATGAAAAAGTTTGTACGCTGTTGTCTGCTTGGTACCAAATGATTGTTTATAAATGTGCTATTAAAATGTATAATCGATGAAATTTTGGCTCGTCTTTAAATATTCGAAATCGATACTTTTTTACCGCTGATCCCATGCGACGCAATCTTATTTTATGTATATCAAGTTAAAAAATTTGTACGCTGGTGTCTGTTTGGTACCAAATGATTCTGTAATCAATGTACTATTAAAATGTATAATCGATGAATTTTTGGCTCGTCTTAACATATTAGAAATCGATACTTTTTTACCGCTGATCCCATGCGACGCAATCTTATTTTATGTATATCAAGTTAAAAAATTTGTACGCTGTTGTCTGGTTGGTACCAAAAGATTCTGTAATCAATGTACTATTAAAATGTATAATCGATGAATTTTTGGCTCGTCTTAAAATATTGGAAATCGATACTTTTTACCGCTGACCCTGTGCGACGCATACTTATTTTATGTTTATCGTATTAAAAAATTTGTACGCTGGTGTCTGTTTGGTACCAAAAGATTCTGTAATAAATGTACTATTAAAATGTATAATCGATGAATTTTTGGCTCGTCTTAAAATATTAGAAATTGATACTTTTTTACCGCTGACCCTATGCGACGCAACATTATTTTATGTTTATCGTATTAAAAAATTTGTACGCTGGTGTCTGCATGGTACCAAAAGATTCTGTAATCAATGTACTATTAAAATGTATAATCGATGAATTTTTGGCTCGTCTTAAAATATTGGAAATCGATACTTTTTACCGCTGACCCTCTGCGACGCAACATTATTTTAAGTATATCAAGTTAAAAAATTTGTACGCTGGTGTCTGTTTGGTACCAAATGATTCTGTAATCAATGTACTATTAAAATGTATAATCGATGAATTTTTAGCTCGTCTTAAAATATTCGAAATCGATACTTTTTTACCGCTGACCCTGTGCGACGCATCCTTAATTTATGTTTATCGTATTAAAAAATTTGTACGCTGGTGTCTGTTTGGTACCAAATGATTCTGTAATCAATGTACTATTAAAATGTATAATCGATGAATTTTTGGCTCGTCTTAAAATATTGGAAATCGATACTTTTTACCGCTGACCCTGTGCGACGCATACTTATTTTATGTTTATCGTATTAAAAAATTTGTACGCTGGTGTCTGTTTGGTACCAAAAGATTCTGTAATAAATGTACTATTAAAATGTATAATCGATGAATTTTTGGCTCGTCTTAAAATATTAGAAATCGATACATTTTTACCGCTGACCCTGTGCGACGCATACTTATTTTATGTTTATCGTATTAAAAAATTTGTACGCTGGTGTCTGCATGGTACCAAAAGATTCTGTAATCAATGTACTATTAAAATGTTTACTCGATGAATTTTTGGCTCGTCTTAAATATTGGAAATCGATACTTTTTACCGCTGACCCTGTGCGACGCATACTTATTTTATGTTTATCGTATTAAAAAATTTGTACGCTGGTGTCTGCATGGTACCAAAAGATTCTGTAATCAATGTACTATTAAAATGTATACTCGATGAATTTTTGGCTCGTCTTAAAATATTAGAAATCGATACTTTTTGACGCGGACCCTGTGCGACGCATACTTATTTTATGTTTATCGTATTAAAAAATTTGTACGCTGGTGTCTGTTTGGTACCAAATGTTTCTGTAATCAATGTAATATTAAAGTGTATAATCGATGAATTTTTGGCTCGTCTTTAAATATTAGAAATCGATACTTTTTTACCGCTGATCCCATGCGACGCATCCTTAATTTATGTATAGCAAATGAAAAAGTTTGTACGCTGTTGTCTGCTTGGTACCAAATGATTCTGTAATAAATGTGCTATTAAAATGTATAATCGATGAAATTTTGGCTCGTCTTAAATATTGGAAATCGATACTTTTTACCGCTGACCCTGTGCGACGCATACTTATTTTATGTTTATCGTATTAAAAAATTTGTACGCTGGTGTCTGTTTGGTACCAAAAGATTCTGTAATCAATGTACTATTAAAATGTATAATCGATGAAATTTTGGCTCGTCTTTAAATATTAGAAATCGATACTTTTTTACCGCTGATCCCATGCGACGCAATCTTATTTTATGTATATCAAGTTAAAAAATTTGTACGCTGTTGTCTGTTTGGTATCAAATGATTCTGTAATCAATGTACTATTAAAATGTATAATCGATGAATTTTTGGCTCGTCTTAAAATATTGGAAATCGATACTTTTTACCGCTGACCCATTGCGACGCAACCTTATTTTATGTTTATTGTATTAAAAAATTTGTACGCTGGTGTCTGCATGGTACCAAAAGATTCTGTAATCAATGTACTATTAAAATGTATAATCGATGAATTTTTGGCTCGTCTTAAAATATTAGAAATTGATATTTTTTTGACGCGGACCCTGTGCGACGCATCCTTAATTTATGTTTATCGTATTAAAAAATTTGTACGCTGGTGTCTGTTTGGTACCAAATGATTCTGTAATCAATGTACTATTAAAATGTATAATCGATGAATTTTTGGCTCGTCTTTAAATATTAGAAAACGATACTTTTTTACCGCTGACCCCATGCGACGCAACCTTAATTTATGTATATCAAGTTAAAAAATTTGTACGCTGGTGTCTGTTTGGTACCAAATGATTCTGTAATCAATGTACTATTCAAATGTATAATCGATGAATTTTTGGCTCGTCTTAACATATTAGAAATCGATACTTTTTTACCGCTGATCCCATGCGACGCAATCTTATTTTATGTATATCAAGTTAAAAAATTTGTACGCTGTTGTCTGGTTGGTACCAAAAGATTCTGTAATCAATGTACTATTAAAATGTATAATCGATGAATTTTTGGCTCGTCTTAAAATATTGGAAATCGATACTTTTTACCGCTGACCCTGTGCGACGCATACTTATTTTATGTTTATCGTATTAAAAAATTTGTACGCTGGTGTCTGCATGGTACCAAAAGATTCTGTAATCAATGTACTATTAAAATGTATACTCGATGAATTTTTGGCTCGTCTTAAAATATTAGAAATCGATACTTTTTTGACGCGGACCCTGTGCGACGGATACTTATTTTATGTTTATCGTATTAAAAATTTGTACGCTGGTGTCTGTTTGGTACCAAATGATTCTGTAATCAATGTACTATTAAAATGTATAATCGATGAATTTTTGGCTCGTCTTTAAATATTAGAAATCGATACTTTTTTACCGCTGATCCCATGCGACGCAATCTTATTTTATGTATATCAAGTTAAAAAATTTGTACGCTGGTGTCTGTTTGGTACCAAATGATTCTGTAATCAATGTACTATTAAAATGTATAATCGATGAATTTTTGGCTCGTCTTAACATATTAGAAATCGATACTTTTTTACCGCTGATCCCATGCGACGCAATCTTATTTTATGTATATCAAGTTAAAAAATTTGTACGCTGTTGTCTGGTTGGTACCAAAAGATTCTGTAATCAATGTACTATTAAAATGTATAATCGATGAATTTTTGGCTCGTCTTAAAATATTGGAAATCGATACTTTTTACCGCTGACCCTGTGCGACGCATACTTATTTTATGTTTATCGTATTAAAAAATTTGTACGCTGGTGTCTGTTTGGTACCAAAAGATTCTGTAATAAATGTACTATTAAAATGTATAATCGATGAATTTTTGGCTCGTCTTAAAATATTAGATATTGATACTTTTTTACCGCTGACCCTATGCGACGCAACATTATTTTATGTTTATCGTATTAAAAAATTTGTACGCTGGTGTCTGCATGGTACCAAAAGATTCTGTAATCAATGTACTATTAAAATGTATAATCGATGAATTTTTGGCTCGTCTTAAAATATTGGAAATCGATACTTTTTACCGCTGACCCTCTGCGACGCAACATTATTTTAAGTATATCAAGTTAAAAAATTTGTACGCTGGTGTCTGTTTGGTACCAAATGATTCTGTAATCAATGTACTATTAAAATGTATAATCGATGAATTTTTGGCTCGTCTTAAAATATTAGAAATCGATACTTTTTTACCGCTGACCCTGTGCGACGCATCCTTAATTTATGTTTATCGTATTAAAAAATTTGTACGCTGGTGTCTGTTTGGTACCAAATGATTCTGTAATCAATGTACTATTAAAATGTATAATCGATGAATTTTTGGCTCGTCTTAAAATATTGGAAATCGAAACTTTTTACCGCTGACCCTGTGCGACGCATACTTATTTTATGTTTATCGTATTAAAAAAATTGTACGCTGGTGTCTGTTTGGTACCAAAAGATTCTGTAATAAATGTACTATTAAAATGTATAATCGATGAATTTTTGGCTCGTCTTAAAATATTAGATATTGATACTTTTTTACCGCTGACCCTATGCGACGCAACATTATTTTATGTTTATCGTATTAAAAAATTTGTACGCTGGTGTCTGCATGGTACCAAAAGATTCTGTAATCAATGTACTATTAAAATGTATAATCGATGAATTTTTGGCTCGTCTTAAAATATTGGAAATCGATACTTTTTACCGCTGACCCTGTGCGACGCATACTTATTTTATGTTTATCGTATTAAAAAATTTGTACGCTGGTGTCTGTTTGGTACCAAAAGATTCTGTAATCAATGTACTATTAAAATGTATAATCGATGAAATTTTGGCTCGTCTTTAAATATTAGAAATCGATACTTTTTTACCGCTGATCCCATGCGACGCAATCTTATTTTATGTATATCAAGTTAAAAAATTTGTACGCTGTTGTCTGTTTGGTATCAAATGATTCTGTAATCAATGTACTATTAAAATGTATAATCGATGAATTTTTGGCTCGTCTTAAAATATTGGAAATCGATACTTTTTACCGCTGACCCATTGCGACGCAACCTTATTTTATGTTTATTGTATTAAAAAATTTGTACGCTGGTGTCTGCATGGTACCAAAAGATTCTGTAATCAATGTACTATTAAAATGTATAATCGATGAATTTTTGGCTCGTCTTAAAATATTAGAAATTGATATTTTTTTGACGCGGACCCTGTGCGACGCATCCTTAATTTATGTTTATCGTATTAAAAAATTTGTACGCTGGTGTCTGTTTGGTACCAAATGATTCTGTAATCAATGTACTATTAAAATGTATAATCGATGAATTTTTGGCTCGTCTTTAAATATTAGAAAACGATACTTTTTTACCGCTGACCCCATGCGACGCAACCTTAATTTATGTATATCAAGTTAAAAAATTTGTACGCTGGTGTCTGTTTGGTACCAAATGATTCTGTAATCAATGTACTATTCAAATGTATAATCAATGAATTTTTGGCTCGCCTTAAAATATTGGAAATAGATACTTTTTACCGCTGACCCTGTGCGACGCAACCTTATTTTATGTTTATCGTATTAAAAAATTTGTACGCTGTTGTCTGCTTGGTACCAAAAGATTCTGTAATCAATGTGCTATTAAAATGTATAATCGATGAATTTTTGGCTCGTCTTAAAATATTGGAAATCGATACTTTTTACCGCTGACCCTAAGCGACGCAACATTATTTTATGTTTATCGTATTAAAAAATTTGTACGCTGGTGTCTGCATGGTACCAAAAGATTCTGTAATCAATGTACTATTAAAATGTATAATCGATGAATTTTTGGCTCGTCTTAAATATTGGAAATCGATACTTTTTACCGCTGACCCTGTGCGACGGATACTTATTTTATGTTTATCGTATTAAAAAATTTGTACGCTGGTGTCTGTTTGGTACCAAATGTTTCTGTAATCAATGTACTATTAAAATGTATAATCGATGAATTTTTGGCTCGTCTTTAAATATTAGAAATCGATACTTTTTTACCGCTGATCCTATGCGACGCAACATTATTTTATGTTTATCGTATTAAAAAATTTGTACGCTGGTGTCTGTTTGGTACCAAATGATTCTGTAATCAATGTACTATTAAAATGTATAATCGATGAATTTTTGGCTCGTCTTAAAATATTGGAAATCGATACTTTTTACCGCTGACCCTGTGCGACGCATACTTATTTTATGTTTATCGTATTAAAAAATTTGTACGCTGGTGTCTGTTTGGTACCAAAAGATTCTGTAATAAATGTACTATTAAAATGTATAATCGATGAATTTTTGGCTCGTCTTAAAATATTAGATATTGATACTTTTTTACCGCTGACCCTATGCGACGCAACATTATTTTATGTTTATCGTATTAAAAAATTTGTACGCTGGTGTCTGCATGGTACCAAAAGATTCTGTAATCAATGTACTATTAAAATGTATAATCGATGAATTTTTGGCTCGTCTTAAAATATTGGAAATCGATACTTTTTACCGCTGACCCTCTGCGACGCAACATTATTTTAAGTATATCAAGTTAAAAAATTTGTACGCTGGTGTCTGTTTGGTACCAAATGATTCTGTAATCAATGTACTATTAAAATGTATAATCGATGAATTTTTGGCTCGTCTTAAAATATTAGAAATCGATACATTTTTACCGCTGACCCTGTGCGACGCATACTTATTTTATGTTTATCGTATTAAAAAATTTGTACGCTGGTGTCTGCATGGTACCAAAAGATTCTGTAATCAATGTACTATTAAAATGTTTACTCGATGAATTTTTGGCTCGTCTTAAATATTGGAAATCGATACTTTTTACCGCTGACCCTGTGCGACGCATACTTATTTTATGTTTATCGTATTAAAAAATTTGTACGCTGGTGTCTGCATGGTACCAAAAGATTCTGTAATCAATGTACTATTAAAATGTATACTCGATGAATTTTTGGCTCGTCTTAAAATATTAGAAATCGATACTTTTTGACGCGGACCCTGTGCGACGCATACTTATTTTATGTTTATCGTATTAAAAAATTTGTACGCTGGTGTCTGTTTGGTACCAAATGTTTCTGTAATCAATGTAATATTAAAGTGTATAATCGATGAATTTTTGGCTCGTCTTTAAATATTAGAAATCGATACTTTTTTACCGCTGATCCCATGCGACGCATCCTTAATTTATGTATAGCAAATGAAAAAGTTTGTACGCTGTTGTCTGCTTGGTACCAAATGATTCTGTAATAAATGTGCTATTAAAATGTATAATCGATGAAATTTTGGCTCGTCTTAAATATTGGAAATCGATACTTTTTACCGCTGACCCTGTGCGACGCATACTTATTTTATGTTTATCGTATTAAAAAATTTGTACGCTGGTGTCTGTTTGGTACCAAAAGATTCTGTAATCAATGTACTATTAAAATGTATAATCGATGAAATTTTGGCTCGTCTTTAAATATTAGAAATCGATACTTTTTTACCGCTGATCCCATGCGACGCAATCTTATTTTATGTATATCAAGTTAAAAAATTTGTACGCTGTTGTCTGTTTGGTATCAAATGATTCTGTAATCAATGTACTATTAAAATGTATAATCGATGAATTTTTGGCTCGTCTTAAAATATTGGAAATCGATACTTTTTACCGCTGACCCATTGCGACGCAACCTTATTTTATGTTTATTGTATTAAAAAATTTGTACGCTGGTGTCTGCATGGTACCAAAAGATTCTGTAATCAATGTACTATTAAAATGTATAATCGATGAATTTTTGGCTCGTCTTAAAATATTAGAAATTGATATTTTTTTGACGCGGACCCTGTGCGACGCATCCTTAATTTATGTTTATCGTATTAAAAAATTTGTACGCTGGTGTCTGTTTGGTACCAAATGATTCTGTAATCAATGTACTATTAAAATGTATAATCGATGAATTTTTGGCTCGTCTTTAAATATTAGAAAACGATACTTTTTTACCGCTGACCCCATGCGACGCAACCTTAATTTATGTATATCAAGTTAAAAAATTTGTACGCTGGTGTCTGTTTGGTACCAAATGATTCTGTAATCAATGTACTATTCAAATGTATAATCGATGAATTTTTGGCTCGTCTTAACATATTAGAAATCGATACTTTTTTACCGCTGATCCCATGCGACGCAATCTTATTTTATGTATATCAAGTTAAAAAATTTGTACGCTGTTGTCTGGTTGGTACCAAAAGATTCTGTAATCAATGTACTATTAAAATGTATAATCGATGAATTTTTGGCTCGTCTTAAAATATTGGAAATCGATACTTTTTACCGCTGACCCTGTGCGACGCATACTTATTTTATGTTTATCGTATTAAAAAATTTGTACGCTGGTGTCTGCATGGTACCAAAAGATTCTGTAATCAATGTACTATTAAAATGTATACTCGATGAATTTTTGGCTCGTCTTAAAATATTAGAAATCGATACTTTTTTGACGCGGACCCTGTGCGACGGATACTTATTTTATGTTTATCGTATTAAAAATTTGTACGCTGGTGTCTGTTTGGTACCAAATGATTCTGTAATCAATGTACTATTAAAATGTATAATCGATGAATTTTTGGCTCGTCTTTAAATATTAGAAATCGATACTTTTTTACCGCTGATCCCATGCGACGCAATCTTATTTTATGTATATCAAGTTAAAAAATTTGTACGCTGGTGTCTGTTTGGTACCAAATGATTCTGTAATCAATGTACTATTAAAATGTATAATCGATGAATTTTTGGCTCGTCTTAACATATTAGAAATCGATACTTTTTTACCGCTGATCCCATGCGACGCAATCTTATTTTATGTATATCAAGTTAAAAAATTTGTACGCTGTTGTCTGGTTGGTACCAAAAGATTCTGTAATCAATGTACTATTAAAATGTATAATCGATGAATTTTTGGCTCGTCTTAAAATATTGGAAATCGATACTTTTTACCGCTGACCCTGTGCGACGCATACTTATTTTATGTTTATCGTACTAAAAAATTTGTACGCTGGTGTCTGTTTGGTACCAAAAGATTCTGTAATAAATGTACTATTAAAATGTATAATCGATGAATTTTTGGCTCGTCTTAAAATATTAGATATTGATACTTTTTTACCGCTGACCCTATGCGACGCAACATTATTTTATGTTTATCGTATTAAAAAATTTGTACGCTGGTGTCTGCATGGTACCAAAAGATTCTGTAATCAATGTACTATTAAAATGTATAATCGATGAATTTTTGACTCGTCTTAAAATATTGGAAATCGATACTTTTTACCGCTGACCCTCTGCGACGCAACATTATTTTAAGTATATCAAGTTAAAAAATTTGTACGCTGGTGTCTGTTTGGTACCAAATGATTCTGTAATCAATGTACTATTAAAATGTATAATCGATGAATTTTTGGCTCGTCTTAAAATATTAGAAATCGATACTTTTTTACCGCTGACCCTGTGCGACGCATCCTTAATTTATGTTTATCGTATTAAAAAATTTGTACGCTGGTGTCTGTTTGGTACCAAATGATTCTGTAATCAATGTACTATTAAAATGTATAATCGATGAATTTTTGGCTCGTCTTAAAATATTGGAAATCGATACTTTTTACCGCTGACCCTGTGCGACGCATACTTATTTTATGTTTATCGTATTAAAAAAATTGTACGCTGGTGTCTGTTTGGTACCAAAAGATTCTGTAATAAATGTACTATTAAAATGTATAATCGATGAATTTTTGGCTCGTCTTAAAATATTAGATATTGATACTTTTTTACCGCTGACCCTATGCGACGCAACATTATTTTATGTTTATCGTATTAAAAAATTTGTACGCTGGTGTCTGCATGGTACCAAAAGATTCTGTAATCAATGTACTATTAAAATGTATAATCGATGAATTTTTGGCTCGTCTTAAAATATTGGAAATCGATACTTTTTACCGCTGACCCTGTGCGACGCATACTTATTTTATGTTTATCGTATTAAAAAATTTGTACGCTGGTGTCTGTTTGGTACCAAAAGATTCTGTAATCAATGTACTATTAAAATGTATAATCGATGAAATTTTGGCTCGTCTTTAAATATTAGAAATCGATACTTTTTTACCGCTGATCCCATGCGACGCAATCTTATTTTATGTATATCAAGTTAAAAAATTTGTACGCTGTTGTCTGTTTGGTATCAAATGATTCTGTAATCAATGTACTATTAAAATGTATAATCGATGAATTTTTGGCTCGTCTTAAAATATTGGAAATCGATACTTTTTACCGCTGACCCATTGCGACGCAACCTTATTTTATGTTTATTGTATTAAAAAATTTGTACGCTGGTGTCTGCATGGTACCAAAAGATTCTGTAATCAATGTACTATTAAAATGTATAATCGATGAATTTTTGGCTCGTCTTAAAATATTAGAAATTGATATTTTTTTGACGCGGACCCTGTGCGACGCATCCTTAATTTATGTTTATCGTATTAAAAAATTTGTACGCTGGTGTCTGTTTGGTACCAAATGATTCTGTAATCAATGTACTATTAAAATGTATAATCGATGAATTTTTGGCTCGTCTTTAAATATTAGAAAACGATACTTTTTTACCGCTGACCCCATGCGACGCAACCTTAATTTATGTATATCAAGTTAAAAAATTTGTACGCTGGTGTCTGTTTGGTACCAAATGATTCTGTAATCAATGTACTATTCAAATGTATAATCAATGAATTTTTGGCTCGCCTTAAAATATTGGAAATAGATACTTTTTACCGCTGACCCTGTGCGACGCAACCTTATTTTATGTTTATCGTATTAAAAAATTTGTACGCTGTTGTCTGCTTGGTACCAAAAGATTCTGTAATCAATGTGCTATTAAAATGTATAATCGATGAATTTTTGGCTCGTCTTAAAATATTGGAAATCGATACTTTTTACCGCTGACCCTAAGCGACGCAACATTATTTTATGTTTATCGTATTAAAAAATTTGTACGCTGGTGTCTGCATGGTACCAAAAGATTCTGTAATCAATGTACTATTAAAATGTATAATCGATGAATTTTTGGCTCGTCTTAAATATTGGAAATCGATACTTTTTACCGCTGACCCTGTGCGACGGATACTTATTTTATGTTTATCGTATTAAAAAATTTGTACGCTGGTGTCTGTTTGGTACCAAATGTTTCTGTAATCAATGTACTATTAAAATGTATAATCGATGAATTTTTGGCTCGTCTTTAAATATTAGAAATCGATACTTCTTTGACGCGGAACCTGTGCGACGCACCCTTATTTTATGTTTATCGTATTAAAAAATTTGTACGCTGTTGTCTGCTTGGTACCAAAAGATTCTGTAATCAATGTACTATTAAGATGTATAATCGATGAATTTTTGGCTCGTCTTAAAATATTGGAAATCGATACTTTTTACCGCTGACCCTGTGCGACGCATCCTTATTTTATGTTTATCGTATTAAAAAATTTGTACGCTGTTGTCTGCTTGGTACCAAAAGATTCTGTAATCAATGTACTATTAAAATGTATAATCGATGAATTTTTGGCTCGTCTTAAAATATTAGAAATTCATACTTTTTTGACGCGGACCCTGTGCGACGCATCCTTAATTTATGTTTGTCGTATTAAAAAATTTGTACGCTGGTGTCTGTTTGGTACCAAATGATTCTGTAATCAATGTACTATTAAAATGTATAATCAATGAATTTTTGGCTCGTCTTAAAATATTGGAAATCGATACTTTTTACCGCTGACCCTGTGCGACGCAACCTTATTTTATGTTTATCGTATTAAAAAATTTGTACGCTGTTGTCTGCTTGGTACCAAAAGATTCTGTAATCAATGTACTATTAAAAAGTATAATCGATTAATTTTTGGCTCGTCTTAAAATATTAGAAATTGATACTTTTTTGACGCGGACCCTGTGCGACGCATCCTTAATTTATGTTTATCGTAATAAAAAATTTGTACGCTGGTGTCTGTTTGGTACCAAATGATTCTGTAATCAATGTACTATTAAAATGTATAATCGATGAATTTTTGGCTCGTCTTAAAATATTGGAAATCGATACTTTTTACCGCTGACCCTATGCGACGCAACATTATTTTAAGTATATCAAGTTAAAAAATTTGTACGCTGGTGTCTGTTTGGTACCAAATGATTCTGTAATCAATGTGCTATTAAAATGTATAATCGATGAAATTTTGGCTCGTCATTAAATATTAGAAATCGATACTTTTTTACCGCTGATCCCATGCGACGCAATCTTAATTTATGTATATCAAGTTAAAAAATTTGTACGCTGTTGTCTGTTTGGTACCAAATGATTCTGTAATCAATGTACTATTAAAATGTATAATCGATGAATTTTTGGCTCGTCTTAAAATATTGGAAATCGATACTTTTCACCGCTGACCCTAAGCGACGCAACCTTATTTTATGTATATCGTATTAAAAAATTTGTACGCTGGTGTCTGCATGGTACCAAAAGATTCTGTAATCAATGTACTATTAAAATTTATAATCGATGAATTTTTGGCTCGTCTTAAATATTGGAAATCGATACTTTTTACCGCTGACCCTGTGCGACGCATACTTATTTTATGTTTATCGTATTAAAAAATTTGTACGCTGGTGTCTGTTTGGTACCAAATGTTTCTGTAATCAATGTACTATTAAAATGTATAATCGATGAATTTTTGGCTCGTCTTAAATATTGGAAATCGATACTTTTTACCGCTGACCCTGTGCGACGCATACTTATTTTATGTTTATCGTATTAAAAAATTTGTACGCTGGTGTCTGCATGGTACCAAAAGATTCTGTAATCAATGTACTATTAAAATGTATACTCGATGAATTTTTGGCTCGTCTTAAAATATTAGAAATCGATACTTTTTGACGCGGACCCTGTGCGACGCATACTTATTTTATGTTTATCGTATTAAAAAATTTGTACGCTGGTGTCTGTTTGGTACCAAATGTTTCTGTAATCAATGTAATATTAAAATGTATATTCGATGAATTTTTGGCTCGTCTTTAAATATTAGAAATCGATACTTTTTTACCGCTGATCCCATGCGACGCATCCTTAATTTATGTATAGAAAATGAAAAAGTTTGTACGCTGTTGTCTGCTTGGTACCAAATGATTCTGTAATAAATGTGCTATTAAAATGTATAATTGATGAAATTTTGGCTCGTCTTTAAATATTAGAAATCGATACTTTTTTACCGCTGATCCCATGCGACGCAATCTTATTTTATGTATATCAAGTTAAAAAATTTGTACGCTGTTGTCTGTTTGGTACCAAATGATTCTGTAATCAATGTACTATTAAAATGTATAATCGATGAATTTTTGGCTCATCTTAAAATATTGGAAATCGATACTTTTTACCGCTGACCCTGTGCGACGCATACTTATTTTATGTTTATCGTATTAAAAAATTTGTACGCTGGTGTCTGCATGGTACCAAAAGATTCTGTAATCAATGTACTATTAAAATGTTTACTCGATGAATTTTTTGCTCGTCTTAAATATTGGAAATCGATACTTTTTACCGCTGACCCTGTGCGACGCATACTTATTTTATGTTTATCGTATTAAAAAATTTGTACGCTGGTGTCTGCATGGTACCAAAAGATTCTGTAATCAATGTACTATTAAAATGTATACTCGATGAATTTTTGGCTCGTCTTAAAATATTAGAAATCGATACTTTTTGACGCGGACCCTGTGCGACGCATACTTATTTTATGTTTATCGTATTAAAAAATTTGTACGCTGGTGTCTGTTTGGTACCAAATGTTTCTGTAATCAATGTAATATTAAAGTGTATAATCGATGAATTTTTGGCTCGTCTTTAAATATTAGAAATCGATACTTTTTTACCGCTGATCCCATGCGACGCATCCTTAATTTATGTATAGCAAATGAAAAAGTTTGTACGCTGTTGTCTGCTTGGTACCAAATGATTCTGTAATAAATGTGCTATTAAAATGTATAATCGATGAAATTTTGGCTCGTCTTAAATATTGGAAATCGATACTTTTTACCGCTGACCCTGTGCGACGCATACTTATTTTATGTTTATCGTATTAAAAAATTTGTACGCTGGTGTCTGTTTGGTACCAAAAGATTCTGTAATCAATGTACTATTAAAATGTATAATCGATGAAATTTTGGCTCGTCTTTAAATATTAGAAATCGATACTTTTTTACCGCTGATCCCATGCGACGCAATCTTATTTTATGTATATCAAGTTAAAAAATTTGTACGCTGTTGTCTGTTTGGTATCAAATGATTCTGTAATCAATGTACTATTAAAATGTATAATCGATGAATTTTTGGATCGTCTTAAAATATTAGAAATTGATATTTTTTTGACGCGGACCCTGTGCGACGCATCCTTAATTTATGTTTATCGTATTAAAAAATTTGTACGCTGGTGTCTGTTTGGTACCAAATGATTCTGTAATCAATGTACTATTAAAATGTATAATCGATGAATTTTTGGCTCGTCTTTAAATATTAGAAAACGATACTTTTTTACCGCTGACCCCATGCGACGCAACCTTAATTTATGTATATCAAGTTAAAAAATTTGTACGCTGGTGTCTGTTTGGTACCAAATGATTCTGTAATCAATGTACTATTAAAATGTATACTCGATGAATTTTTGGCTCGTCTTAACATATTAGAAATCGATACTTTTTACCGCTGACCCTGTGCGACGCATACCTATTTTATGTTTATCGTATTAAAAAATTTGTACGCTGGTGTCTGCATGGTACCAAAAGATTCTGTAATCAATGTACTATTAAAATGTATACTCGATGAATTTTTGGCTCGTCTTAAAATATTAGAAATCGATACTTTTTTGACGCGGACCCTGTGCGACGGATACTTATTTTATGTTTATCGTATTAAAAATTTGTACGCTGGTGTCTGTTTGGTACCAAATGATTCTGTAATCAATGTACTATTAAAATGTATAATCGATGAATTTTTGGCTCGTCTTTAAATATTAGAAATCGATACTTTTTTACCGCTGATCCCATGCGACGCATCCTTAATTTATGTATAGCAAATGAAAAAGTTTGTACGCTGTTGTCTGCTTGGTACCAAATGATTCTGTAATAAATGTGCTATTAAAATGTATAATTGATGAAATTTTGGCTCGTCTTTAAATATTAGAAATCGATACTTTTTTACCGCTGATCCCATGCGACGCAATCTTATTTTATGTATATCAAGTTAAAAAATTTGTACGCTGTTGTCTGTTTGGTACCAAATGATTCTGTAATCAATGTACTATTAAAATGTATAATCGATGAATTTTTGGCTCATCTTAAAATATTGGAAATCGATACTTTTTACCGCTGACCCTAAGCGACGCAACCTTATTTTATGTTTATCGTATTAAAAAATTTGAACGCTGGTGTCTGCATGGTACCAAAAGATTCTGTAATCAATGTACTATTAAAATGTATAATCGATGAATTTTTGGCTCGTCTTAAATATTGGAAATCGATACTTTTTACCGCTGACCCTGTGCGACGCATACTTATTTTATGTTTATCGTATTAAAAAATTTGTACGCTGGTGTCTGTTTGGTACCAAAAGATTCTGTAATCAATGTACTATTAAAATGTATAATCGATGAAATTTTGGCTCGTCTTTTAATATTAGAAATCGATACTTTTTTACCGCTGATCCCATGCGACGCAATCTTATTTTATGTATATCAAGTTAAAAAATTTGTACGCTGTTGTCTGTTTGGTATCAAATGATTCTGTAATCAATGTACTATTAAAATGTATAATCGATGAATTTTTGGCTCGTCTTAAAATATTGGAAATCGATACTTTTTACAGCTGACCCATTGCGACGCAACCTTAATTTATGTTTATTGTATTAAAAAATTTGTACGCTGGTGTCTGCATGGTACCAAAAGATTCTGTAATCAATGTACTATTAAAATGTATAATCGATGAATTTTTGGCTCGTCTTAAAATATTAGAAATCGATACTTTTTTGACGCGGACCCTGTGCGACGGATACTTATTTTATGTTTATCGTATTAAAAATTTGTACGCTGGTGTCTGTTTGGTACCAAATGATTCTGTAATCAATGTACTATTAAAATGTATAATCGATGAATTTTTGGCTCGTCTTTAAATATTAGAAATCGATACTTTTTTACCGCTGATCCCATGCGACGCATCCTTAATTTATGTATAGCAAATGAAAAAGTTTGTACGCTGTTGTCTGCTTGGTACCAAATGATTCTTTATAAATGTGCTATTAAAATGTATAATCGATGAAATTTTGGCTCGTCTTTAAATATTCGAAATCGATACTTTTTTACCGCTGATCCCATGCGACGCAATCTTATTTTATGTATATCAAGTTAAAAAATTTGTACGCTGGTGTCTGTTTGGTACCAAATGATTCTGTAATCAATGTACTATTAAAATGTATAATCGATGAATTTTTGGCTCGTCTTAACATATTAGAAATCGATACTTTTTTACCGCTGATCCCATGCGACGCAATCTTATTTTATGTATATCAAGTTAAAAAATTTGTACGCTGTTGTCTGGTTGGTACCAAAAGATTCTGTAATCAATGTACTATTAAAATGTATAATCGATGAATTTTTGGCTCGTCTTAAAATATTGGAAATCGATACTTTTTACCGCTGACCCTGTGCGACGCATACTTATTTTATGTTTATCGTATTAAAAAATTTGTACGCTGGTGTCTGTTTGGTACCAAAAGATTCTGTAATAAATGTACTATTAAAATGTATAATCGATGAATTTTTGGCTCGTCTTAAAATATTAGATATTGATACTTTTTTACCGCTGACCCTATGCGACGCAACATTATTTTATGTTTATCGTATTAAAAAATTTGTACGCTGGTGTCTGCATGGTACCAAAAGATTCTGTAATCAATGTACTATTAAAATGTATAATCGATGAATTTTTGGCTCGTCTTAAAATATTGGAAATCGATACTTTTTACCGCTGACCCTCTGCGACGCAACATTATTTTAAGTATATCAAGTTAAAAAATTTGTACGCTGGTGTCTGTTTGGTACCAAATGATTCTGTAATCAATGTACTATTAAAATGTATAATCGATGAATTTTTGGCTCGTCTTAAAATATTAGAAATCGATACTTTTTTACCGCTGACCCTGTGCGACGCATCCTTAATTTATGTTTATCGTATTAAAAAATTTGTACGCTGGTGTCTGTTTGGTACCAAATGATTCTGTAATCAATGTACTATTAAAATGTATGATCGATGAATTTTTGGCTCGTCTTAAAATATTAGAAATTGATACATTTATGCCGCTGACCCTATGCGACGCATACTTAATTTATGTATAGCAAATGAAAAAGTTTGTACGCTGTTGTCTGCTTGGTACCAAAAGATTCTGTAATCAATGTATTATTAAAATGTATAATCGATGAATTTTTGGCTCGTCTTAAAATATTAGAAATCCATACTTTTTTACCGCTGACCCTATGCGACGCATCCTTATTTTATGTTTATCGTATTAAAAAATTTGTACGCTGGTGTCTGCATGGTACCAAAAGATTCTGTAATCAATGTACTATTAAAATGTATAATAGATGAATTTTTGGCTCGTCTTAAAATATTGGAAATCGATACTTTTTACCGCTGACCCTGTGCGACGCATACTTATTTTATGTTTATCGTATTAAAAAATTTGTACGCTGGTGTCTGTTTGGTACCAAATGATTCTGTAATCAATGTACTATTAAAATGTATAATCGATGAATTTTTGGCTCGTCTTAAAATATTAGAAATTGATACATTTATGCCGCTGACCCTATGCGACGCATCCTCAATTTTTGTATAGCAAATGAAAAAGTTTGTACGCTGTTGTCTGCTTGGTACCAAAAGATTCTGTAATAAATGTACTATTAAAATGTATAATCGATGAATTTTTGGCTCGTCTTAAAATATTAGAAATTGATACATTTATGCCGCTGACCCTATGCGACGCATCCTTAATTTTTGTATATCAAGTTAAAAAATTTGTACGCTGGTGTCTGTTTGGTACCAAAAGATTCTGTAATCAATGTACTATTAAAATGTATAATCGATGAATTTTTGGCTCGTCTTAAAATATTAGAAATTGATACATTTATGCCGCTGACCCTATGCGACGCATACTTAATTTATGTATAGCAAATGAAAAAGTTTGTACGCTGTTGTCTGCTTGGTACCAAAAGATTCTGTAATCAATGTATTATTAAAATGTATAATCGATGAATTTTTGCCTCGTCTTAAAATATTAGAAATCAAAACTTTTTTACCGCTGACCCTATGCGACGCATACTTAATTTATGTTTATCGTATTAAAAAATTTGTACGCTGGTGTCTGTTTGGTACCAAAAGATTCTGTAATCAATGTACTATTAAAATGTATAATCGATGAATTTTTGGCTCGTCTTAAAATATTGGAAATCGATACTTTTTACCGCTGACCCTGTGCGACGCATCCTTATTTTATGTTTATCGTATTAAAAAATTTGTACGCTGGTGTCTGCATGGTACCAAAAGATTCTGTAATCAATGTACTATTAAAATGTATAATCGATGAATTTTTGGCTCGTCTTAAAATATTAGAAATTGATACATTTATGCCGCTGACCCTATGCGACGCATACTTAATTTATGTATAGCAAATGAAAAAGTTTGTACGCTGTTGTCTGCTTGGTACCAAAAGATTCTGTAATCAATGTATTATTAAAATGTATAATCGATGAATTTTTGGCTCGTCTTAAAATATTAGAAATACATACTTTTTTACCGCTGACCCTATGCGACGCATCCTTAATTTTTGTATATCAAGTTAAAAAATTTGTACGCTTGTGTCTGTTTGGTACCAAAAGATTCTGTAATCAATGTACTATTAAAATGTATAATCGATGAATTTTTGGCTCGTCTTAAAATATTGGAAATCGATACTTTTTACCGCTGACCCTGTGCGACGCATCCTTATTTTATGTTTATCGTATTAAAAAATTTGTACGCTGGTGTCTGCATGGTACCAAAAGATTCTGTAATCAATGTACTATTAAAATGTATGATCGATGAATTTTTGGCTCGTCTTAAAATATTAGAAATTGATACATTTATGCCGCTGACCCTATGCGACGCATACTTAATTTATGTATAGCAAATGAAAAAGTTTGTACGCTGTTGTCTGCTTGGTACCAAAAGATTCTGTAATCAATGTATTATTAAAATGTATAATCGATGAATTTTTGGCTCGTCTTAAAATATTAGAAATCAATACTTTTTTACCGCTGACCCTATGCGACGCATACTTAATTTATGTTTATCGTATTAAAAAATTTGTACGCTGGTATCTGTTTGGTACCAAAAGATTCTGTAATCAATGTACTATTAAAATGTATAATCGATGAATTTTTGGCTCGTCTTAAAATATTGGAAATCGATACTTTTTACCGCTGACCCTGTGCGACGCATCCTTATTTTATGTTTATCGTATTAAAAAATTTGTACGCTGGTGTCTGCATGGTACCAAAAGATTCTGTAATCAATGTACTATTAAAATGTATGATCGATGAATTTTTGGCTCGTCTTAAAATATTAGAAATTGATACATTTATGCCGCTGACCCTATGCGACGCATACTTAATTTATGTATAGCAAATGAAAAAGTTTGTACGCTGTTGTCTGCTTGGTACCAAAAGATTCTGTAATCAATGTATTATTAAAATGTATAATCGATGAATTTTTGGCTCGTCTTAAAATATTAGAAATACATACTTTTTTACCGCTGACCCTATGCGACGCATCCTTATTTTATGTTTATCGTATAAAAAAATTTGTACGCTGGTGTCTGCATGGTACCAAAAGATTCTGTAATCAATGTACTATTAAAATGTATAATCGATGAATTTTTGGCTCGTCTTAAAATATTGGAAATCGATACTTTTTACCGCTGACCCTGTGCGACGCATCCTTATTTTATGTTTATCGTATTAAAAAATTTGTACGCTGGTGTCTGCATGGTACCAAAAGATTCTGTACACAATGTACTATTAAAATGTATAATCGATGAATTTTTGGCTCGTCTTAAAATATTAGAAATTGATACATTTATGCCGCTGACCCTATGCGACGCATCCTTAATTTTTGTATAGCAAATGAAAAAGTTTGTACGCTGTTGTCTGCTTGGTACCAAAAGATTCTGTAATAAATGTACTATTAAAATGTATAATCGACGAATTTTTGGCTCGTCTTAAAATATTGGAAATCGATACTTTTTACCACTGACCCTGTGCGACGCATCCTTATTTTATGTTTATCGTATTAAAAAATTTGTACGCTGGTGTCTGGTTGGTACCAAAATATTCTGTAATCAATGTACTATTAAAATGTATAATCGATGAATTTTTGGCTCGTCTTAAAATATTGGAAATCGATACTTTTTACCGCTGACCCTGTGCGACGCATCCCTATTTTATGTTTATCGTATTAAAAAATTTGTACGCTGGTGTCTGCATGGTACCAAAAGATTCTGTACACAATGTACTATTAAAATGTATAATCGATGAATTTTTGGCTTGTCTTAAAATATTAGAAATTGATACATTTATGCCGCTGACCCTATGCGACGCATCCTTAATTTTTGTATAGCAAATGAAAAAGTTTGTACGCTGTTGTCTGCTTGGTACCAAAAGATTCTGTAATCAATGTATTATTAAAATGTATAATCGATGAATTTTTGGCTCGTCTTAAAATATTAGAAATCAAAACTTTTTTACCGCTGACCCTATGCGACGCATACTTAATTTATGTTTATCGTATTAAAAAATTTGTACGCTGGTGTCTGCATGGTACCAAAAGATTCTGTAATCAATGTACTATTAAAATGTATAATAGATGAATTTTTGGCTCGTCTTAAAATATTGGAAATCGATACTTTTTACCGCTGACCCTGTGCGACGCATACTTATTTTATGTTTATCGTATTAAAAAATTTGTACGCTGGTGTCTGCATGGTACCAGAAGATTCTGTACACAATGTACTATTAAAATGTATAATCGATGAATTTTTGGCTCGTCTTAAAATATTAGAAATTGATACATTTATGCCGCTGACCCTATGCGACGCATACTTAATTTATGTATAGCAAATGAAAAAGTTTGTACGCTGTTGTCTGCTTGGTACCAAAAGATTCTGTAATCAATGTATTATTAAAATGTATAATCGATGAATTTTTGGCTCGTCTTAAAGTATTAGAAATCCATACTTTTTTACCGCTGACCCTATGCGACGCATCCTTATTTTATGTTTATCGTATTAAAAAATTTGTACGCTGGTGTCTGCATGGTACCAAAAGATTCTGTAATCAATGTACTATTAAAATGTATAATAGATGAATTTTTGGCTCGTCTTAAAATATTGGAAATCGATACTTTTTACCGCTGACCCTGTGCGACGCATCCTTATTTTATGTTTATCGTATTAAAAAATTTGTACGCTGGTGTCTGCATGGTACCAAAAGATTCTGTACACAATGTACTATTAAAATGTATAATCGATGAATTTTTGGCTCGTCTTAAAATATTAGAAATTGATACATTTATGCCGCTGATCCTATGCGACGCATCCTTAATTTATGTTTATCAAGTTAAAAAATATGTACGCTGGTGTCTGTTTGGTACCAAAAGATTCTGTAATCAATGTACTATTAAAATGTATAATCGATGAATTTTTGGCTCGTCTTAAAATATTGGAAATCGATACTTTTTACCACTGACCCTGTGCGACACATCCTTATTTTATGTTTATCGTATTAAAAAATTTGTACGCTGGTGTCTGGTTGGTACCAAAATATTCTGTAATCAATGTACTATTAAAATGTATAATCGATGAATTTTTGGCTTGTCTTAAAATATTGGAAATCGATACTTTTTACCGCTGACCCTGTGCGACGCATCCTTATTTTATGTTTATCGTATTAAAAAATTTGTACGCTGGTGTCTGCATGGTACCAAAAGATTCTGTACACAATGTACTATTAAAATGTATAATCGATGAATTTTTGGCTCGTCTTAAAATATTGGAAATCGATACTTTTTACCGCTGACCCTGTGCGACGCATCTTTATTTTATGTTTATCGTATTAAAAAATTTGTACGCTGGTGTCTGCATGGTACCAAAAGATTCTGTACACAATGTACTATTAAAATGTATAATCGATGAATTTTTGGCTCGTCTTAAAATATTAGAAATTGATACATTTATGCCGCTGACCCTATGCGACGCATCCTTAATTTTTGTATAGCAAATGAAAAAGTTTGTACGCTGTTGTCTGCTTGGTACCAAAAGATTCTGTAATAAATGTACTATTAAAATGTATAATCGACGAATTTTTGGCTCGTCTTAAAATATTAGAAATTGATACATTTATGCCGCTGATCCTATGCGACGCATCCTTAATTTTTGTATATCAAGTTAAAAAATTTGTACGCTGGTGTCTGTTTGGTACCAAAAGATTCTGTAATCAATGTACTATTAAAATGTATAATCGATGAATTTTTGGCTCGTCTTAAAATATTAGAAATTGATACATTTATGCCGCTGACCCTATGCGACGCATACTTAATTTATGTATAGCAAATGAAAAAGTTTGTACGCTGTTGTCTGCTTGGTACCAAAAGATTCTGTAATCAATGTATTATTAAAATGTATAATCGATGAATTTTTGGCTCGTCTTAAAATATTAGAAATCAATACTTTTTTACCGCTGACCCTATGCGACGCATACTTAATTTATGTTTATCGTATTAAAAAATTTGTACGCTGGTGTCTGCATGGTACCAAAAGATTCTGTAATCAATGTACTATTAAAATGTATAATCGATGAATTTTTGGCTCGTCTTAAAATATTAGAAATCGATACTATTTTGACGCGGACCCTATGCGACGCATCCTTATTTTATGTTTATCGTATTAAAAAATTTGTACGCTGGTGTCTGTTTGGTACCAAATGATTCTGTAATCAATGTACTATTAAAATGTATAATCGATGAATTTTTGGCTCGTCGTAAAATATTGGAAATCGATACTTTTTACCGCTGACCCTGTGCGACGCATCCTTATTTTATGTTTATCGTATTAAAAAATTTGTACGCTGGTGTCTGTTTGGTACCAAATGATTCTGTAATCAATGTACTATTAAAATGTATAATCGATGAATTTTTGGCTCGTCTTAAAATATTAGAAATTGATACATTTATGCCGCTGACCCTATGCGACGCATCCTCAATTTTTGTATATCAAGTTAAAAAATTTGTACGCTGGTGTCTGTTTGGTACCAAAAGATTCTGTAATCAATGTACTATTAAAATGTATAATCGATGAATTTTTGGCTCGTCTTAAAATATTAGAAATTGATACATTTATGCCGCTGACCCTATGCGACGCATACTTAATTTATGTATAGCAAATGAAAAAGTTTGTACGCTGTTGTCTGCTTGGTACCAAAAGATTCTGTAATCAATGTATTATTAGAATGTATAATCGATGAATTTTTGGCTCGTCTTAAAATATTAGAAATCAAAACTTTTTTACCGCTGACCCTATGCGACGCATACTTAATTTATGTTTATCGTATTAAAAAATTTGTACGCTGGAGTCTGTTTGGTACCAAAAGATTCTGTAATCAATGTACTATTAAAATGTATAATCGATGAATTTTTGGCTCGTCTTAAAATATTAGAAATTGATACATTTATGCCGCTGACCCTATGCGACGCATTCTTAATTTTTGTATAGCAAATGAAAAAGTTTGTACGCTGTTGTCTGCTTGGTACCAAAAGATTCTGTAATCAATGTATTATTAAAATGTATAATCGATGAATTTTTGGCTCGTCTTAAAATATTAGAAATCCATACTTTTTTACCGCTGACCCTATGCGACGCATCCTTATTTTATGTTTATCGTATTAAAAAATTTGTACGCTGGTGTCTGCATGGTACCAAAAGATTCTGTAATCAATGTACTATTAAAATGTATAATAGATGAATTTTTGGCTCGTCTTAAAATATTGGAAATCGATACTTTTTACCGCTGACCCTGTGCGACGCATACTTATTTTATGTTTATCGTATTAAAAAATTTGTACGCTGGTGTCTGCATGGTACCAAAAGATTCTGTACACAATGTACTATTAAAATGTATAATCGATGAATTTTTGGCTCGTCTTAAAATATTAGAAATTGATACATTTATGCCGCTGACCCTATGCGACGCATACTTAATTTATGTATAGCAAATGAAAAAGTTTGTACGCTGTTGTCTGCTTGGTACCAAAAGATTCTGTAATCAATGTATTATTAAAATGTATAATCGATGAATTTTTGGCTCGTCTTAAAGTATTAGAAATCCATACTTTTTTACCGCTGACCCTATGCGACGCATCCTTATTTTATGTTTATCGTATTAAAAAATTTGTACGCTTGTGTCTGCATGGTACCAAAAGATTCTGTAATCAATGTACTATTAAAATGTATAATAGATGAATTTTTGGCTCGTCTTAAAATATTGGAAATCGATACTTTTTACCGCTGACCCTGTGCGACGTATCCTTATTTTATGTTTATCGTATTAAAAAATTTGTACGCTGGTGTCTGCATGGTACCAAAAGATTCTGTACACAATGTACTATTAAAATGTATAATCGATGAATTTTTGGCTCGTCTTAAAATATTAGAAATTGATACATTTATGCCGCTGACCCTATGCGACGCATCCTTAATTTATGTTTATCAAGTTAAAAAATATGTACGCTGGTGTCTGTTTGGTACCAAAAGATTCTGTAATCAATGTACTATTAAAATGTATAATCGATGAATTTTTGGCTCGTCTTAAAATATTGGAAATCGATACTTTTTACCACTGACCCTGTGCGACGCATCCTTATTTTATGTTTATCGTATTAAAAAATTTGTACGCTGGTGTCTGGTTGGTACCAAAATATTCTGTAATCAATGTACTATTAAAATGTATAATCGATGAATTTTTGGCTCGTCTTAAAATATTGGAAATCGATACTTTTTACCGCTGACCCTGTGCGACGCATCCCTATTTTATGTTTATCGTATTAAAAAATTTGTACGCTGGTGTCTGCATGGTACCAAAAGATTCTGTACACAATGTACTATTAAAATGTATAATCGATGAATTTTTGGCTTGTCTTAAAATATTAGAAATTGATACATTTATGCCGCTGACCCTATGCGACGCATCCTTAATTTTTGTATAGCAAATGAAAAAGTTTGTACGCTGTTGTCTGCTTGGTACCAAAAGATTCTGTAATAAATGTACTATTAAAATGTATAATCGACGAATTTTTGGCTCGTCTTGAAATATTAGAAATTGATACATTTATGCCGCTGATCCTATGCGACGCATCCTTAATTTTTGTATATCAAGTTAAAAAATTTGTACGCTGGTGTCTGTTTGGTACCAAAAGATTCTGTAATCAATGTACTATTAAAATGTATAATCGATGAATTTTTGGCTCGTCTTAAAATATTAGAAATTGATACATTTATGCCGCTGACCCTATGCGACGCATACTTAATTTATGTATAGCAAATGAAAAAGTTTGTACGCTGTTGTCTGCTTGGTACCAAAAGATTCTGTAATCAATGTATTATTAAAATGTATAATCGATGAATTTTTGGCTCGTCTTAAAATATTAGAAATCAATACTTTTTTACCGCTGACCCTATGCGACGCATACTTAATTTATGTTTATCGTATTAAAAAATTTGTACGCTGGTGTCTGTTTGGTACCAAAAGATTCTGTAATCAATGTACTATTAAAATGTATAATCGATGAATTTTTGGCTCGTCTTAAAATATTGGAAATCGATACTTTTTACCGCTGACCCCGTGCGACGCATCCTTATTTTATGTTTATCGTATTAAAAAATTTGTACGCTGGTGTCTGTTTGGTACCAAATGATTCTGTAATCAATGTACTATTAAAATGTATAATCGATGAATTTTTGGCTCGTCGTAAAATATTGGAAATCGATACTTTTTACCGCTGACCCTGTGCGACGCATCCTTATTTTATGTTTATCGTATTAAAAAATTTGTACGCTGGTGTCTGCATGGTACCAAAAGATTCTGTAATCAATGTACTATTAAAATGTATAATAGATGAATTTTTGGCTCGTCTTAAAATATTGGAAATCGATACTTTTTACCGCTGACCCTGTGCGACGCATACTTATTTTATGTTTATCGTATTAAAAAATTTGTACGCTGGTGTCTGCATGGTACCAAAAGATTCTGTACACAATGTACTATTAAAATGTATAATCGATGAATTTTTGGCTCGTCTTAAAATATTAGAAATTGATACATTTATGCCGCTGACCCTATGCGACGCATACTTAATTATGTATAGCAAATGAAAAAGTTTGTACGCTGTTGTCTGCTTGGTACCAAAAGATTCTGTAATCAATGTATTATTAAAATGTATAATCGATGAATTTTTGGCTCGTCTTAAAGTATTAGAAATCCATACTTTTTTACCGCTGACCCTATGCGACGCATCCTTATTTTATGTTTATCGTATTAAAAAATTTGTACGCTTGTGTCTGCATGGTACCAAAAGATTCTGTAATCAATGTACTATTAAAATGTATAATAGATGAATTTTTGGCTCGTCTTAAAATATTGGAAATCGATACTTTTTACCGCTGACCCTGTGCGACGTATCCTTATTTTATGTTTATCGTATTAAAAAATTTGTACGCTGGTGTCTGCATGGTACCAAAAGATTCTGTACACAATGTACTATTAAAATGTATAATCGATGAATTTTTGGCTCGTCTTAAAATATTAGAAATTGATACATTTATGCCGCTGACCCTATGCGACGCATCCTTAATTTATGTTTATCAAGTTAAAAAATATGTACGCTGGTGTCTGTTTGGTACCAAAAGATTCTGTAATCAATGTACTATTAAAATGTATAATCGATGAATTTTTGGCTCGTCTTAAAATATTGGAAATCGATACTTTTTACCACTGACCCTGTGCGACGCATCCTTATTTTATGTTTATCGTATTAAAAAATTTGTACGCTGGTGTCTGGTTGGTACCAAAATATTCTGTAATCAATGTACTATTAAAATGTATAATCGATGAATTTTTGGCTCGTCTTAAAATATTGGAAATCGATACTTTTTACCGCTGACCCTGTGCGACGCATCCCTATTTTATGTTTATCGTATTAAAAAATTTGTACGCTGGTGTCTGCATGGTACCAAAAGATTCTGTACACAATGTACTATTAAAATGTATAATCGATGAATTTTTGGCTTGTCTTAAAATATTAGAAATTGATACATTTATGCCGCTGACCCTATGCGACGCATCCTTAATTTTTGTATAGCAAATGAAAAAGTTTGTACGCTGTTGTCTGCTTGGTACCAAAAGATTCTGTAATAAATGTACTATTAAAATGTATAATCGACGAATTTTTGGCTCGTCTTGAAATATTAGAAATTGATACATTTATGCCGCTGATCCTATGCGACGCATCCTTAATTTTTGTATATCAAGTTAAAAAATTTGTACGCTGGTGTCTGTTTGGTACCAAAAGATTCTGTAATCAATGTACTATTAAAATGTATAATCGATGAATTTTTGGCTCGTCTTAAAATATTAGAAATTGATACATTTATGCCGCTGACCCTATGCGACGCATACTTAATTTATGTATAGCAAATGAAAAAGTTTGTACGCTGTTGTCTGCTTGGTACCAAAAGATTCTGTAATCAATGTATTATTAAAATGTATAATCGATGAATTTTTGGCTCGTCTTAAAATATTAGAAATCAATACTTTTTTACCGCTGACCCTATGCGACGCATACTTAATTTATGTTTATCGTATTAAAAAATTTGTACGCTGGTGTCTGTTTGGTACCAAAAGATTCTGTAATCAATGTACTATTAAAATGTATAATCGATGAATTTTTGGCTCGTCTTAAAATATTGGAAATCGATACTTTTTACCGCTGACCCTGTGCGACGCATCCTTATTTTATGTTTATCGTATTAAAAAATTTGTACGCTGGTGTCTGTTTGGTACCAAATGATTCTGTAATCAATGTACTATTAAAATGTATAATCGATGAATTTTTGGCTCGTCGTAAAATATTGGAAATCGATACTTTTTACCGCTTACCCTGTGCGACGCATCCTTATTTTATGTTTATCGTATTAAAAAATTTGTACGCTGGTGTCTGCATGGTACCAAAAGATTCTGTACACAATGTACTATTAAAATGTATAATCGATGAATTTTTGGCTCGTCTTAAAATATTAGAAATTGATACATTTATGCCGCTGACCCTATGCGACGCATACTTAATTTATGTATAGCAAATGAAAAAGTTTGTACGCTGTTGTCTGCTTGGTACCAAAAGATTCTGTAATCAATGTACTATTAAAATGTATAATCGATGAATTTTTGGCTCGTCTTAAAATATTAGAAATCAATACTTTTTTACCGCTGACCCTATGCGACGCATACTTATTTTATGTTTATAGTATTAAAAAATTTGTACGCTGGTGTCTGCATGGTACCAAAAGATTCTGTAATCAATGTACTATTAAAATGTATAATCGATGAATTTTTGGCTCGTCTTAAAATATTAGAAATTGATACATTTATGCCGCTGACCCTATGCGACGCATACTTAATTTATGTATAGCAAATGAAAAAGTTTGTACGCTGTTGTCTGCTTGGTACCAAAAGATTCTGTAATCAATGTATTATTAAAATGTATAATCGATGAATTTTTGGCTCGTCTTAAAATATTAGAAATCGATACTTTTTTACCGCTGATCCCATGCGACGCAATCTTATTTTATGTATATCAAGTTAAAAAATTTGTACGCTGTTGTCTGGTCGGTACCAAAAGATTCTGTAATCAATGTACTATTAATATTGGGTCCGCGGCAATAAAGTATCGATTTTTAATACTCTAAACTAAGCCAAAAATTAATCGTGTGTTTTTTTAAATAATATATTATATTAAATAATATATTATACAGATTACTTTTATATCTAATAGATTTGAGCCTACAAATTTTTTTGTTTAATACACATATGCAAGTCTGCGTTATATAGCGTCCGCGGCAATAAAGTATCGATTTTAAATATTATGAACAGAGCCAAAAATTAATCGTGTGTTTTTTTGAATAGTATATTATATACAGATTACTTTCCTATCAAACAGATTACAGCGTACAAATTTTTTCGTTTAATACACAAAATAAAAGTCTGCGTTATATAGCGTCCGCGGCAATAAAGTATCGATTTTATATATTATAAACAGAGCCAAAAATTAATCGTGTGTTTTTTTAAATAGTATATTATATACAGATAAGTTTCGTATCAAACAGATTACGACGTACAAATTTTATCGTTTAATACACATAAGAAAATTCTGCGTTATAAAGCGTCCGCTGCAATAAAGTATTGATTTTAAATATTATAAACAGAGCCAAAAATTAATCGTTTGTTTTTTGTAATAGTATACTATATACAGATTACTTTTATATCAAACAGATTACAGCGTACAACTTTTTTCGTTTAATTCGCATAATATAAATCTACGCTATATTGGGTCCGCGGCAATAAAGTATGGATTTTTAATACTCTAAACTAAGCCAAAAATTAATCGTGTGTTTTTTTAAATAATATATTATATACAGATTACTTTTATATCTAATAGATTTGAGCCTACAAATTTTTTTGTTTAATACACATAATGAAAGTCTGCGTTATGTAGCGTCCGCGGCAATAAAGTATGGATTTTAAATATTATAAACAGAGCCAAAAATTAATCGTGTGTTTTTTTTAATAGTATATTATATACAGATTACTTTCGTATTAAACAGATTACAGCGTACAAATTTTTTCGTTTAATACACATAATAAAAGTCTGCGTTATATAGCGTCCGCGGCAATAAAGTATCGATTTTATATATTATAAACAGAGCCAAAAATTAATCGTGTGTTTTTTTTAATAGTATATTATATACAGATTACTTTCGTATCAAACAGATTACAGCGTACAAATTTTTTCGTTTAATACACATAATAAAAGTCTGCGTTATATAGCGTCCGCGGCAATAAAGTATCGATTTTATATATTATAAACAGAGCCAAAAATTAATCGTGTGTTTTTTTAATTAATATATTATATACAGATTACTTTTATATCTAATAGATTTGAGCCTACAAATTTTTTTGTTTAATACACATAATGAAAGTCTGCGTTATATAGCGTCCGCGGCAATAAAGTATGGATTTTAAATATTATAAACAGCCAAAAATTAATCGTGTGTTTTTTTAAATAGTATATTATATACAGATTACTTTCGTATCAAACAGATTACAGCGTACAAATTTTTCCGTTTAATACACATAATAAAAGTCTGCGTTATATAGCGTCCGCGGGAATAAAGTATCGATTTTATATATTATAAACAGAGTCAAAAATTAATCGTGTGTTTTTTTAAATAATATGTTATATACAGATTACTTTTATATCAAACAGATTACAGCGTACAACTTTTTTCGTTTAATTCGCATAATATAAGTCTGCGTTATATAGCGTCCGCGGCAATAGAGTATCGATTTTAAATATTATAAACAAAGCCAAAAATTAATCGTGTGTTTTTTTTAATAGTATATTGTATGCAGATTACTTTTGTACCAAAGAGATTACAGCGTACAAATTTTTTCGTTTAATACACTTAATATAAGTCTGCAATATATAGTGTCCGCGGCTAGAAAATATCGATATTTAATATTCTACAGAGAGCCAAAAATTAATTGTTTTATCCCGATTAATATTTTTAGCAATTATCTGATTTCTCGCAGATAAGATATTATATTATCTGCAACATATTACTAATATACATTTTATAACATTTTATTATTTTAAAATTTAATTAGAATTAATAATATTTTATACATGTACAATATATATTTAAAAATGATACCTTATCAAAGTTAAATTCTTTTGATAGATGAGAATGATTAAAACATACACAGACACCTATATATACAGCGAGCATAAATTTTTTCACAACGTCAATATTCTAGGCAAGTGTTCAATTGAGGATATTAACAAAAGTAGCGTCGGACATAGTTTCCTTTAAGGTAAGAAACCGAGTTATCGGTTAAAGCACCGGCTCCCTTTAGAGACGTCACTTGGAATTCCAAATATCCGCGAGTTTCTACGATGTAATAACGAATGACACGGGCGGAGAACAAACGAAACGAGAAAGTCTGCCGGTGGTAAGAGAGGTTCAGAGGGTTGAGTGCGCGAGAGAGGAATGAGGTGGTTGTATGAAGAGCGAGGAGGAGACCAGCGTGGAATGGGAAAAGCGAGGATCGGTGGGGGACTCGCTACAACCGAGTTCCAAAGGGTCTAGGCGCTTTCCGACAAGAATTAATCATCCCTGGCAGCTCTCAATGTCCGTACCTACTACTTTCCTCGCATTCCCAATTATACGCTTATCTACCAAATCTGCTTTAGAGTTGAAATATTAACAAGTTTTCAAACGACGTGGATTGCCGGGAGTCGCTCTGCTCTGATTAAAGTATAATTAAAATTATTATAAGCAGAATTTTGTCTCGAGCGAGCACAGTCAGAGGGAAAAGTTGTGATTGGATAATAAAATAAGCGATCATGATTGATAATTGCGAAATTATCTACGAATAATCTTATATCTGCATTCGATACTGAATACGTGTAGTCTAAAATTTTTGGAGCAATTTCATATTTTATTTGCAAGAATTTTTACAACATAAGATTAAAAAATTGCGTACAGCTTTTAAATAATGCATTTGTCCTTATATACTTTTAATGTACGCAACAATTATATATCGAGAAGGAAAGAAAGGAAGAGAAAGAGAGAATGTTGAGAAATGTTGTGAGAATTTGAATATATAAGTATATTTATTGAGCGATATATACAAATGAGCGACATAAAAATTATATTTTAGAAATAGCTTATGATATAAAAAAGAGAACGGAAATAAAAAGCAAGCGGTTCTATACGTGGATGCAGGTAGGTAGCAGCACAGAATTTACGAGATAGCTACCCCACTTCATCCCTTCATCCTACTTTCCTTGTCCTATCTTCAACAGGTGGTCGTTTTGCTCAACTTCTGTATAGTAATTTATAATTTAATTGATTTATGCACCCCCCAAGCATGCTCTTCGTAGTCTCGAGACACTATTTTCGAGAAATGCACGCATTTCATTCATCGACACAATAACAATATTTCTATTGCAAATTCGATTTATTCTTCATATTTATGAATTATCGCCAGTTCTAAATATCTCATACATTTTAACAATCGTTGTACCACACTTTTTAAAATATTGAATTTGACTGTAAATTAACTTTTAAATATTGATGTTTTAATGACTCGTTGTAAATCACAATTACATATATCTATATAGAACGTTTTCTCGACAAAACTGTTAAACTAAAATAATATATTATGTTTCCTGTATTATTCTGTATTATATTTCATGTATGCATGCATGAGATTTTCTGAAATTTGCAAGATGTCAGAACAAAAACATTGACACAAAGGCATTTTCTTTTTGGCACCAGTAGGTCTCAATTAACAAAACTATGCAAAACTGTATGGAAAAATCTTTTGTCCAAAGATTAATGAGAGCAATTGGAAGATATATAGGGATTTTCCTGCTGTGAAGTATTTGTTTGAATTCGTTGTAAATTTGCATGTTTGTAAATTTAAACTTTCTTTCCTTTTAAACTTTTAACACAATATGACTATTCAACTATATACATATATTGTTACATATATTTTACATATATTTGTAAAGAGAGAGCTACATTTTATTCGAAAAATAAATTCGAAGAAAATTTAAATTTAGATAGCATTATATGACACAGCTGATAGAGCGTCTTATCGATGTAACATCGGTAAATTAAAGGTGCTCGCTATTCACGACGGATCATTAGGAGATAGATATAGAACGCTAGTCGAATCATGAGCGATCTTATCGGACTTCTAAATCGCGGCAAAGAAAACAAGACTTGCCTCAATCCAACTTACTTGATGAACTCACCGACGAGTTCATAGTTCACGTGCGACGACGATGCAGTCGACACCTGAAAAGTTTTAGATCTTCTTGTTGCTTCTTAAGAATGTCTACTTCCAGTTTCTCTTATCGTAATTTGTTTGTGCTTTATTTCTTTTATTTCTCTGCTCTAAGATTAAAAACTCATTTCGGGGAAAGTAGTTTTACTAAGTCGTTAATAATACTCTCTTTAAATTGCAGAAGTATTTGAATCTTGCCATTCGATATGCAAACTAAGAAAAGAAAATTTACTAATAATAAGCTCTTTTTACTTCTATGTATTTGTAATAATGTCAAGATTATTTTACAGAGTTGCCAAGTGTCTTGCTGTCTTGATTTTATTATTTTTTTTTTTTTTTTGAAAAATTGTAAACGCACATCTTCATAGAACTCTTTCCAGGGAGAAAATGTCAGAAGCGACAGGGAGAATTGCTTTCACAATTTTCAAACCGCGACGGAAGGGTTGGTTCGCGTCCCCGCGCGAATCTTGAGTGACAGACCTTAACAAAGGCGGAGGCATCCTTCCCCCGTGCTTCCGCGGTGCCACCAAGATGCAGTGCCACATCGTCCGATCTTCGGGTTCTTTCTATTCTCGCGGGGGTGTTCTCGCCGCCACCCCTCGCGTTAACCCCTCTAGCAAAACTATTACAATTCCTGGTATGGCGAGAAGCGTTCCCTTCCTTTCTAGCATCCCCATTCCGCCGCCTATCTACCGCCACCCCTCCCATCACCCCTCGCTCTCTCTCTCTCTCTCGCAGTTCTCCGCAACCCATGTCCCGGCCCCCTTCCTCGCCATGTTGGCATCGCGCCCGTCAAGGGAGATTTATAGCAACTCGAATTCCTCGACTACTAGTCGGCCGTAGTTGAAGGAAGAGAGGCCGAAGAGAAGCAAAGAGTGAAAGGGGGTGCTCCGCGGTTCCGGGGAACCTCCGAGGGTGCCCTGCGAGGGTATGTGGCTGGTGTTGGCGGTGGTGTTGGGTGACGTTGGGTGGCCGACGTTGGGTGGATGGGTTTGGTAGAGGGGAAGGCACTCGTCACTCTGACGTGACGGCCGCAGAACTCGGCTGGTACTCCATCGCCTACTCAGCTAACTCGCCGACGTTGCAGCTTGCGCTACCTGAAACTTGGAAGCATGCTAGTTTTCGCGATGCCGTTTCAGAGAAAATATCGACACGATAATAATTATCGTATATTATTGCACAACATATATTTGTTGTCTCGTTGCAACTATTTTTATTTTCGAGCTGGGGACGGGCCTAATTTATGACATTGTTATTGTTGTATTTATCATTGGATTATTAATTGTTATTTATTATTGTTTGATTAGAACTACGATAAGAAAAATGGTACGTTTTTTTATGATCGAGCAGAGAGTGGAAGTTTGATCGTGAAAAAGAAAGTGAGAAACGAAATAGTTTTCTCTCTTCGTGATGCGAATTGTACGGATGAAGAAGAGGGGAAGGCAGATATCAATCACACGGGTAGTGACGGGCTGAGATTTGGTAGCAGCTTCCAAGCTGAAGAGTGGCATGGGGAAGTTCTACCCGCAAACAACTCCGTATATTCCATCATTATTTTTCTGAGAAGCTCACTGTATTGATTCACAAGTTATCAAGGTGTCAATACAACTTCCCTTTTTACGAATGTTTATTAAATTGTCAGAACGGTTGCTACACAGCTCTGCTGATATCTAAATTATAAATAACAATTATAAACGACAAATGTATAATTTATAAGCAATTTTCCGAAATTTTTACCTTTTATTTAAAAAAACAACATTCTTTCTCACACTCCATATATACATCTAACGTACCTCAATTTTTTAAATAAAAAGAAATTATGTAAAACTGTATGATCTGTTCATACAAATTGTTATCTAGATATTCTTTATATAAAATATCTTATATATTGCAAATTTAGCCGATGCTATCTTCTATTTAGAAAAAAATACTTTTTTATTTTGACCAATATCAGTTACAGAAATATATTTCAGAATACTGGACCCATGGGAGTTCAAAGGTTGTAAGACAGACAGCGAGGTTGTGCACCATAGTGCTTGCAAATGCGATGTGACATCTACACGTAGTGAGTCGAGAGGAATTATTATAATATGATATGTTATAGATATATATATGCTAAATCGCTTGAGCATCACAAACTATGCTGGAAGAGAATCAGAGTATAGAATACAAAAATACTTTTATTTATTTATCATTCTCTTATTATATATAAAATATTATATATTTTGCATTTGTACCTATGTGAACTTGGCATCCGACTTTAAGAAAATGTATTTTTCAGATACGCATTCGATTACGCTTCGTTTGTACTCGTTTGTACCGTCTTCGATTCCGTTTGTACCCCAAAGGATTGCAAGTTATTAAGGGTTGAAAAAATCGTCAGCACCCCATATTTTTGAGATATCGTAATTTCTTTAATGCAGTTTCGTTTAAATATCTTTAAAAATGACAAAATTATCTCTTACGTGAATATTCAGTATTTCCACCTCCGTAGGGGTACTAACAAAACGAAAAGCGGTACAAACGGGTACAAACGAAGCGTAATCAAATGGGTATCTGAAAAATCCATTTCTTTAAAGTCGCGTGCCAAGTTCACATAGGTTTTGCATTTGTAGATTGCTCGCAAATAAAAAGTTAAGACTGCTTCTCTCGCTGCATATATGTATATTGCCATTAAAATATTAATACACTCTTAAAATATTAATTCAGTTAAATCATTGAATGTTACAACCGGATGTTACGATTCCTGTTTTTATAAAACAGAGATTATGCCATCTTGTAATAAATAGCTGAACAGTATAGCTTAAGGTTCCTTCTACACACCATCAGTTGTGAGAACGTAAGGTCGGTATTACAATCCGTCGATACTACTTTTAAAACCGGTCGACAAGTCTTATAGTGGTTCGTAGACCTTATGGAAGATGGTGATACAGACGAAACGCAGCCATCATGAATCAAATTGTCCAAAAGAAGTGGGGTTGATGATGACGAGAGAGGTGGTCCTTTTCTGGTTAAGCCTACCACTCAAAGGGTGGAGTTTGCCACGCGTGAATTACAATTAATGCATTGGCGTAGAAAGTTGTAATTTTATTAAAAATTAATTATTAAAGTTATAAAAAAATGCGTGTTATATTTTAATTATTTATTGTGTTGTACTTTACTTATTGTGTTACGAAAAGAGAATATAAAAATATATTTAGTATTATATTTAATATAGTAATATATCTTTAGAAAAATATAATATTTATGATCTTTAGATACACCTTTGAAATTAATATGTATTACAAAAATTTCATACTATACATTTTGAATAACTAATATTATTTTATTCTTTGCAAAAAAATATATATAGCATGCAAATAATAAATTTAAATCAAATGTGTTTCTATTTTTTTTCTAATCAAAATATTGGATTGACTATTTATGTTTTAAAAATAATATATATTTATTAATATATTGTTGTATGTAAAAAACAATTTATTTAATCATTTTCTTGTTATAAATTCATAAATTTTACTTTGAAAACATTTTTAAATATGAATACATTAATTTTGAAAGATATATTTAAAACTACTCTTAATAAGAAAGTTAGAGAGGAGAGTATAGAGGCTGCAATAATTATATTATAATGTATTGAAGCCATTTTACACACACATTTAAACACACACACACACACATATCACATACAGGCTTTAAAAATATAAAGATTATATATTTATATTTTACGTTTTGCTTCTGATTACACACAGTCTCGATGTATACTAATCTATCTATGTTTTTTTCTAATTTTACCTAATCTAATTTAATCCTACAATTTAATTTTTATATGATAATTTGAGTTATCACTGGCGAATTCTGAGGGGTGGTTTTAGAGTTATTTCACCCCCGCCTTCTTAATTAAAAGAAATAATTGTAATCCGATTTGCGAAAATAGCGAAAAAAATTTTCACTATTACAAAATAATTTTGTAGAAACCCCTCCCCCTATTATCGACTTCAGGATCCGCTAGTGTGAATATATTCGGTCTAAATATAGTCACTTGAATCTCTCTCAAATGTCGGCAATATATCGTTGGAGTAAAAGATTCCTGACAATTATTTTTGTTGATAATTACGTTGTTTGCATACAAAATTTTATAATTTTATAATTATTTTATAATTATTTTTTATAATTAATTGTGGTAAAACATAAAATACAATTGTAAATACATTGCTAATATCTATAACATGAAGAAATTATAAGAAAAATATGTAAATCAGATTGCTGCAACATAGATTTCTCTTCTATCAAAAGCTAGTAAATAAAATATCAACAATTTGAAGAGTTTAGTTCTATTGAAAAATGTTTGAATCTTTAGACAAATTATATATATAATAATACGTTATTATAGGTCCCAGAATTGATAGTAATAAACATATATACGGAAACGCACCCCCTCTGAGCTACACTCCCCCCCAAATTTTCTGAAAAAACTCGAATTTTCTGTAGTTATTTAAAGTCATTTAAAGTTATTCAAACTTGCTAATTATATAAAAATGCTATTTTAAAGTCATTCAAACTTGCTAATTAGAAATGTTATAAATATATATTAATGCAATAATAACACCCGCAATAAAAAGAATATAAAAGAAAATTTTAAGATTTTTAAAACATTTTTATAATGCATACTGATAATTTTTTTCTCACGCTAAAAGAAACAAAAGTTGCAAAGATTAATCGCAAAAGTTTCTGCTTTAATTACATTTACATCAAATGTATCACATTTTGTAAAGATCATGGTATGTCGCGTGGAAGTGATATACAATATAAAAAATTTTTTACGAATCTTAAAATATTTTTAAGTTATATATGTTAATAACACACATGTTACTAAATGCAACAATTAAAAAAAAAGTTGATAATAATATCTTTATATCTTATAACTATGCATTGTGTAATTATATAATTTATTTTGAGATTAATTGGATAGATAGTTTTAATAATTTTTATACATTATTATATATAAACTTATATTTATTACATAATTTAGTTACTTATTATAAGGGTTAGAATATCATCTGTTTTGAAAATGTCACACATCTCTAACGATTTTATATCTCTAATATTATAGATATATAATTTTTAGATATTATTATATTACATAAATTTTATATTGTTTAACTAAATTAAAAATAATACAGTTATATAATATAAAGATAAAGTAAAACTCGAACATTTGATAATCTTGCATTAATCTTTTTTGCAAAATAACAAAATATAATGACATTTTAATTTTTATATTATAGCTAATAGTTCTCAAATTAATTTACAATAGAAGACAAATAATATTTTAATGGCAACACACTATCTTTCACTTTAGCATTAAGAAACATTCAGGTATACCGGATTGCATTGTGTATCCTCTAGGGTAGAATTTCCGTCACGCAGTATATGCAACATTCTTACCTTTTTAAGGCAAACCATAAACCCAACTCACAATGAACCCGACGTACAATACAGTAGTCATATATATCTTTGAAGTTAAAAAGTTATTGTTCAAAAGAAGTATTGAGTATGAAAGAGAAAAAACTTGCGTACGTATAAATATTTTTTAAATATATTTTTTAAATATATTTCAATATAAATACACACAAATATACAAGAATAAAAAATTGTGTATGTATATATATATATATATATATATATATATATATATATATATATATATGTATATCAACTAAACTTGATAATGCGTGCCAAATATTAAAATAAAAAATATGTCTATATTAAATATTGCTTCATCTTTTTCGATATTAAAAAGTAATTATAATAATATATTTTACAAAGTTGTCTTTATTATTTGTAATATATTTTTTATATATATATTTTTTTATTTAAAAATTATATAACAGCGGAATACTTTTATAAGTACAAGAAAGAAGATTGAATGTGTATTAGAGCTTGTTTGAAATAATTAAGAAAATGCGCTGTTCCATATACTACGTATGTAAAGAATGCTAATTAATATTTTTTGAAATATTATATATGGAGTAGAAACAAATGAATCTGAAAATCTGGGTGGCAACGTTACGGTCGTGTCCAGTTTATTTTGCCCGATACACGATAGAGAAGAGTGGTGGGGTGGTAACTGTCACCGAAGACAATTTATGTTAATGACTGTTCGTAACCGAGGAGCGCCGAGGTCGCTCGACTGAACAGTCTGCAGATCGCCGTAGCAGCGGTCGGACACGAGACTCCTTGCCCGACTTTCAAATTCTACTCCCCTCCATTTCAACCCTGAATTCACCACCTTATCGTCGCCCTATTCCATCCCTACGATGGCGACGCCCAGCGTCGATTCGGTGCGCACAATTTCATCCCCAACTCGGAGATTCGTTCTCCTATGGACGCTTGCACGTCCGCGTCGAAAAATAGTTGATAGTCGTGTGATCAAACCAGTGTGTCGACGTATAAAATTAGTGATGTGAGGATATATTCGCGTAATTGTTGGTGAGTTTGCGTTTTAATTTTTTTCTTTTTTTCGTTGAAATTGATTCATTGTTATTTGTGAGCAGAAGGCAATGTTTAAGTGACGCGTCAAACTAAAGAGAGTTGCTAATAGCTCGGTCTAAAAATCCATAGAGACAAGATAAAATATATATGTATGTATATGTTTGCTTCTTTGATAAAGATATATTCTGTCAGTTTAACTGGTGCTGAATGGGATAGAAAAAATTTCGATATGCATATGAATCATATCGGCATTCTACTGTCCTTGACACTGTCTATTTTTATCGAATGAGAACTGAAAATGGCTACAGAGAAACCGGAAAATGATCTGCCACAATTCACGATACTTTATACGATAGTGAACATTATTTTTTGCCTAACACAATTTTTCAAAATGTGTGAAGAAATTTTTTTTGTTTTAGAAGAATATAGTGTTAATAAGTATAAAAATTATTGTGATGTTTTTAAACACATAAATGCAAAGTCAAACAAATTTATTTGTTCTTCAAACAAATTCGTTTGTTTGTTGTTTCAAATAAATAATATATCGCGACAGTTTGTCGTTTTATTTATAGCAACAAATTTACAAAATTCTATACATATTTTTTATAAAGATAATGATAAATAGAATTCTCTTATTTGAATTAAATATGTTTTAATTCCTTCACAGATTCAAAATATATAGCGTTATGTTAATTATATATATATTATTATTTTTCTATTATATTAAGTAACATAATATTGTCTACAAAAATTTCTACTTAAATTAACAATCAATATGAAAGAATGAAAGGGAGAGAATTCGTGTGTTTTATGTAATTCTTAAAATATACACCCTAAACAGGCAAAAATGCATTTATCGCGCTTTCTCAGAGTTTAATCTCGATCGTACGAGAACTGCAGAACGATTTTCGATGTTCGATGCCTTTCTCATTTTACATAACGTGTCCAGACTACTGTATTGACGTATTCAAACGAGGAAAATAGATATTAACATGATGTCGATAGCCGACGAGGGACACTCTGGCAAGGCACCGCCGCGGTGGCGCCGACGGTGGCGGATTTCGCGTATTCCCTCTCGTATAGCCTCTCGCAATCTGGCGGGATGCCGATCGATTTGCGACTGTGTTCCTCACCCGTACAACACACGATTCCATTTCAGTTCATTTCGCTCGACTCGCAAGGCAGTACGCATTTGCAATCGCAAAACGGAAATCTTTCTCGCGGCGTTTGCGCGAAATTCCTCGACGGATCCGCGCGAGAGATCTCTATTTTCGCGAATAAAAAGAATTTTCGAGCATATAAAGTTAATGAATTTCGATAAAATCAATGTAATGTCTTTGGAAGAAAGAGAAACATTATTTTCCATACGTTATATTATAGTTTACCTAGAGTCTGTGCATAATATATGATCCCCTTGAAAGGAACGTTCGACTTCGATGAATTATTAATTCAATTGTGATTTTGATATTCTGCATTCTTCGAGTATAAATTTTATATTATTTTAAGAAATACACACAATTCAGTATTATTTTAATTATTTTAATAATATTTACATTTTTTATGAATATTAAAGAGATGATTCATAACTAAAAAAAATAACAAAGAATATATAAGCCAAGTTTCTCCTATGTATATATTTCTAAGCAAAATTAATATATTGTACATTGTACTTGCATCTTTCCGTGAAGCATCTGGTGAACGCATTCACTTAATGAGCCGTTTTCCCCACAGTTCTCCACAAAAGCTATAAAATTTGAAGTGAGCATGTGTATACGAGAACAAACCGGCTGTGAATCCAATCAAGGACTTATACGGCATCCACATTCCACATCCAACCTTCTCTAAACTTGTTGAGTACCAAAAAGATTGATCTGCACCGAATAAGAATTTTTTAACTATAATATTAGGATTTTTAAATTTATTTTTTAACTATTTTTAAAATGATTTAAAATAAGAAATAACATGATGATATTATTGGAGTATAAAACAATTGAAATCTTTTAATTCCCCTATTGATAATTTTCTCTGAAATTTTCCATCTATATTTTATCCCGTACTTTGAAAGAATCCGTAAAAAATCTGTCTCAGGAAGTAAGGAAATGTTTTTTACATATAAGCTTAATATGAATATTAAATGTAACCGTGAAGCGGCACCTGAATGAAAACAAGAGGCAGCGTGACACAACACAAAGTGTTAAGTGATCGATCTTGTGTCCGTCTTGTGAAAAGTACGATCACCGTGATTGCTATATATTTAATGGGGATGTTACCAAACAGAGCACGTGGTAAACACGTGTACATTCGTCTCTCTTCTGTTATCCTTTTTCTCAGTTATCTAAATAATTTTAAAATATAATATTTTATTACATTTTTATATATACATTAAAATAAGAGATAATAAATTTTATATAATTTAAAATGTAAATAAAGAAACTATTTGCACGCTCGAGATGTTTCATAAAATCTTTGAAGATTACTTTACGAGGCTTCTTGATAAGTTGTGTGTGATGAGATTATTTTATTATTATTTATATATTTCTCTCTTAATCTATGTCTTGCGGCTTTGGATGGCAATTTAATGAGATTATTATATTGATAATTTAATAAAACGTAAAATTATGCTTGATATATTATACGTAATTTTACTTGATAAATTTCCACTATAAGCCTATTAATGTGCCGTCCACTTTAGTAATTCTTACTGCGGTTGAATTAAAGTACCGGTATCATAAATTAACACATTTCCGCAAGATATGACGTCATGCTATGTAATTTGTGCATGGGAGAAGCGACAAGGTCTTGTTAATCAGATCTTTTACAGGCGACTATGCAGCCTCCAGATTATTAAATCGATATCATTATAGATTACCATATAATTCTACATCTAGTTCTTATTAAAAAAAATTATTTATAAATATAACGTGATCTGTTACTTATATCAAATATTTAAAAGTTTAGGCGTCTATTACGTAATACATATTCTAATAAATTGTTATTAAATATTGAACAATTTGTTGCAAAATAATAGTACAAATATATAGGTTTGGAAAAATTTACATTTCTCTTGGTTCCATTCAGTTGTCAGAAAAATTATTTGAAATTTCTCCACACAAAGCAGTAACGTCTACGCTTAACGTTTTTTTTTCTCTGTATTGGTATTGGAGCAGGTATAAGGGTCCGTTGTAGGTAATAGGCCTTGGATAATGGCGACCCCTATTTGACCTTCGGTTTCTTAGCCAACCTGCTGCGTATTCTAACTTCTTCGAAGTTTTTGTCTTCGAGATTCTAAAAGATTCTAAAAGATTCGAGATTCTAAAAGTTGTTTCTTTCTTTATTTTTTCATTATGTGACAGTATTTCTTCGTAGTTCCACACACATTTTATAATTATATATTAAATTAAAATCTTTTCTCATATTTTTAATTAATATGTAATATACGAAAAGTTTTACTAAATACGTAAGTAAAAATATAATTCCTTTTTTATATTTATCTCTCTAAATAAACTATTAGTATACATATATTTAAACAAAATGTATCGAAATTGTCTTTTAAATATATATGTTAGAATATAACATAAAATATATTGCTCACAAATTTCTGCATTAATTATAAACTTATGACAATTGTAACATTTAATAAGAAAAATAGTATTCATTGCCTAAATTTTTTTCTGGCTCAATTGTATCGAGTAGCTCCGATAAAGACCCGCCGTTGTAGGTGGATTCGGTTATTATCGCGGCACAAAAGCTGCGCGAGTTCCACACGGATGCTGTGAGCCCTCACGTGGATTTCATTTCAGGATCGCATAAAATGGTGCTGAAGGGGGAGAAGCAGGAGGAGGAGAGAACGAAGGGAGAAGAATGAAGCCGGGACGACCAGGGGGAAACGAGGGGAAAGGGAAAGATGCCGGCTGGCAAGCAGATGGTTGCCCCGTTTATTGGTTTATTCGTTGCTTCAGCCATGACGTTCCTCGTCCGGCCATGAAACAAGCCGGAGATTCTCTCCTTGTGTTGGAGAGTATCATGCAACGAATGCTCTTCTCTCCTATTAAGACGCATCCGCGAGCTAGATTCACATTGTAGGTAAATAACTTCTTTAGCGTAAGCTATACGGCTTAAAATTGGCGATTATTTTTTTAAATTTCACTAATTTATATTATTTCTTTTTCTTTACAGCAATTATGATGTCCAGCAACGTAGTTACTTTGTATCTACGAATTTCTGTTTAAGGAACACATTTGCTTATTTTGCATCTGATGTTTTACGTACGAGGTAAAGAGAGGTTTAGATTCTATAAGTAATGATGGAATGCTTAAAATTAATGTCTAGTTATAGAAGAATACATTATTCTCCTTTGTTATTACAGCTCAATATATTACGCTAATGAAAAGTAGTATGTCACGAGACGTATTTGCAGACAAAATTACAGGTAATTTAATATATGAAGCAACTTATGCGTTATATGTTCAACAAGGAAAAGTAATCAGCTGATTGTGTTTGTTAGTTCTAAACTTCTTATATTATTTATTAATTTCTCTTATTTTTTAATTTTTGCAATTTGTTTGGCGTTACATTTTTTTATATAATCATATTTCAATATACATATATCGTATAAACAATATTGTATGTATATATAGTAAGTCTCTTGAAAAATATCCGATTGATAACAACTCATTTAATTTAACGAGCTGATAATTCTTGTAATCGGCGTCGAAACAAGTTCTTATCTATCGCAAAGTATGCATAGTAGAAGAAGTATAGAGCGGCTCTTTTGGCGGCGTGCAGACGTAAGCTAATATTATAGATGATATTCAGTAATGGCGCGCGTCCGGGGGGCGGATGAAATGCTCGGATCAATAGAAGGAAGGCTTGTTTACGAAATCCATAATCTTTCGTCTTGTTGCGAATGATCGTCCTCATCTACAATGACCTTTTCTACGGCTTATCCCCAGGGACGGGGATCAACACTCAACTCTAAATATAATCAATTATACTCGAAAAAAGGTAAATATAAACAATTTAAAATGTTTATTCCATGAACAAACGAGTCCTTAAGGAACACATGTAAAAATTATATAATTTTAGAAAAAATCAATAAAAATTAACAAAATAATAGCTTTCATCTAGGGACTTTCAGTTTTTTCGTATTACAACATGTCGGTAAAGTCAGTTGCGAGATGAAGATATAAAGTCAAAGACGTCATCATTAAAGCAATGTCTATTTAAAAAAAATACCTAAATTAATTCTTTATGAGAAAAATTTTAAAAACATTACTCAATAATTATCCATTTTATAAAATTTTATAAATTTCTATTCAATATAAAATGCAATTAAAACTATACTGTGTAATATAAGTGTAAACGATGTTGATAAGATCAAACTGACAGTATAAATTTAATTTCAAAGAGGTATTTTAAATTGTTAGTTTTTAGTTAAAATATTTGTTTCAACATTTATTTTACTAATTTTTCATGCTATGTATAATTTATTTATTATAATAAATTATATAATTCTTCTTTAATGTCAAGTAAAGTTTATCAAAATATAAGAAAGGTTTCACAATTTAACTTAATAGAATATAATATCATTTTTTTAAATTTGTTAAATTAAATATTTATTTCTTCCATTTTATTACGACTTTAACATTTGAGAGAAACTTTATATATCATATAGCTCACTATATGGATCACTAGCGGATCCTAAAATCGATAATAAGGAGGGTTGCTACAAAATTATTTGGTTTTAGTAAAAATATTTTCGCAAATCGGATTACAATTATTTCTTTTAATTTAGAAGAAGGGCAGAGATTTAACTCTAAAACCACCCCCCAGGATCCGCTAATGCATATAGTAATAATAAGATTCTTAAAAGATAGAATTTCTATCTGTAGCTAATTGTAAGTTGACTCTTTGACAAGCTAAAGAATGCAAAATATTTTGAGTAAGCCAGGTTTTTCTTAATCCGGATTAAGAAGAAATCCGGAAGCTACAGTTTAAAAGGATTAACATCAACCGCAGAAGGAATTTCTAATATTCCCGATAATCTTCAAATCGCCTAGTTTCCTTTAAGAAAAGAAAACTAATTTCTATTGTAATATGTTTTCTCTCGGGTGGTCGTCGCATCCTTTTCACTTTACATCTTTTTGCTAATGTAAGCCATGTAGCTATGTATTAAAGCCTTGCCACATACATATTTCTTTTTGTCTACGATATGCGATATATTGTCGTCGAAACATATTGTTTTGTAAAAAAATATGTTTTACATTTTCTTGTAAAATCAATATCATTGTGATAAAAATATTTATATATCTTTTTCACACATTATTTACATGTAGACGATCAGCGCGACATGACCAAGTAACCTGGAAATGAAAGGTACATCGACACGCGTACAGGAATAAAAGGAGCTGTACCGCTAAGAAGACGAAGAAGAAGAAGGAGAAGAAGAAGAAAACCAAGGAGAATGCGACCTTGCTACATTCAGCTGTGTCATCCTTGAGCCGTTAACGCTCAGGTGGTTTCGATCCCAGGGACGAGCATCAATCATCATCGGTAGTGCAGGTGTAATGTGATCATTGTCACCGAGATAACCCAGTACGATATTCACTTACGATGCGTGTCAAATGACATAACAGAGTTTATCTATAACAGCGTATCTAAATACTGAAAGAAACGGTTCCAATGTTTATGCCTCTCGGTGGTACATTATTTGTTAAGGCAGGTCTTTGAGAAGGCATTACGAAACAATCATCCATATACATATATGTGTTGCAGGAATTATGCACAAAGTTAAGAGTGCATACATCTCTGTACACATAATAATGTACACATTATTATCTGATTTACATAATTTATATACGAATATATAATTGCTTTGGACTTCTTTTTTTCAAGATTTTCTTTCACAAAGAAACAAATTGAGATTATGATGTTAAATAACATAAAGATTGCTATTATATTTGTACGGATGACAAAACATAATGTTGTAATGTGTTAAAAATATTATGCGAGAAATGACAGCAGTCGTTTAAAAAAGTAAGAATAACAAGAAAAGAAGTAATGCGTTTTTAACCGATTCAAGAAACTAAATTGCATAAAAGTCAAACATGTATAATTGAGGAGAAATTTCCTTTCACTGATAATTATAAATTCGCATATTAATTTTCTCTAATATTTTTCTTCTAATTATTTTTAAATAATTTTTAAAATTTAATTTTATCCAAAAATTATTGCATGTAAAACACTAATTACTAACGTAAAACACTAGTGTTGTTGATTTGATATTTCTATCCAGATATTGAAGTTTACGTAGAGTTTGATAAAAACAGATTCTGCCTTGCTTTCTTTAGAAGTGACCTAAGCCATTCTCGTATGACTAAGCACTTTGTATAAGCTTGCAAACATGTTACAATCTTAGATTATCTTTAGATAATTTACAATTTCAACAATAGTCTAATTTTTTGTAAATATATAGCGCGTTCTAACACGACATAAATTATTTAAAAAATAAAAATACATTTTTATAAAGGATTGCGACACTTCGATGAAATACGCAATATATTTCTATAACGAGGAAAAAACATTTATAGTATATTTGCATTAGCGCGTGTGAGAAGTTGAATATAATAGAAACGGATAAAATTGTGCTTATAAATGTATTTATATAATCAAAATTACAGAAACTGGTATTAATAGGGAAATATTTTCAGGTTCCTAAATGGTACCTGAAGTGAAGTCTCTACCGAAAATCACATACTGGGCGGACAAAGAAGTTAAGACCGGCACGCGTATGTTAAGCAGTCTCTTAAAAGATTAAAGAGAACAAACAAATAGATGAACAATAGATGTGCCGTTTACAAGAGAAAGCCCAGTTAATGCTCTACATCTACCCTGTAGATCCGAATTTGTTTGATAAGAGGCGACAAATTCGGTTCTAGAGAGGTTTGTGTGGTGCATACAAAGCAACGGTGATCTTGAACGATTATGTTAATCGAATTATAGATATAAATCTACATATAACATAAATTGTACTATTAATTCGAATATTTCAATACCGGGTATATTCTACGACACGTTTTGCGATAAACATCAATATTAATGTTATCAGTATTTTTATATGTTGCAAGTTTTTTTATACATGTAGTGATTTAAAGCAAGCGATAACTTACGACTAATATAACGGAATTTATAATATCATATAAATCAAATGAGAATTATAAGAAACTTTTATAGATACAATATTGCGTGTCGCGCAAAGATATGGCCTACATGACTGTATAATTAGATGAATATAATTAGGCCGCTAGGGATATCTAGCTTTGAGTTCGCTCGTGCATATTATGGACGAGTGTATTAACACAGTGACAGAAAAAATAACAAATGTGAAAAAGAATTAATGAACGTCATTACGCCGATGGACTTGGTTGCATATATGTATGTGTTGGTATATACTGTCGATGATGAACTGCTACGTCTAGCGTGACCTGTTGCATATAAGTTCACCAACACATCGCATTAAGTCGCACATTCTCCTCGTACTTTGTACAGGTAGATTCAAATTCTATTTACGTTATTAATTAATATCAGAGTGGAGCGGAATACTCTTGCGTAAAATGTAAAGTTAAATTAAATAGGTAATTTATTTTTCACAGAGTGCGACTGCATTGAAAACATATTATTCAGCAAAATTTGATTAACATATTTCGATACACGAGAGATTCATTAAACTGATATTTCAAATATCGTTTTTTTTTCTAGATTGTATATACATTTTTGTAATTTATTATTTTTTGAACGTTTTCATAAAACCTAATATTGTTTCTATATATGCTTTTTATGTTTTTTTTGCAGCTCGATGAGCAATTATTCGCTTTAAATTTTATTTATATACTTACATTCAAAAATGTGTATTTAAATTTTAATATATTTTTTGTATTGAAAAGGCGATTTAAATATAATTAATAGTGTGTGGTAATTTAGAATTATATTAAAATACTTTATTTAATTTTTTTAACAAGGATCAGTTGCATTATATATTCTCTAATTAGGCGATTCTTTGACAAATACGCTATATGTATGAATATCATTTAATATTCCAATCTAAAGAGAACGGCATGTTTTTCTTTTATACCGTGTACGTATATATGTACGTGTATCATATATTTTTTATGTCTTATTTCTTTATACAATGTAGCCGTTCATTGAATGGACATCTATCAGATGCGGATGCACAATTTCTTGAATCTTTCTGTAAAGGCTGTGGTAAATCCATTAATCTCTGATCGTATTCATATTAAAATGACATGCCAGTCGTCGTTACGCAACTACTCATAAGTGCTAATGAAGTGCATACACAGGTGTAATTACTAATCGAGTGGACTGCCCACTTTTCACTCGTAGTATAATCTAGTGGATAAAAAAAAAGAGTGATTTCATAATGACACGGGGAAAAACGCAGGCCTTGCATAAATCAACGATTCCTAACTGGTGCTTCGTTAGAAGTTTCTATTTAAAATTTTCTACGCGTTGTAGTTTATACTTTTGAATACATCTAATTTTTATACAATAACAGTAAATTATATATTTTATTTGTATATTATATAATAACACACAGTAAATTACATATATACTTTTAAAAAAAAACAAATTTTTCAATCTTTATAATAATTTGCAATAAAAATAATGTTGAAAGAATTTTTCAAAAAATTGAAAACGTATTAATCAATTAAAATTTTACGAAAATATACATAAAGATATAATCAGGTATAAATAATATTATACCTGATCAACTATGTGATAATATTATAGAGATATGACCTATGTATATACTCTCGTTCTAAAATACGTTGTGTTGTATTAAATTTTTCTCTCTTATCTAATTAATATCTACATATTTCTTCTTATATATATCAGAATGGTAATGTAAAAAATATATGAAACACTAGAAAATACGTTTGTAAGGAATCTGTATTGATTAGCTGTGGAATTATATTTAGCTTCTCCCGCAAAACAAATTTACTATGCGTTTAAAACATATTGAATAGGTATAGTATTAATATAAGGAAAACTTATAATGAGTTTAATCCGAATGTATCTTACTTTTAACTAATTCTTACTTTTAACTAATTCTTACTTTTAATGTCCATCTTTATGATAAAGCAACTACAATTATTCTAATAACATACCATGATTAATTTAATTCCATGTTTTCGCAGCTTATCTCAATCAATCATTTTATTAATGGCTTAATCACAAATAAATATCGAAGCAGGTGGCAGGCTTGATCTGAAAAGGTATAGAAGTAAGAAGCTTGTAATATTTTTATAGATATAATGATTTAGAATTATTTTAAAAGAACGATATGTGAAAGAAGAAGAAATGTAAGCAAAACTCATTTCATTATTTATATAAATAAAATATTATCTTCTTACAGTGCAGACACTGATGTCTGTAGAAAGTTCATAGTTTTACAAGGAATGATAATTTTATTACAATAACCGAATTAAAATTATTCTCGTATATAACGTCAATTCAATTGTACATACACCAGCAAATCGTTCCTTTAATTGACGTCTGTTATTCAAACAACTTCTAATAATGTGACGTACATGGAAACGAGTGTGCAAGATCCGATCACGCCTTACATGCATGCTCCGCAGGAAGCATCATCGTCTCGTCGAGGTATCAAGTACATATATACCTAACGCAAGATGTACTCGATATATCCCGCAACGCGGGGAATTATCGTTCCCCGATCGCGAATGCGTTCGCCGGACGTTCACGTCGTCTCGTTCCACGGTCTCTCTCTCTTCGGCCATATTCCGATTCGAAACCCGGGCGACGGTTTCGACGGAGACAAACGGCCGCCGTAGATACGGTTGGACGCGCGTTCACGTACGTTTCCAGAGATCCTCGCGCGCGCGAGGAGCCTCGTCTCTCTCTCTCTCTCTCTCTCGGAGAGTCTAAATCCACATTCGAATGTGCGAGAAAACATAGCAAGATTAATGATTTGTGTGACACACGTAGGGAGAGGGTGCGCGCAGACCGTCAGCCAGCCAGTCAAGCCAGCCAGCTAGTCAGCCTGCGCTTGCTTGTCTGCCTGATGCCTGGCTCTGGCTGCCAACCCGCCGACGGCGACCGAGGAGTGCCATTCCGCGAGAAAACCGCAGCAGCGATATAGCTCTCTGCCACTTTTCTCTCTCTCTCTCTCTCCCTCATAGAACGTTTATTGTCCGTATTTCTTCGTCACGCAGCCGTCTTACGAAACTATTGACCCGATTCCGCGGATTCCGCACCACTTTAAGCGACGTCCCCCTCTGATCAGTTGGGAAAGTATGTAGGTACATGTCAGCACGATTATTTCTAGGGGTTTTTCCTGTTTTTTACTCGGTATGAGTTCCGCGAGCTACACGCGTAATATTCAATTTATGAGACGAGATAATCGCTCCTTTTTGAGACGATATATATTACATATGATTAAGATAACGCGAGTGCAGAAACTGTTTTTCGCGCGCTCGAAACGTCGGATGTATTCAGGGAGTAATCATCAATTTCATCGACCGGAGAGAAAGAGAGAGGGAGAGAGAAAGCTGGGCCTATATCGATTACGCGAGATAGATGCTACACGTGGTAAGGGGGTAACAATATCTCTCCTCGCTGCTTTTTGCAATATGCTAATTATGTCAATTATGAGTTATATCTATCCTATCCTCTGGCTCTTATAACGCGCAGTTATCTGATTAGTTTTCGTAAATTACATCGTTCCATATTTTCTTCGTAGTATAGTGATTGATGAATTCTAGCCGATTAACATTCCAGCCTGACACGAGGCATTCATTAGCTGCCGGGATTGTGTGCCGTGTATAAAAATAAGAACCTTTAACTCTCATATTAGCGATAGTTCGAATGCGTTCTCCTCGCGATACAATATTTTATATATATATGTATATATCTTTTTTATGCTAAATTGCATTGTTTCTTGCTTACTTTTTTTTAAACACATCGAGTTAATATTCATTCTACAACGCAAGCCTTGACACTGGAAGTGTCTCTTGGATGTACGTAGGTATATCTCCGCATTAGGATTCAATGCAATCGAAAGGAAGAAGGGGGTTGAACTAAACGGGTCCTTTACGCAAACAATACGCAGACTCTCAATATGAGGCATTCACCTCGACGGTTTGGTGTCTCCTGTGACTGATGAGATCTCTTCAATCACGAGGGAGGGTGTCCTTGCGACGCTACTTCGGAAATTGAAAAGGACATTAGATATGCATAAGCACGTTCGATATATTTCATACATTAACCGACATCATTCGATTTAACATATTCTCATGCAAAATTGCCGCATCGCGCTTAATCCATCAGTACCGTTACCAGAATTTCCTCTAATCTTGTTCACGGAGCAGTCCAAGCTGACAGATTAAGTACGAGATACGTAAACTTGTTCCACATAAATGCGCGAAAAAGATTATTTATACGACACGATCGTTCGACGTAGTCGTGAAATCACCTGAAACGGGGTTCGATGAGTGAGTGGCAGTCATTCGAACTCGATATCTCAAAATTGTGCGGTCGGCATCCGTCCAGATCCATCAATTCGAAATTGCGTGTGATCTAGAGGGTATAACGAATCTACGGCCGATAAGTCGTAGAGTGGCGTAGGTCCAGTCTGGCGAACGGACATATAGGATACGGAGGAGGAAGGCGAAGAGAGAGAAGCTTTTGATGCCTCTCTGCGGCCTTCGATCCGAGCCGTGCATCTTGTATCGGACGCGGACAGAAAGAGGTCGGCATAGATCTTACGCCCGCGATGAGCGCCGCTGCGGTATAATATTAATGATGACTGGGCTCGCCCCTTGAGAAGAGGCTGTCTACTTGGTCCGTGTCCTGCAGTGTCCTTTTTCTTCGCAGGCACGGATGCGCACTTTCTTCATAATCGATTTATGCACGTTACTCTTCATTTATTAATCCGTCTGGCGCCGATAAACTTCCAATTTAAGCTCGAGAATTTTTCTCTCTCTCTTTCTCTCTTATACAGGGCGTATATATTTATTTGCTCTCCGCGCAGTTGGCGCATATATCCGAGATTTTTATTAATTATCTTCTAACATTACTAAGTTAATTGAAATCCTCGATTTTATTTTCCATGTATATTGCAATCTGTCAAGTTGTATTTTAGACTTCGTTAAACTGATATACAGAGATTTAGTTGCTGTTCACAAATTGCAAATTGGATATTAGTTTACATATACAGACTTTAAATAATATATAATTATATCGTTTTTATTCTAAAAAGTATTTAATCGTTTAATTAATTTTATTATTCTTTATTTATATATGTATAATAATTTTAATATATGAATTCTATTATCTTGGACGAACTATAATTGCAAGAAATAATTTTCTAAGGTGTGTATGACAAATTTTTTAATAAAGTATTTTATAAAATATGTATTAAATTTACATCAACATATAATTTCTAAATTTATTGCAAAAATTAAATTTGCCATATGATTTAAAGCAAAATCGTACTATTTTTTTAAAATTAATTTTAAAAGGATTCTTCACTCAGCAATATGGCGGAAGAGCTGTAGTAACTTTGAAGGATCAGACAGTAAGGTATATCCTGCGGGAAAAGATGGTTGTGGCCCTGACCACCTGCTGCCTCTTTGATTCCGCCGCTAGAATCTCATTTAGTCATGTAATCCCGATGTTCATTGACGATGGATCACCTTGTCCGCAGAGCATTGTAGGTGTACTAAAACATTTTACGTCGTCTAATACATCATCGGTCGAGAATAAAGAGTAGATGATGTAGACGATGTGGAGGCTGTTACCGATACCGGAACATCCGGTTGTGGACAAATAAATAATCGACACATTAATAGGAAATCTTATTTTGCTGAAAAATTATCTTATATGCTAAAAATTTCTGAAATATTACGCTTAAGGAAAACAAAAATAATATTGTATATTTTTATGAAAAAAGTTTATTCATCGTTATGCTATGAATTTAATAATTAATAAAGAAATGAAAACTGACATATTAAGGCATTTAAGGGAAAGAGAGAGAGAGAGAGAGAGGGATATGATGAGTTATCAAGTACGGTAAATTGCATCTAGTAGTTCTCGATTTCCGTGGAAGACGGTGATTAGGCTTTCCTGACTACCGATAATGAATGAACGCTGATTGTTTGCGCCGTGTCATGATTTTAGAGTTGCATTTAATTCAATTTGTGCGTGCGACTTACGATGCCTGCTCTTAGTCATCGTGCAATACACGTTTCATAGTCTCTTCTTGACCATGAAGAGTTGTGAAATAAGAAGCATTCTTACATCGACTCAGATCACTCCTGCGATGCCTCACATCGGTGCAGCGCGAGAATGAGCATCATCAAATGAATAGTGTATAATTGTATTATATTTCTCTGCTATCCGTTACTCACTAATATAGCTAACAGTAGTTCGATATATAATTAGAATAAATATTTTAACATTTTAAATATACATTTTTTTTGAACGCGAGATTTCGTTGACAGATAAATAAGGAAGAATTGAAAAATATTCAAAGAGATACGTATTTTCTTTATCATCGCTCTCTACCGTTTGTGTTTATAAAGTCAGTTCGCCAGGGAGTGTAAAATCGAAGAAGGAGCCGAAAAAGAGAATTATCGTCTTGAGGCTTCGCCTCTTGCATCTTAGCCGCCGCGGAAAGGCAAATGATTGGTACCACAATGCGACGTGTCGACTGAGGATGCCGCTCATCAAGTGAATCAGCAGCAAATAGTAGCGGGCTAATAAGTGCTATTATTCCGTCGCCGTGACGTTATACGCACGGCGATGATACTATGTACGTAAATACGGAAGAGAGGAGAGGAGGAAAGACACGAGAAGGAGAGGTACTGTTACGTTGATATGCCGCGGACGAAAGAGAGAGAAAGTTACTGTTAGGCGCTGAACACCCTCCGTCCAGCCGCCGATGACCAAGCAAATTCGCGCCCAAGTCTAGACTCGGGCAGACCGCCGGTCATGCACCAGTCCAGGTTGCCCTGAAGCCACGGTTGAATGGTTATCCACGCACATTGCCCGCTTCGGCATGGCAGTCCAGTTTCACTGTGTGCTATTCCGACTTTTCGCTGCGAAATTCTCTCGAGTATAACTTGTGTTATTAATATCCATCTATACTAGCCCGACCGAATAATAAATTTTCTAATCTTTATATTATCTATTGTATATATATATATATATATATATATATATATATATATATATATATTCACATAACACCATGTTATGGTGTTGATGCGAGATATAATTTCCAATTATATTCGCAAATGTTTATAACTAATTACATTTTTTTAGAAGAAGAATCCTTAGATATGTCATGTATATTAGATTGTTCTTTGGAGAATGAAGGAAAATTTGCGATGACATCAGCGGAAAAATTTCCAGACGTAATTCCTTTGTGTCCATGCTGAAACGAGTATATATATACTATATATGTATGGTGCGCGTTTTATATGGCTATACGTGATTCTACGGTAGCCAGATCACCCCGTATTATCTCGACTATTCGCATAGAACTACGTAATAGTTAGGAGATACGAGTAGAATGAAGAAGATACAGAATCGTTGGTGACCATTTCTCGAGAGTTGCCATCAGGAAAGATGAGGACGAGAAATGGAGGAGACAAGGACAGAGATCTAGATAGAAGAGAAAGAAATAAAGAAAAGAGGAAAGAAATGAAAGGCTGTCAGAGCTGCGGAGAGTAAAATAAGAGAGAGAGAAAGAGAGAAGGAAGAAGAGCAAAGGATGCGATTGCAGAAAGGGAGAAAGGGAGAAAGAGAGAGCAAGACGGAGATCTAGGAGGGTATTAGCCGGTCTGAAGGGTGGATGCGAAGAAAGAGAGTTCCCTCTTTCTTATATATTTTTTCTTGTATTCTCCAGCGTTCCTTGGGAAAAGTTTGTTGTTTGAAGCAGCGCTCTGCCTCTCTCCGATCATTAATCATGCCGAGTTTTGGTTTGACTAGCAGCAGCGTCGGCATGGCTCTTTCTCTCTCTCTCTCTCTCTTTCCCCCCTCCCCTTCCTCTTATTCCTCTTATCTGCTCTCTCTATTTCTCCTTCATCTCTGTGCACTCTGCCCCTTCCCCGATTCGTTCCTGTTACGCGTTCCTTGAGCCAGCCTCGAAGCTTTCTGAGGGGAAGAAAGAGGGTTGCTAGCTAGGCGGTGGGGTTGGCTCTCGCTTCTACCCCTCATCCCAGTCCCCTAATCTGCTTCTATCCTGCTCGATCTTACTGTGCACCCCTTCGTAGAAGAGGGGCCGCCATACGGGAATATCATATAGAAGGGTGCCAGTATAGAAAAGGAAACCCTCGTATTTCGTACTTTTCTCGGCCCCTTAAAAGCGTTGTACGCCAACTGGGGCCATTTCTTTCTGCGCTTTCTACGAGGGCTTTCTCCGTAATAATAGATTGTAAATCCTTTAATCCTACGCGAGGTTTCATGCACGCAACGTTTATCCTCGTGACTGCTATCTGCCATTTCTTATTGATATCGTATCCACGTTAAAAGGCACACACACGTAATTATTTTGTAATAATAATGTAGCGGCGAAATTTTATGCTCGAAAGAGAATAACGATTTGCAGAAATCTGTTCATCGAGAACAAGTAAACTTTAATTAATAAAACGCGCTCCAGAATCATATTTAGCTATCTGACACCGGGTTTAGGTAGAGATATCGAGATCAGAGGAAGAACGAGGTGAAGCCATACCTGTGGATCGGTACCTCGAAAGTTACGGGGTCCCGCTGCAGTTGATTAACGATGTGAGCGTCCAGGTCGAGGTGGGTGGCGCATGCCTTTGTGACAGCACAGCCGCTCCTCCGCTCCTCGACATCGCCACCGTTGCTATCACGGATTATTATAACTCGTACGTTTCATCTGCCTTCTTCATCGGCTGTTCAGTAGACGTCGAAATGGTCACCGGTTATCGTCACGTCCGTTTATCTATATATACGCGGTTCGAAAACCCAACTTTATACTTTCCGAGAGTGAATGATAGAAATGTGCACGAAGTCGCTCTTTTTTGTTTTATTTATTTTTTTTTTACATACGTGGGATATCTTCAAAATTATCTCAATAATTTATTATCGAAAATTTGAAGCGTAGAAATCAGCCTTGCAAAAATCAGGTTTATGAGTACGATTTTTGTATCAGTAATAGTGATACATTATGTATTTATGTGTGTACGTGTGTATTTCAATTATTATTCAATCATGGTAAAAATATCTTCATATCGTTATCATATATATATTTCATAAATCACGATATATGTATGTATTATATAACTTATCAAGTATCAAGTATATCTCTAGACAGCTAACGTCAATGCATTATATCATCAGTAAAAGCAATAAATATTTGTGATGATAATGACGAATAGAGTTCCTTTACAGCACTATATATTATAAAACTATATTGATTATATATTTTCGATGAATAATTAAGTATTACAGTTGCTGAAAAAAGAAGAATATTTCATGTCTAATATGCGGCGACGTTATTTAATATATGATTGAGTCTATTTGCATATATGCTTTACGTAATATATATATTTTAAAGTATTAACAGTTTCTATTAAAAACACAAAAATTAAAAAAAATTTAATGTAATTTTTATGTTTACGCCGAGAGAGAGAAAGAAAGAGTGAGAAAGAGAAAGATATCTATTTGATTTTCTAACTTTATTATTTTTATCTCATGAAAAATACACATTTTTTATTTCTTTATAAATATAATGCAAATAATAGGATATGTTAAATAATACTTATTAGTTTGCATTAAATTCGATCAATTTAATATTACATTAAAAACATGGTGGTTTATCGCTAGCAGGAACAACCAACGCGGAATCCATTTTGCGAAATGAGTTGGGTCCAGCAAGAGAAGAGAAAAGAAGGAAGGCGGGTAAAAAGGATAAGGGTCGCGATCTGACGAGGGTACCTACCCTATATTGGCAGGCGTGGCTGCGGGTTGCAGGGTGCAAGAGGGTTTTGAGGGACCGCTGATTGGTTCTCTCCAAGCGGGATCGACTGAGAGAGAACACGAAACCTCGTGAACATGGGATCTATAGGGCTGAAATGTCGAAGGAGACGAGAAAGCGTATGCCCTCTCTCTCCCCTTTTCTCTCTTGATCCGAAAGGGGGGTACGCGACATTTTCATTCACAGTCTTAATAAAATGCGCATTTATGCGAATACTTTTACGGATATTATATCCTGCGAATATGATTATTTTCTACCTCTATCGCTAAAATATTCTATAAACTTTCTCCCGATGAGTATTAAATATAGCTTAAATAATGTATATCTCTTAATTTAATATCGTTTCTTGTTTTTTTATTTTTTTATTGTCTCTTTATATTATCTTTGCAATTTTAGAAATTGTTTATATACACAGTGTACTTTTTAAAAATTTTTTTGGCAAAGATTAAATACTTTCTAAGATATAAATATGGACAATCTTATAAAATTGCTTTAATATAATGTACATGCAGCATGTTGATTTAATTTAAATAAAAATTATTGCCAAATATTATAATATTAAATTTTCATTAAGTTTTTGTTGTAATAAAAAAAAGTATATGGTATGTTAATCTATATAATAAAAAAAAGTATATTGTATGTTAATCTATATAATAAAAAAAAATATATTGTATGTTAATCTATGTATGATATAACATAAAAATATTTTTATGTTTATATTATATATGTATTTAATACACACTATATTTTTATTATACTATATATTTTCATTATTATAGTTTGAGAGATGAGAATAAGAAAAAAAAGTCGGAAAATATTCGCTTTTGATAACGTCATTCGATGTCGGATCTGCGAGTGAACTTAGGTATGAGGGGCACCAAAGTTTTCTGGGTGACGGCGGCTGAAGGGTGACTGGCGCGATTGCAAGTCTCTGGATAGGTGATTGATTCACTTTGAATGATTAAAGAACGCCGAAAAAGGGCAGAAAAGTGGGGACGGGAATAGCATTCGATAGACTCATCAAAAACTTTCCGTGAAAATATATTAAAGTCTTCTCTGAATGTAATGCAAAGTGATTGGAACATCGTAGCTGTTTGTATATCAAGAAATCGAACTCTTGCATTAAACAGCTTTATTCGTCCTCTTGCATTATGTATCCATTTCTTATATTATTTTTTTACAAAAAAATAAATTTTATTTACATATACCGGGTGTCCCATTTTAAAGGACCCACTCAAATATCTCAGAAACACTGCGTTAAATCAAAAAATGTTTCCTACAAAAGTTGTAGGGTTTCGAGGGGGACATAACATAGTAATATTCATATGAGCTTGGGCGGCGTCTCCAAGGTCAAGTGAAGGTGAGAATAAATTTTTTAAATGGAAACCCATATTTTTTATTATAACATCTTTTTCTACTAATTAATTTGAACAACTTTTATCTGAAGCATTTTTTTATTTTCTTCAAAATTCACCTTCTCACCTTCAAATTCTCACCTTCACTTGACCTTGGAGATGCCGCCCAAAGTCAAATGAATATTACTATGTTATGTCCCCCTCGAAACCCTACAACTTTTGTAGGAAACATTTTTCGATTTAACGCAGTGTTCTGACAATGAGATATTTGAGTGGGTCCTTTAAAATGGGACACCTGGTATATTTAAATAATATTGAACTATAAAGTAATTGCAAGATTAATAAAATATATAAAAAAAATTATTATCTTTGAGAAAACGTATTTTAATACTTAAAAAGTTATTTTATTTCATAAATTTCAAAAGACAAACGTATAAAAATGATGTCTTTTTTAAACCTTTGCCTTTAATAATATTTTTTAAGTAAAAATGAAATTGAGAATACTTGTGACATTTTTCTTATACAAATAATTATTTGTATTCTTTCTATATTTGTTTCGCAGATAATATTCTAACATTTGATTAATGATATTTAAATAGACTTTGAAAATTTAAAAAGAAAGTCAAAGAGAAGAAAGAACTTTCTTGTATTCATTCTTGACATTTGTGTGAATATCGTACAGTTTCTGAAAGGTAGAACGAAAAAATCATTTAAGCCTTTTTTCCAAGGTGGTCTTTGTCACATGGGTGTTCTACATAATTGTATCGTACATGAAAGAATTTAGCAGGACTTTTCAGAAAAGTTAAAGGATTAGGAACTTGATTTATTGCTATGCAAAATTCTTGCATTTAAACGCTTTCTTTCAATAGACAAGATTCGTTTGAAAAAATTCGAAAATTTTGGGAGACAAGGATTAATGTTTTTTTTTAACCCTGAAAATAAGCGCAAATATAAATGTGTCAATAATAACTCGACTACACTTTTCAAATTATATTACAAATCTTACTTTTATTTAAGAAAAATATATCTTTTACATAATAACGCAAAAAACTAACTATCTTTTTAAAACCATCGAACATCCCTTTAGTGGTAGGTCTTATAATAAATTTGCAATCAATATTATATACCTTAATAAGACAATATATTAATATTTTGCAATAAAATTACAATTTTTACTGTTTTCATTTTATATCTGAAGCTAAATTGTAAAGCATAAAACGATTAAAATTAAAACAAGATGTTATATTTTTTTCGTTCTTTATTTGTCAAATTATTTAATTTTCAGTATCAAATTCTTGGTAACATTAATAGATATCTCTCTTTCTCTCTCTTTTTTTTCTGTATTTAAATAATAATTATTTTTTCAATCTGTTTTTAAGTATTTGTGATTAAAGGGATATCGAATGATCTTTGGACGCGTTGCGTAATATATTAAATAAAAGATGAACGATAATGTCAATTAACGCGGAAAAAAAATTGGTCGGAAAAATAATGCAATGGACTCGCCAAATACCAAAGTTCAATGATTGAATTACACGGATGTAGCTATACGATATGCCGATTGACACGTTGCATCAGAAAGTAGTAGTAGGATGCAAAAGCGCATCGCGATTGGGTTGTTGAGAATTTTCTTATGTAGTTGGGAATAAGCGAAGTTGAGAGAAGTAAGATAAAGGTCGATAGGAGTATCAAAAGGGGAATGAGAGATAGCGGTACTGCTTACGGAGGGTTATTGTGCGTCCATCGGTTACGGCTCATCAGCTGCTGTAATTCCTATCTTCGCCTTTCGTATAAGAGAGATCGAAGGTCCCAAGGCGCCAACTTCATCCTATTCCGCCTACGTCGTGTTTCTCGCCGACTTTTCACGCCGACCGGGTCCATCTCTCTCTCTCTGTCCCGTTTTGCCGTAGCTTTCCCCGTAGATTACCCTTAAATCTTTAAATTACAACTAAATTACTCCTAAACAGCGAAAATTGCCCGACGCGCGAACAAGACGGACGGGTCCGTCCCCGGTGGCTGGTAGAAGAATATATAATCCCTCAAGTAAGAATAATCCCAGGGTATAAGCTCCTTTTTACGGATTCCGCGCGTAGGCGGAATCTCTTTTACGCAGGTATGCAAAATAGAATCTGAGCCGCGACTTCGCTTTATTTACTACCAGCGCGAAATGTGTCTAATGAAGGTCGAACGTTGTTACTATTGCGAATTGCGTAAGTCTATGCTGAAGTCTCACGGCGCCGCCGCTCGTATGCAGCGAAACTGACGTCACGATTATCAATACCTATTTTTAAATGATCTAACACAAGACGGACCATGCGTGTGACTTACCTGTGCGCGCGAGAGGATCACGGTTTAATTCGAAACCATTAATGTGAGGCGAATCGATTGCGATTTTGTCTAGCCCATGCGCGCGGTGGAATTTTTGAAAAATGAGAGACGCGCTCCGTCTCCTCTCTCGCTCTCCTTCTCTCTCTTGTCACTCAAAAGTGGTTCTAAAACGCTTGAAAAAATGCCGACAATACAAATCCATTAATCTTAGCCTTACGCTGCCGTGTGCTCTTTCTTCGTCTCCCGTTCTCTGAACCGTCGTGCCTTCGGGACATCCCTTTGCACTTACCTTCTGCAACAACACTTTTCCAGAGTGCTATTCCTTGGTTTTCAGAAAGGTGTGTGCTTTAAAGCAGTAGGTCACAATGAATATTAGCCGTGAGACTCTGGATACGAGAAAGGGTAGAAACAATTACATGATATTTCATACATATACATATATATATTTTTTTTAGAAATAAAAAAATTACTGTATTATGTAGAGTATGATTCTATTTAAAAAATTTTTTTAAAAATATATGTTGTAATAATTTGTTGTAATAATTATATAATTTTTTTTTAACACTGAGATAAGATCTTTTGATATTTTTATGCATACATTATTATTATTTGTTGTTTTTATTTTATGCTATTATTTGATGCTTATATTACTATTATTTGTTATTGTATTTTTATTTTTTTGTTCGCAAAAATTCGACGGAAAGTCATATCCTTTTCCTGACAAGAAAAAATATTTCAAATTAAAATCCCACCGAGACTGTTTCGAAACAATTAGAAGCAAAACGGTTTCTGGGAGACCATGTGCCGACTAAAAGGGTCTGATCCTATCCTTTCCGAACAATGCCGAAACATTTTCAATGTATGCAAACTGCTTTTGAAACGAAGACGAAGGGTGTCGAATGGTAATTGCCGAGGTCATGGATGGTAAACGACCTTAACCTCGTTACCTCCTTCTTCTTTCCTTCTCATGCTTCAAAGCAGTAATCAACAGCATCCTTGAACGTGCAAAATATTCGCGTATAAATGCCTCATCTCCTTTCTTCGGTAAGCAGTGCTGCTGCTGCTGCTACTGTTACTTCAAATAAAAATAACTGGCGAGATATGCATATCCGTCATCATCATCTTTCGCAACATCGCGCAAAGACACTTTCCAAGAACTCGTTTGCTACAAAATATTAGACGAGTAAAAATTTTCAAAGCAATTAACGCGCAAAATATAGAGAAGAGAGAATTATTATATACGTACCTATAATAATAAAAATGAGTCATAATATATACGTATTGTAGCATTAATTATATTGCTGTTAGCATAATGATGAATGTGCATCTTATTTCTCGGTAAATATTATCGCTTGTTATTGCACTAGGCACACACTTTTCTAATTTTTTCTAATTTTTTTTCATAATTTTGCTCGCGCCTGTGTTCAAACACCGCGGCACATTACGATACATTCATCGTTGGCTGACCCCGGATTTGTTTGAGGAAGAGTGTCAAGATTGTCAAGAGGGATTGGCGCTAACGACACTTGGAATTGCAAAGATAACGAGTCACTTTTGCGGCCTCTTCACGCGGATAAACGGGCGCGCAAGAACTTTTTCATCTTCGCTGCACTATCTTTTCAAGGAAGCTGGAAAAGTGCGCTGTATGCGCAAATTGCTTTCAAGCAGTCAGTGTCAGGTGGTAATTGTCCGGTGAGGAGGTTACGGATCGAAGGTCGCGTTAACATCTTTACCGTAATGCCTGGCCGATAATTATCGCGCCTCTAGTGATTCCTCCTCATCTTCTGCTCATCCCGTAATAAGTGGGGCTACTACTGTTGGCCAAGAAACGACTTACAGCTGACACTTTCACTCACACCGCCGCTTCAGACGTCGAACTTGGGGCATTCGTCCAGTTGCTTGATGAAAGATGTCATGTTCATTGCCGTCAACGTGACTTCGCCGTCATTGCCGAGTTATCATCGCCTTGCACGCGGTGCTTTTTACATTTTTGACGAAAACACATTCCTCCTTTAATAAATTGTTTTTCTTTTCCGACGCGGTTAAATAAATGAGCTTTCAAGAAACTCGAGATTAAAAGATTATAACGTTTGTATTTCAATTGCAAAGCATTGTGCCGTCTCTCCTTCTATTTTTCGTATAATTTTTTCTACGATCAAATAGACTTTCGCTTATAATTTTTACGCGAGGAAAAAAAATTACAAAGTTGCAAAAATATTCTATGCGCAAACTTTTATGTTGTTTAGCTGAGCGCACACGGATAAAGGAACAGTCTTGAAAACCGTTCAGGATATCTAAGGCATCAGATGTATACTGGATGTCCCTAAGGGGACATGGACCCCTTTTCATGTCGGCAAGCTCGAGATCGTGACTCAGCAGCGAAATCGAATCTCCAGAGACTCATGTTTCTCACCTCGGACAGATCCGCTGCCAACACCTTAAGCTACAACGAATGCGAGAAACATTCGCATTTTCTAAATTTCAGAATCCGCGAAACGCTACGCATGAAATTGTATCGTGCGTGATTTTTCCCGAAAGATCTATCGATCATGATTCTATTGTGGTAAATTATATTGATTCGTAAATATTTGGAATGTACTTTGAATTTCGAAATAAATATCATCGATCGATGGTTCCCCGAAGATTGTAACAGAAGTTACTATGATCTTTTAGAAATCATTTTTGAATCATGATTTTGCTTGCAAAGTTTAATTATTCGACAATTGCATATTTATTTATATTTATTTTTTTCTCCTTGAACGCAAATTATTTTTTATAATAATTAAAAAAAATATAATCTTCTATATCAGAAATATTTAAAAATGACTTTTTATTTTCCAATATATAGGTGACCCGGTTCTCCTCGAAATATCTCCTCTGCAGTTTTCTACCATCGGTGAGACGATTAATCAGCTCGGGCCTCGCTAAAAATAATCCCGGAAACGCAAATTCGCGCAGCTTCAATATCAGAGACGATGCTCCTCTTTCATAAGCGATCAACAAGTTGAATATAACTGAAACGCCGTTAATAAAGCGATGAAAATGATAAATCGCAACGGTTCCACTCCCCTCGGCCAAGCACCGTATTGCGTTATTAAAACTTTACTAATGGGTAATAATAAGCACCAGCCTCGGCCAAGATTGATATTAAATCGTAAACTGTTTCGTCCTCATTTATCATTATCACAATGCAAGTCCGTTGAACTCTTTAAATCTTGAATCCACGAAGAATTTCTGCCAAGCGAGTTTTTATAGAGAGATAGCATGGTATATATAGTTTAAGACGAATTGCTAAAGAGTGCATTGTCATTTTGACATTTGCTCCGGATCGTCGAAACAATGTTCAATCGCAAACGAGTTTCCTACGTAAAATTTCATCAAATAGATTGTCAAATAATAATACAATAATTGATTCACCATTTCAAAATTTGTTAACATTATAATAATATTTCATATATCAACTACGTTGTTTCGTTAGTAACTACGCTCTACTAACAAAGCTCGTTTCGAAACATTGACGATACTCTATGAGACAAGAAAATTCATGAGACGATATGACAGACCCACGTGTACGATCTCACGATAATCGTCACTTGGAAGATCACACATTCGTCCGGTAGCCGAAAGGACTTCGTCGTTGACGAAGCAGGCCCTCTTCGAGGATAGCCGTGGGTGTAAAGGGGGTGTCATGCCGGCGGACCGGGAAAAGTGATTGATCGTGTTTCGCCGGAAGACAAGAGCAGAAGACTTGGGGGAATCGGAGGAAAGGAGCGAGACGACGAAAGTAGAGATGGCGTAAGATGGCGGTGGACGAGAGGAAAGAGAGAAGGACAGAAGTTTCCGAGCGTCGTCGGTGATAAAGACGAGGAGGTTGTGTCGCAAAACGAGGAGACAACCCCCTCTAGCCTCTTCTACGTCATTCAGCGCGCGACCCCTTCAACCCCTCTGGACTCTCCCAGATTCCACTCAAAGCTCCGCTCTTCTGCTTGGAGCGACATGAAGTGGCCATAAGAAAAATAGAAATAAGCCGCGGCATATCCGAGTAAACGAAAAACTAACTCGAAAGAGGAAGAGAGATATGTACGGGGTAAAAACGAGCTATAAGCTCTTCAGAGCTCTTCTTGAATCATTCAATCTTGAATTATTTTCATTTTTCTTACATTCGACGAATATCTAACAAGTTAAAAAATTCGAGAGGCTTTTGATAATATACAAAAGACGCTTTTCATGTTTGTGCGTAAAATATTTAATCCCCCACGCGATGATTCTTAAGCTCGTCTTTGTTCTACAATACCGTTCTGCAATATTCCGATACTGTTATTTCCTGAATCGTTTATACAGGCGCACAGTCAACGTAACTTAAATTTACCGTGCTGTATTGTCGTACCAAAGCAAAACACAGTGAGTATGCTCTTTGTGTAATGACTCGGCGTTTTATATTCTCTATGCCACGCAGCTGATCGCGAGTAGACGTACTTGACCGAGTACGCCGAGACGCCAGTGCATTAATATGAGCAGAGTGTAATCGAACGGCGGATCTATTACTATTAATTTAGCCAATTCGAACTCATCTTACGTAACATTTTTAAGCTCGCCTATTACTCACAAAGAGCCTCACGAAGATGACTTTTCACAATAACATAAACTACATTCTCCTTTTCCGAGTACTTTATTATTACCTTACCATAAACACACTCGTGTCTAATTTGTTTTTGTACTCTTGACGTGTAGAAAATATTTACTTACTCGCTTCTTAGAACAACAATATCGATGATAAATATATTTCGCTAATGGCAACTTTGGTCATTAAATTTGTTCGTCTAATGCATATAAAAGAGACATGTCTATTAGAGTGAATCAATTAACACCCTCGTTTTCGTACAATATTGGCAAATAGAGGTGTAATGGGCGGTAATGGTAACACCTGCTGGTCACGACAAATAGTTCTGAATTAGTGGCGCGATTATCTTCGTCGTAGTATTCAATATCAACAGCGTTAACGTTCATTGCCACCGTTTCTCTCAGCATTGACTCCGGCCATAAGATGGATTTCCGAGGCACGGAGGCGGGTTAAGGGGATACGTAGGAGTGACTCCACGGTTATACGTACCCTCGAGTATGCCCCATAAGGGCACAAGATCCACTGTTTCCGTGGCAGGGGTTGGTCTCATGCTGCCACGGAGTGGGGGTGACTCTGGAGAAGACGCATGACGGGAAGAGGGGACTCGGCTCTCCGCATCGGCTCAAAGCCAGCCGGCGCGAACGGAGCTGGAGGGAGTTGGAAGCAAACCAGAGTTGCCAGACGAGTTTCTGCCGAGGCAGGGCGAGCTCACTTTCGAGTCTCTCTTTCTCTCCGACGAGAGGCTTCGTTTGCTTCGTTCATCTCTGTATACGTACGAGAATATTTTACACAAGATAGACCAGTGTGATGGAAGTGTAGTGTAGAGAAAAATTGACGTTTATTCATTTATTCGTAAAAATATGATTGGTACCGAGATGTTTACTTCATCAGAATTGTTCGCAGAAGTAGCGGCTTGATACTTATTGCGGATCAATGGTGCGGAAGGAAAAGTGAAAGTTTATGAGAGAAACAAGTACGTGTTATCGAGAAAAAGGTGGATGAGGAGTTTGACAATGCGTTAGAAATTAATAAACTGTGAATGTATGTGGAATTTGATGACAGTGAAATAGAGAAGCAAAACAAGAAGTTGCTACACCTGCCGCAGTGGGTTTCGCGGCGCCACTCACGTGTTGCATGCGTGCCGTGGTTATCCATCATGGTCGCGGACTAGGAACAGCTCCGATTGGTCGGTTTTGTGGTCACGTGGTATGGTAATTGGGCTCCGGTGGGCGGGAAGGAGCGAACGAGGTCGTGGAGGATCGCGAAAGTGGCGGAAGGAGAGGAGAGAATAAGCAGCTGTCCACCGGGAGTCCTGTGCTCGTTGTAGCCCCGCTCTTTCCATTTCTTTTCTCTTTTCCTCCCTCTCCTTCTTTCTCTCTTTTTCCTCCTTTCGAGAAAACGTCACCCCTTTTCGCAAGAGGCGGCGAGGTGTGGACGATGGACCACAGCGCAGTGCGGTGCAGTGTGAGCTTGTGAGAATGATGAATATTAATATGAAATGATGCATCAAATCGGCGAACTGATGCGGAGAGTCAGATAAGAAGGCAGAATCGCGAAGCGCGATCGTTTAAGATTCATCTGGACTATCGTGCGCGCGTGTGTGTGTGTGTTTTTCGCAAGAAAGTGCTCCACGAACATGAGTTCTTTCCTGATAAATCCATCCGCCGCCGGTGGATATCATCACCATCATCAGCATCAGCATCAGCAGCAGGCTGGAAATCATCATTTAGCCACCACTTCCGTCATGGTTGATCCGAAGTTTCCCCCCAGCGAAGAATATAGCCAGAGTAATTATATACCTTCGACTGGCGCGGACTTTTTCTCGAGCGGTAGTAGCGGTCATCACTTGAGCCATCCACAATCTCAACTCCAGTACGGCTATCATCAGCATCATCATCAGGCGGCATCGACTCCTTACGGTGCTTCCTCGACGGTGCAATTGAACGGAGGATACGCGAGCTACGGAGGATATTACGGGCCTCATCATCCTCATCATCAAGTGCACGCGGTGCATCATCCAACTCTACATCCTCATCATCATGCGGTGGGTGCTTTAGCGATGCCGCCGGAAGCCCAACAACCGCCGCTCACGTGTCCGTCGTCGATACAAAGTCAACAGCAGCAACAGCAGCAACCACAACACCAGCAACCATCCGTACCTACGTCAACTATTCTTGGATCCACGCCTCTGTCCCCATCTATAATGCAGAATCACGTGCAACAGCCGGATACTCTTCAGCATCATCAACAACAACACGAGAACAATGCCTGCAGTCCGGCCGGCTCGGGTCAGTTGCACCGAGATAATTCGCCCGATCTTCAGACGCAACAGTCATTGTCTCAGCAATCTCAACATATACAAGGTGGCCAACAACAGACCCCGCCACAACAACAACAGCATCATGTGGAGGATAGCTCGGATCCAGATGACATGTCAGGAGACGGTCAGGAGGGTTCGCCGGGTATAATGGAGGAAGAAGAGGAAGATGATGAGACTAGAGAGCGCACTATTTACCCATGGATGAAGAAGATTCATGTTGCGGGCGTCGGTGAGTTAAAATATATAAATTTGCAATTATTTCCGCTATTTCCCGCTATTCTGCTACGTTGAAATATATTTATTACCTATACACATCATAATATATATTTTTCTTAACTTTTATATTATTATTAAAATAGAGAGAGATTTATTATTATTATATATATTATATTATTAGGGTAGTAAATTATTTTTGAGATACTTTCTCTACTTTCTGTCATATAATATTATATATATATACTTCTTATGATTCGTTTTCAATCTTAAAGCTATCATCCATTCAACAAAATATTTATAAATTATACATTTACATTTTATTATGATTGTGTTTTGATTGTGAAGGGTATAATTAATCGTTGTGAAAATGTCCGACGGCTTAACGATATAACTGTGTCATGCAAAATGTAGAATCCATTACACATAATTATAATTCATAAAATATTACTATAAATTAAATATTAAATATCATCTGTCTTCGATTCTCGACAATTATTCTTAATCAAATAGAAAAACAATTTTTTAATTTAAATACTATCATAATTTACCACGTTGTTTACTTATTAACGTTATTTAAATAAAACATGCGAAAAAAATATTCATATACTTGATGAAATGCTTGTATATGATACGAAAGTGTGTGGATTTTGGTAGTAAATTTGTTTTCCTAGATCCGGCAGACGCATACACCTGTCGAAAGTATCTCCGTTTGTGTATTTAATGGATATACAGTGCATTATATCCGCAAGGTGTTTACGACGCTTTAGAGCGGTCCGAAGACTTATGGGCCGAAAATTTATCGCTACACCTTGTTGATCACCTGTGTGTGAGGTTTCAGCGGCACCTCATTTTATAGGTGAATTCGGTTACGCCTAATATATCTTCATTCTTCATACAGTAGCGAATACCATAAGAATAGGAAGTCGCAACACTATTCACCGCTGCGGTCAATAATACATAAATTTCGAGATTCGACACAGAGAGATTTTCGACATCGCGTGTTTTAGAGTAGATGGAAAAGTTGATGGTGCTCGAGACATGGAATTAGATATTGCCGGTGATGGTATAACGCTCTCGGCTGTTATAATTAAGGCAATTAAAGCGAATGTAGTTCTTCTCTCATAATTAATCAGACAATTACTTCCAGAACTAATATACGCGTGCTTCCTATCCTCATAAAGATGAAAAGACGATTTTGAACGTAACTACAGCATGCAGGTGTATTAATTAATGTCCTACAAATTATAGAGATTGAGAGCAGTATATATCTGCTATGCGCTCGTTTCCAGGGTTTGTCATATTTATATATGTATATGACGTAGCTAAAAGCCAAAGAGAAAAAAATTATATATTTCTCAGGTATATATAAAGAGTTCCCACAAAGGTAATTTTTTGCAACGTAATATTCCTTCAAAATTAGACTAGCTTTGCTGCTATAAAAATTTCTATTCCGTTCGATCTCGGAAAGTGCTGCTCATTCCAGCTTGCAAGTATTTCTTTCGAGACCGCTGTACATGATACAATAAAAAAGATTCCACACTATATTGTATATAAAACCGAATATCATAATGGATTCTTTCGGAAAAAACTTCCTGCAATAAAAACTTTTATTTTAGTAATCCTTAAAAATCAATCTAAAGAAAAATTTTTATATATTAAAATATTTATATTAAAAATTTTTATATTACAAATGCAAATTAAAATATTACACAATAAGAAAATTGATAAAAGTATTATTTTATTGAAAGTTCTATTCAATTTTTAATATTCTACATAAAAGCCTTCGATATTATATATAATATTATATACATTATCTAATTTAATAGCCTACAATGTGCAAGGAAATTGAAAATAGAGAAAAGAACTATTTCACAAAAATTTTATTCTGATAGAAATAAGGAAAGTATCTTCAAAATAATTTGCTGATAATATAAAACCTCGTGTAAAACTACAGAGTAAATAACTATTGTTAAAAAATAATTATCTTAACAGATATATAATATAAGAGAATTCAAATCATTAGTAATTATTATGAAAATATATGCAGATTAAGATAGACTAAAATATTTCATATGTTAAAGATACGAGTCAAGATTTATGTCGAGTTTTACGTGGAGTTGGTTTGAACGTCGTTTATAAAATTAATAAAAAACTAAATATGTTAATAAAACGTGGCAAAGACAATTTACATAAAGATGACCGAACAAATGTTGTATACAAATTAGATTGTAAAGATTGTAATGCATCATATATTGGACAAACTAAAAGACATTTAAGGACTCGTACGAACGAACATTTTAAAAATATTAAATTACATGAAACAAATCACTCTGTTATAAGTAAACACAAAATAAAATATGGACATGAATTTGATTGGACTAAACTCAATCTATTACATAATGAGAAACATGTGCGTAAAAGAGCAATTGCGGAAATGTTCTACATTAAAAAATTTAAGAATACAATTAATCTTCAAAAGGACACTGAGAGCTTAAATAATATTTATGATAAAATAATAAAGGTCGTGTAATAAGTTTTCTAATATTGTTAGTTATTGACAAGGTTTCTTACTGACTTAACGTTCTCGCCTTTAATGTTGACAATATGTGTGAGCGAATCTTTTATTTGAACATGCTTGTCTAAGATTCACATTTATAACGTATGTACTCTTTTTATATCCAACTTATTCTATGCATATTACTATCTTTAAACCGTTTAGGTTTATAAGTTTAATTTTCAATTGTATTATTCTAGTGTATACTTGAAAAGGACACACCATATGGTCGAAACGTCGTAACTTTTAATAAAGTGTAAAAATTTGTGCTAGTTTGGTCGATTATTTTCAATATTGATCCTTTGACTAAAATATTTATTTTGCGAAATTATTGAAAAGAACTCTCTCTCTCTCTTTAGTACACATATACGAATGATAAAAAATGATATATTTAACTGTCTATATATATAATTATTACATTAAAATATTCCCTCAACGTATGACATTACATTTTCCATTACCTTGGGCGCGTCGTGCGATTTAATATTTGAAATCTCTGAACTTTGGTATGCTCGTCCGTCGGGCTGTCAGAGACTGCAATCTCTCCCCTTTGGTTGTCGAAGTATGGTCGCCGGACGTCGGAGTTGAAAGGGGCCTCCGCGAGACCGACGGTCAGCTCGGAATGGAATGTGTCTGCACGGATTCTAGACTGAACTTGTTCCCATGTTTCCTCTATCGAAATTGAACGGACCACCATGGACTGCTACTAGCATGACTCACAAATATTAATATCAACGTGTGGCACACAGTTTGGATACATTTTTTTTTCTCCCAATCCGTTTGTTCAGTCGTTCGTCGCGTGTTTCGACAGCATCCGATTATTTCCGGAGAATACTTTGGACATTTTGCAGTTTATTATCAATATTTACGTTTACTGCGTTTTTAAATATTTATATATTTCTGCCAAACATTAATCAATATTGCATCAGCGTGCTATTTACTCCTAATGGGTTCTGAAAAACTTCGCAAACACGTTCGACGAGACAATTATCGAATCGTTTGATCTTGAAATTAACCTGCGGATTACGTAAAGGCTAATCTATTGTTCCTGTATATTTTTCTTTAAATGCTACTTAGCGGGACCAATGCGCACACATGTGTACGCTTGGCACTTTTTATCCTTATGAATTTGCATATGCGTATTCTGCCTCCGCAATTCAAGCGGCGTATCTCGCGGATTGATCAGATTACAAAAGTCACTTCAGCTGACTTTGATGCTATTCAAAACGTGGCCATGACGTGGTCATGTGATATAAAAAAATGTTATATGCATATAATAACTCTGTAGATATCAATGTAGATATCACGTGTAAGAGAGAGAGATATTTAATAATATGGTAATAATTATATGCACAAAATAATAAATTCCCTTTCTTTCGTTGTTTAAATAGTATATGGTCCTGTCACAGCTTAAGAATTCATTATGTGCTCGCATAACATTTTAGCGGCCTGAAGAAAAAGATTTTTGTAGTGAACATCCGGCATTGTGTCTTCTTTTCACGCAACTTATCGCTAGGTTTTTGTGAGTGGACACATGTAAAGTGCGTAGGAAGAAAGTCCCGAAGAAATTTTAGTGAACATAATAACGATGCAATAAAACGCATTGAGGGAGACCATTCAAGATTTATTTGTAACACTGTGTCGAGCTAATAATGAGAATGTTGGCGATGAGAATGTTGGGAAAAATGAAAATGGCTAGTTTTAGGTAAAAGTGAAAAGAATGAGAATGTTCTCTGCATAGTAAATAGTAAAAGTTATAGAAATTTCTTATGGCATTATATTTGCAAACATGCAATTTAATAATATAGTAAGAGCATCAAATATATAAAATTTCTTATAAACATCATATCTAATATATATAATTAATAAATGAATCTATATAATTACAATTTTGTTAAAAAAATTTACATATAATCGATATAATAGAATAAAATTTTATTGGCTATTTTTATCTTTGAAATTTAATTTGTTAAAGGTTATTTATTTTGTTGTGATGTGAGGATCTAGAGAATTAATTATATTGAGATTTTTTTTAAAGAAAATTGCATCTTATTATGTGTGTGTATGTACTTAGAAAAAAACGAGAATTAAAGTTTAATAAATTATTTCATATAATTTCGAACATACGAGAAACATTGCACAACACGTGGGTCTCATCTTAAAGATGAATTCTTTAAAAAATTTAATGTTTATTTTTCTTTAGTAAAAATGTGTAAAAGTGTTGATAATTTTTAAAAATGGATGTTCTGTTGTAAATATCATATAATAATATATAATAAAGTTTTAAATATATATAAATAGATGACACACACACACATACAAACTATATACATTTAATTTTATATAGTATTTATTAAGAAAGAAATTCAAAAATGTAAGAGTTATTATATTTATATAATATTTGAATATTTAAAATATTGTAATATATAATTAATTTTTTTTATATTAAAAATAAAGTTTAATTGAATTCTCGTGTTAAGAAAAAGTCTAAATTATATAAAGAATTCATTTTTAAAGTACAGCTCACACACGTGTTGAAAGAGTCACATTTTTGCATCGCTACATATTTTCCAAACAAAGAAGAAAGTAGTGTCTCTATAAACTGGGAATTTGTCGTTATTATAATTTCATATGCCGATTTTTGTTCTGTTCTTACAGCAAACGGCTCGTACACACCTGGAATGGAGCCAAAGCGACAGAGAACTGCCTACACGAGGCACCAGATACTCGAACTGGAAAAGGAATTCCACTTCAATAGGTACCTGACGAGACGACGACGAATCGAGATCGCTCACAATTTGGTCCTGTCGGAGCGACAGATCAAAATCTGGTTTCAGAACCGCCGTATGAAATGGAAGAAAGACAACAAGCTGCCAAACACGAAGAACGTGCGCAGGAAGAACGCGAACGGCCAGGCACCGCCAGCTTCAACGGCGAAGCCGTCCAAGACCTCGACGACACGGGCAAAGTCCGGCACGGGTAACAATAACAGCCAAAGGAAAAACAACAATTCGCCCTCCAGCGGAATGGAGAACAGCCTGGACTCAAACATCGGTCACGATATGGGCGAAGTTCATGGGGTCAGCACCGCTCTTCCTCCTCCCGTGGTTCATCCGAGCTTTCAAGGTCACCCTCATTCTCTGGCTCAAATCCAAGCGCAGCTGACTCATCATCACGTGGGTGGAATGATGGACGGTCCGACGGGAGGACCGTTGGGACACATAAGTTCCGGAAGTATCAGTCCGCTCGCTCCGGCTACCAGCCCTCCCGGATTGTCGCAAGTATCAGCTCCTGTACCGCCATTGGCGATAAAATCCGATTATGGACTCACGTCTCTGTAACATCCATTCTGGGAGGTGTATTCGATCATGTAACTTTCGATACTGCATAGCTCCTTTTCGCTGTTTCTTGTGTTCGATCGGATATTTATTGCAAACTGTGTAAACTGTAGATTGAATTTTTCTCATTGCAACGTGGACGAGATGAGTGATCAGGCGTTATTATTTTTATATTACTGCAACGACATTAACTTTGATCTAAATTGGCAAGTTCAAAATAGTCAAAATTAAAAGTTTAGCAAGGCTATTTAAAAAAGAAATATAGAATAATAACGTTCGATTTTCTTTATCTAACGCTACAATGAGAAAAACTTTGATTTTATGAAACGTGGAAGCTAGAGCTGAGTAACTTATTGTAGCTGAATATAAAAGGGAACACAATTCTACAGCGAAAGAAAACAAATAATAATGTCCGGATGAATTATAGAACGTCGTATCTTAGATCATGAATTTGTTTTTCAAAATTACAAAAAAAGTTTACTCTTCCAAGGCAACTTTCTATTTATATTTGACTGAGTTACGAATTAATATTATAATTTAAAATTTCGTAAATATCGATTTATTAATTAAGTGTGAACGTTTCAATAATCCTATGAGGTCCTGTTATTATTTATTATTGACATTTCTCTTGCGCTAATTATGAGCAAATTAAAAAATTCTTTAAACTATTGCAAGTTTTAATATTATTAGTTAAAGTTATTAGCAAAATATTATTTTAAAGTCTGATTAAAAATTTCTGATCTCTCGCGTCTTGAGTTTGCTGATATACTAATTTCAAATCCATTGCACATTATGCATCATGTGCATAGGAAATGCAACATGTATACCTTATAGCATCAAATTAAATACAATCAAAGCGCGTACTTGGAGCATACACATCGTGTTCATGGTGCGACTGCTGATTGAAACGTCAAACTATTTTTTTTTTATTATTTAATTTATAATATGGTATAATATTATATTAAAAATAAAATGTCGTATATAAGGGATAAATATACAATTTTCTATATTTATCATTTGATCTTATATTCTTCAATCACAAACATCAAACACTTACAGCTGTTAAACAGTTCTAAGTCCTGATGCACATATCTATACAAGATACGTATGCCCCAAATAGGCACCAAATATGTATTTAACTTCATGTAATAAGGTATATATGAATTCGTTACGTATTACTGTATGATATGATGAAGAAGCAGATGTATTGCGAAGGATGTATATATCATTGAGCATCTGACATAGATTAAAAATCGGACAAATAGAAAATGCATATGAGTGCAAACGAAAAAATGGTATGTTAATTATATTCGTAAATAAACTTCTTAATGCTTTCGTAGTAGTTTCTTTATGTGTATAAAGATATATCTCATCAAAATTTTTAATTCAAAACGTTAATTAATTATTTGTCCTTATTGTTCGCATATAATACCAACATTCAAAGAGATATTGGTATTTTATAAAATGAAAATTGTATATATAACTTAGTATAACTTTTATGTATGTATATATTAGTGTAAAGAAAGTTTTATTGCAACATGATATAAAAATAGTGTTTATATTTCATATAAGTGTTGGTATTGACGTTTTTACAAGACGTATCAACATAGAAAAAATTTGAATTTTCAGGTAAAAACTTTGGTCGTTATAGTATAATTGCAGAATGTTTATTAATAATATCAATAATCTTTTTCTCTCTCGGTAAATTTTTAATATTTTAAACATAATTTTAAAATATATATTATGTGTCGTATATATTCTTACGCATTTAAAAAAATTATCACTCTCACCTGGAACAGTTTGATTGTCGAAAAAGAAAATATATTTCAAGATCTCTTCAAACCCTCTTAAAAATAATACAAAAATCTCTTAAAAATAAGAGATATAATTAAAACTATCGTATTTGAAAGCATCCTTCCGTATATTCGATACGTTGTAAATAATTCGAAATGATAGTATATATTTTTACCGAAAGGAAATGAGGAATGACCAATAATAATTAGGACACAATGCACGTGACAAAATCGGAAGTTGTACGATTTAAGTGAGTAGTAATCAAACAATTAATGCACAGAACCGCTGTGACGATATACCAAAACAATATTATTAGATGTAAGAAGCAGAGTTAAACCCCTTAAGGTATTTTAATTCTAAAGAATCGAGTTTAGAATGTAATTAGCGAAAAGGACGTAAGAAAATAAGTGTATGAGTTTCGAGATCGTTCTATAACATTGTGACATTATACCCCTTTGCTATAATTATTCAATGTATATAGCATGTACGATAAGAAAAATCTCATCGGGCACACTTCAACTGCTTATGTTTATATTGATCGTAAAGATCGATGAAAACTATACAACCGTCAAGTAAATAAATGAATAAATAAATGTTTCATAATTTACAATAATACCAAATGTGTTTCCAAATCGTATGTGTATTATTCCCACACTCTCTCTCTCTCATTTAATCTCGTCCATCGCTTTTTTCGCGCAACATTTTCTTTTTACAAGTATATATGCGTGTGCATGCGTATACACGGGGGCGATAGTTTCCTCGCTTTCATATTTTTCATAATCTTTTACACTATTTATTATTCTGTCAGGAAATACCGTTAATCAGCCAAGGCTAGGGCAACTTGTTATCTTAAGTTTTGACACTATCTCTTTCTTAGGTATATTCGCATTACGTTATGTTCGCAAAGTATCGTTTCCATTCTATTCAGCTTTGATAAGAGCTACACTAAAAAAACGAAAGCAATACTGGATACAAAACAGGTTTAAAATAATAAGTAAATTTATTTACATGGATTTCGTTATAACAAACATCTTTTTCACAAATATAATAAAAAGTTTGTTTAAAAAGATGTATTCAGCAATTATAAAAAGAGCCTAGCATGAATATTACTTGTTTGTATTATACTTTATATATTTATTTAAATTTTAAATTAATAAGCGGATAAAATATTTATTAAAATAATGATTCACCATAATTATCACATAAAAAAATACAAATTCTTATTTCTTGCAAAAATTTTATATTTATATTTAACCAAATATTCATTACCACTTATACTAATTTTGATATATAGCTTATCAAATTTTTTTACACCCTCTACAGTTGCAAAATGATGATGACCGAAGGAAAATTGGCAACATAAATTGCGAGACAACGGACAGACGGAAATATCACAGTGGATACCATACTTTTGGTTAATAGAAAAATAAGCAGCCTCGAGAAACGCACATGGTATCATAATTTACAGGTATCACAGGAGCATTATGGTGTATCAAGGGTATTTACTGTTCCCTCTCTCTTCTATGTGTAATCGTATGGGCGCCCATGCGTGCGATGTTGCCGTATCAACGCATGCGCTAGAGTGTGCGTGATTGCTGCAGCCCGGGGCAAGGGATATAGCTCGAAAAGAAGGGTGGCACCCGGAAAGCGAATGGGGGGCTTCCTGCCTGCAAGTCCTGCCTCCGCCCATGCCGCCAACATCCCAGGCCAACTGCCTAGATATGTTGTTGCTACCAACCGGGTTCCAAAAGTCAGACATGTTATAAATGCGTGAACCAAGGTCGCTACTCATCATACGTACCAGGTATCATACATATCAGGGAGTGTTTTGGGGTGAGAAGAGGATATTGATAATACTTTATCTCTATACATCTTACATACGCTTCTTATACGCTTGTCTTCTTCATATCTTTACATCTATTTTGACAAGTCCGACTCTTTCGCACAAGTCTAACGATAGTAGAAGATAACTAATCTTTCTGATCGCTCTTGATAACTAGATAATCCCCATTGCTTTTCATTTTTCGCTTGAGTAATGAAAAGAGTTTCCATCAATTTTCTGAGAGATTAAAAGGTAAAAAAAGTAAGGTAAAAAAAGAGAGAAGTAATTGGCTAGCGAAAAGTAATAGCCAGCTAGTAATTACTACACCTCCATATTATGGTATGTATAATATGCAAAAAATTATACGCCAGCAAAGATGTTTATTACTTACTTATATATATCATTTATTAATGAACCTGTATCAATGATGAAAAGACACGCATCTCTGATTTTAAAAATGATTATCAAAAGGACTTCACACCAAATATATAGGATTTTGGCTTTCGGTGGAATTGGCTGCTTTTTTTTCATATGTTGTAGCTTATGATTTGCTAAACAAAAGATGTAATAGCCTCAAAGTTAAATATTCGATAGTTACTGAGTTACAGCCAAACAACTCGCAAAGTCCTAGTTTTTCGTGTTTAAAAGTCATTAGTTACAACATGTGAGAAAATTAGCTGATTTTACCGAGATTCAATTTCATCTAGAATTTTATATAAGTTCAAAAATCCCGTACTAATCATATAAAATTAAATCTTGGTAAGATCAGCTGGTTTTCTCATATGTTGTAGCTTATGATCTACTGAACAAAAAAATGTAATAGACTCAAAGCTAAATAATAGATCATTACAGATTTACAGCTAATCAAATACGAAAAACTTGAGCTCTACGAGTTGTTTGACTGACTATAATTCAGTAACTATCCAATATTTATTAATAGCTTTAAGGCTATTACATCTTTTGTTCAGCAGGATAAGCTACAACATATGAAAAAACTAGCCAATTTCACCGAAAGTCAAAATCCTATATATTTGGTGCGGAGTTCTTTAGCGAAATCAGAAAAAAATGTATGTTTCCTCATAAATCTGAAATTAAAATTCTGTTTATTTAAAATTTAAAAAAATACAGTTTTGCTAATTATTTCATATCTGAAGTTTAAATTAGAAAATATCTATTATTTCAAATAATATTTCAAAAGTTATTTCATTATGTTTGGAAATTTTGATTAAAAAAACTAATTCACATGATTGACCCAAAATGACAAAATAATATTGTTGATATGGGGTTTGCATTAATTACAATAAGTAATTATATTCAATTGCTATCGCTGGACATGATAGATATGTGCAATTTTTTGTTTATGGCAATCCGATGAAAAAGATTTTCAGTATACATTATGATAAAATAAATATAATTTCAATCACACGGTGTACACTCTATGTTTTAGTTCTAAAATACATGTATTCTATCCAACGCAAGACGCGATACGATTAATAGCAAGCTCCCAAGCGAGTAGGAAGGAAGTACACAAGAGAACCGCTAATTGCAAGATCTATGTACTGTTGTCTGATTGTTGTCCGGGAGTAGATAAACTATAAGTTTTGATACTAAACACCTTCGCTAACTTCTCTCGGATGTAGATTAGTTGGAAATTATTGTAGACATTTTGGTCGGTCTATTATTCCAAAGTGGAACGAGATAATAATACAAAATTGATTGCAACTTGTAATCTAATATTTGTATTAGAAATAATAATAGAAGTTATTTGCTTAACGAGTTATAAAGACAGAAAAGGTACCTCAAATAAAATACAAAAAAAATTGTGTTAAAAATTATTTTATTATACTAGGACATTATTGCAACAGAAAATTATTATAATAAATAGCTATATTAATGTTTGTTTTGTAAAGAAAATTATATATTCAAATTTATTTATTCTATCAAATACATAAATTAATTCATAGTGTCTCAAATAATAGATAAATAATGAAGGTTACAGTATATCTAGTTGTTTAATAATATATTTATAAAACATTTAAATTTTGTTTAACAATGCAAACATTTTTAGAGGACAATAAATATGTTTTTACGAATTAAATATTTATAAAAGACAGAAAAATATCTTCTCAAATATTATTTATCAATTATTCAGACCGCGCTTTCTAGAAAAAAAAAACAGAACACAATTGTTGATGCATAAATATTTATGTCACAAATGATAACGATCGTATTGAGATAACAACTATTATCGAAACAATCATTTGTGACGTAAATATTTACGCACCAATAAATACGTTCTGATTCTTATTGATTCTATTTCTCCTATCAAAATTCCAAATATCAAGAAAAGAATATATTTTTTCGACTCTCTCTCTCTATCTCTTTATATTTAAATTACCATTTATTTATACGTGAACACATCTCTGTACACAAATACTTACTATGATATATTTCCGGAGCTGCTTTTTGCTCTCCATTGTATGACACCTACGCGTTCCATATTCGTTCTTAAGACAAATGATGCATATATATGCTGGTCATTTCGTCTATATCCGCATCATAATCGTTCTGATCTACAACCTGTACGGCGCTGAACGTGAAGTGGGTAGTCGTTTGAATTGCTCGTTTAGCGAGTTGTAGAGACAGACAACAAGAATTTCGCACAAGCTTATGTCCCTTATTATCGTTAAAGTTTTGCCGTTTCGCGACCACACACCTTGTATTCAGCACAAATAAATAATGTATGCACTATAAAATTAAATGATAATCAAGACGAGCTGTCAAATATACCGATGTGTGTGCATGTGTGTGTTAAATAAAATTAAAATAAATAAATAATTGAATAATTAAATGAAATTTAAAATAATTCTCGCAATGTTTACGTCGTTCTCTATAAAGCATGCGATGTGTCATATGGGAGACAAAACGCTTGATGACAAGAATGCCTGAATATAAGATATATTTGATGTACGTCTCGGCATTCAATCATTATTTATCATATCATACGAATCAATCGTGACTTTGATTGACGAAATGTAAGAATTTTAGATCATAAACCAGCATACTATAAACGCATCATAATGTCATTTAGACTCAGAGACTAGCTTCGTATAAAACAGTAAAAATAAAATATTTAAATCTAGTCTAAAACATGCTCAGCTACGTATATCTTTGCATCATTGAAAAGTTCACTGTGTATAAAACGAATTTATATTCAGACAAGACAAAATCTCGTAGAGATACATTAACGCGCGCAAACGTAAACATTATTTGCTTATAACATTCTTCGGTACGAGGCCACTGAACTACTAGAGCGGGGTTTGTTTATACTCTGCGTACGTGCGAGAAGGCTTCGAGTTTTATTCAATTAATCGTCAACCTTCGGCTGAAGAGGACTGGAGAGTCGAAAATCGAAACAAATACTGCGAAGAACGAGTTGCTACATATAAAGACTATGAAAAGTACACACTGTAAGGACTTCATATATTATTATGTTTACAGTCCGCATAATTATTGTACAATTATTTTCTCTTCCCCCTCTTCTCCCCTGCTCTCTCTTTTTGAAGATTATAGCATGTGCAAAATCAAAGTTTCTTTGATAAGAGGAAATTATTAAAATATACACACTGACAGCTAATTCTGATTAGTTTTACCATAATGCCAAGCAAGATTAAGAATCTAAGAATTAAAGAAAAAATATAAATATCTATATATAATAATTTTACTTTTAAAATTGTGATCAAAACATATCGAAAGTTGAACGTTCGATAAAATTATAACTTTGCAATTATATCTGAAAATTCCAAAAGCGATGCAAGATAGATCTGGTGTGAACGGTCCCCATCAGATGTAATTGGAGGGGATTAACGAGTCACGACTCCATTTATCAGCCACCGTAATTACAAAGCATCTCCGAACCTACCCCCCTGCCCCTTCCTGAACCTCCAACCGAACAATCCACCCTCGCCGTCTCTCGCCGCATCGCTTTCCGCTCGGATCTCTCTCCGCCGACTGACTGACATCCCCCAAAGACAGTTTCGCATCTCAAATACACATTCGCCTGTAACTAAAGATAACAGGTACCGCCGTGTCATCGAAGGGAACCGACGCGAAATTAGATTTAAATCCACCGTACAGACGTAGCGCGGAAATGTTTGATCTCCGGGGCGCTATTAATTGCCGCTTCCGTTGAACGAAGATCGCAAAACGGATAAAGTACGAGAGGGGTTTCCCTCTCAAGCACCGTGTGGCTTATTTTGATTTTGAGGAAGTAGATAATAAATCGGCCATGCCGTGACACTACTGTGGCACAGTAGCAGTCTGATGACACGCGCCAATGATTGAACGGGAGTCTCTCTTGTCTTTCGCTCCCCCTTTCGCTCCCCCTTTCCCTCCCTCCTCTTTCTCTCGAAAAGCTGACACTGGGCGGCCACGTCCGTCTGTAGAATTAATTAAAACCATCGGACCAGAGGAGACATGTATTTTTATCTACGGCTAGTCTCGGTGACGTGATCTACCTCCGAGTAGCTGGATATAAAGGGAGAAAGGGTGCTGTGTTACTGTCATCACGTTCCACTACAGAGATAATCTTACATGCCAGCTCCAGTTCACAATGCCGTATATCTCGTACCGTTAATTTTCGTTACGCGCAACGCCTCGTGAATATTTTACCAAGCATATATTACGTACGTAGCAGCGAGATGTATGTAAATGATATTTAATGCGCGATCATTATATTGGCGGGGCTCAAGATTTTATTATTAAATTTCATTGATTAGATTCAAGATGTATACCTATGTTAATCTCGAATAATAGTACAATTTCTGTTTTGTCGACTGGTATTATTATTATCATCATCGTCATCTTTCGCGGGTGTATCTTCGGCTCCTTCGTGTGAGATAATGCTACCTAAAGGTTGCGCGCACCAACAACAAGCACCACGAAAGTGGTGCCACTATTACGAGAAGCCGTCGACGGTACCTGTCGCTAGTCCGCTACCTCTGTATGGAAGAGGAAAAGAGAGAAAGAGAGCGAGACGAAAAGAGAGAGAGTGAAGGGGTAGGAAAGGGATGGGGGAGAGGGAGAGGAAAGGGGGAGAGGGAAGAGAAATAGAGAATGAGAACGACAGACTGGGCGGCGCAAAGGCTTCGACTCGCAAGCCGCACGTTCATTAATCTTGATCGGATCAGTCGAGATAGCGGCGAGCTGTTTCGGAAACCCTCTCCTACCACCCCTTCTCATCAAGTCCCCTAGTACCATCGCCTCCACCTTCTCCTTCAACCTCTCTTCCTCCCCCTGCTTCCCCCTTCCTCCCCCTGGCCGCCTCGTCCTCCGCGTGTCCCTCGGCTCCTTTTTCTTCTGCACGCTCCTCGAGGTCTTTCCTGCAGGACCCTGCCTTCGGGTCGGTTCACCCGAAAGTTAAGAGCGAGGAAACCCCCGGAACGGATCGACAGCGCGGCGAGAGAGAACCGCCCGAAGCTTTTAATTCCCGTCCACACACGCGCGAGCTGACCAATTTCATCCATCCGAGAGAGAGTATCTCTCTGAGATTCTCGGAACTGTGAAACCAGATTCTCTTCAGGCTCATGGACGTTTGTCGATATGTTCTCAACTTTTCTCGTAATCGGCTAATTGTACTATATTAAAATTAATGTTATATTAATAACTATGTTAACTATATTATAATTAATACCCCGACAAAAAATTAGCTGCTGTTATTTTATAAATAGTTGGAACTCTGTTCCCCTTTAACGTCCTTTAATTATTTCATTTGAGAGATGCAAGTAAAATATTTAAATTTTATAAATATTTCTTTATAAATGCTTAGAGATTTCTAGATGCTTTGATGTGACACTTACTTTCTCGTGTTTAGATGTGAAGATTTATTAAATAATTTAATTATTAATAAATTTCATACTAATCTTTCTCTCTATGTTTTTATCCTATTCGCTGCTTATATTTCATTAAAATTCTCTTTGAAAACGTGATGGATCTTGTTTTCAATTTAGTAGAGCCCCAACTGCGACTACCATAATGCTCTGCAGGATCTACTCGTAGAATAGCAATGAGCTTCCATCTTGGTTGATAGCGAACTATGAACTGCGACGGCGATCAAAAAATTTATGCATAAAAATCGTTCAGATTTCATACACCAATATACATATATTGAATATCTACTTGACTGCCAAATAGATTAATTATTGCGCAATGTTTTTCGACATTGTAAATACACATATACATGTGTAAGAAATAATCAGCTGTTCAATTTTTAGTTTAACTTTGGCTACATAGACTAATAAAAAAAAATTGTTTTACGTGGTAGATTTCACAAAGCTGTTGTGGCAACTGTTAAATGACCGCTAATATCATTGCTTTAGTCCGCTATAAGCATCCCTCTTCAACACTAGTCGAATTGGGTATTAACGCCCTTCATGTAATTAATCCTATAATCCTGCAGAGACATGTCCTGTGTATTTCGTGGACAGAAAAGGAACGATATTTATCTGGACTTCTATCAGGGCAGCCTGGTACATACGTATATACAGTAATATATAATAAATATATTGATTTGCGCGCGCGCATATATAAATTTGATTATATATCTTTAATTTTAGTTCAGTTGATGACTATACTCGCGTAACAACGAAGTGTCTTGCGTTGATTGGACTCTCTAAATTAATGTTTATCTTACTGCGAAATTAAATTTCTTCGTTCAATCATGCTCGTTAATAAATGACTCACAGGGTCACTGAAATCGACTCACGAAGTCGTCGGATCAAAAGGAACGCCGCGTATTTTGTGACGCGCAGAGAATCGCCATTTCGAGGTCCTATTCACAGCTGCTCTTTTTTCGTCCCACTCATCTTGCTCTTTTGTGATAACGTGTTTGAAGTACAACGCATCGACAATGTAAGTCACGAGTTACAATTATTCACGGTGAACTGAAATGAAGTCATTCAAAAATATGCCTCAATTGACGGATAAGTGCATATTATTCGGAAATTTGACAAAAAATTTAAGGCATTTCTAAAGCATCCTTCAATCTTCCGAGAATATTTCATTTAATTTTAATATATCTTTATTTCAGTTCTCTTATATACACGTGTGTAATTAATATTTTATGAATTTCTCTATTTTATAATTAAAAAATAAGAATTAAAAGCGCAAACACCATTATAAAACAATCTAATATTTTTATAATATATTATTGCTTTGAGTTATACTTGAAAACAAGCAAGAGACAAAACTCAGAAAAAAAATAATTACTTCAATAAAAATTAATAATTCATTCTTGTCATAATAAAAATAAATTCTGAAAATATAGTAGAATAAGATAATTTTTTAAATAAATCTTATCTCTCTCTCAATTAGAATTTTGTATACAATTAAAAATATTTTAGAGATTTGCTTCAAATTATTTTGTTCGACATCCTGTCATCGTCATAACACAGAATTAGACAGCATTACAACAAATGTAAAATCAATATTCTCTTATCACCTTATTATTTTAATGTTTTTTTATTTTCTATGCTTATCAAGATGCTCGACAAAGACAATCAAAAAAACTCTTTTACTTTTCGTCGAGATAACTTAAATTTATTAGAATAGTCATAGCCTTTGTGTAAAAATATATCTTAATTATTAATATTGCGTAACAAACGGTGAATACATTTTCCGTAAATATTATAAAATAGTAATGCAAGTAAATAAATTCTTTTTGCGTAAAATAATCAAACTAAATTTCGATTAGGAGGCCCTTGTAGATCGATCGATTCCCCTTAAATTGTCAATTTTGTCTTGTTATACGGATAACGAACGAGTCCGTAAACAGAGCCTGATAGACGCTTAAAACAGACCCTTAATTGAATTCACACTTAGTCACTCTGCTTCGCTTGCGAAAGAGCAAAGTCATCCGACACAGATTTTTTTCTGCCTTCTGCACCCCCTTGTTTTGAATAACCTATTGCATTGCTACTACTTAAGTAAGAGATACAAAGTGACAGTAAATTAAATGTCAGATTGTTTGACATTTGCACTGTGAGGATTCTTCTATTTTATGAGCTTATAATTTAACACGTATACAGTTTTAGGAGATCACAAGGAAATAATATTTTTTATGCACATCAATATTTCTTTCAACAAAATCGTATATCTTTTAGTTCTCTCTATTTGAACTCTTAATAATCATACGTTAAAAAATATGATTAATAAGTTTTCCAAAATATCTCCTCGATTTGGTGAAGAGATAATTTAGAATTATATATTGAAGAAAGATCGTGCTTTGAAATATTTTATCTGTCTATAATGAGTCATAATTTTTTTAGAATTATAATTTTTCGAGATCCTCTATATCTTTTCAAATATTGTAAAAAAGAGTAGATCAATGTCTATAGAATTTTGAGACAATGTATTTTCGGTTCGTTATTTCATAAATTTTTAATTTTAATAAATTTTTTGAAACACTTCTTTTTGCCTCTGCTAATAATATAACGCATGCAAATTTCGTACATTCGTATTAAAGACAAATATATATTGTTTTCGCGAATCTCTAATATTTTACTATTGCATTAACAGCTGCTTATAAAATGTCGATGTGCTAAACCAAAATACTCATATATTATACCATCTTACGTATGCAACATTCTACAAGGTCTTATCGTACTCGCTATTCCGCGCCTTCGTAGCCGAGTCGTTACATTATTCATGTTTAATATCATCAAGTATTTCATCCCCCTGACTAAAAGCAACCAGCCAGCTACCACCGGTGGCAGCGCTAATATTGCCAGGAGGGATGGACTCTGATGGACGGACAGCAACGATAACACCTTTGCACGGCATGTAAAAGGAAGCTTTTTTTAAAGGCGGCCCTCAAAATATATATTTAAACCTTTCTTGCTCCTTAAATTATTCTGTCTTTTACCGTCGGCACTCTGTAGTTCCGTTTTAAATAATTAAAAAATTTAATAATTTCGTGCGCGAGTTGCCATCCAGAGTTTTCTGGTTATATTTGATCGATCTTTAAGTTAAAAAAAAAAATGCTTAGAGAGATAGCTGTAATTAATTTAATTAAACGAAATCAAATTTGATATAAAGAAGCTTGCATATTTAACGATCATTTTTAGTTGCAAAAAAAAAATAATTTGCTGAGGCTTTGATCGTCTTATATCAATATGTTTTAATAAAAAAAATCTAGACTAATGTATATATGTAAAAGTTTACGAAATTCGCGTAATATTTTCGGACATATATTTATTATCTTTTATTATTTTTTTATTGTTCTAGATTATTATTTTCTTATTATTCCGGATGATTTTTGAAAACTAATTTCTATTAAACCAGAAGTGACATATTTCGAATTTGATTTCGTTTAATTAATTACGGCTATCTTTTATAGCTATTTTTTTAACTTAGAGATTAATCAAATATAACCAGATAACTCTGGACAGTTTGCGCGCAAAATTATTAAATTCCTTAATTATTTTCTCATTTTGACATGTTCATGAAGAATCGAAATTTCATGAGACAAATAAAAAAGAATACCATGTTTATGGAAGAGCAGCATCTTAATACTGTCAAGAACGCGCGGGCGTCATAAACATCGTATATATACATATATACGGGGAGGAAAAGAGCAAGGCTTTTAATCCCGGTTGCGTCAAACAAAATGCGGAAATAGAGTCGAAAGGATGTTAGGGGTGAGGAAAGAGGAACGACGGCACGTTGTCGGCGTCCCGACGTCGCCGGGGACAGACGAGAGAGAGTCGCCGTCCCATCAGACTCGCAACCCCCCCGTTCCAATTCTGTCTGAGGGTCCGCGATCGCTCCGCTATCTTCCACCATTTTCACCCCCCATCCTCCACCGTCCTCTTTTCCCGCGCTATTCACCCGATACGGGGACCGACGGCGGCGAATGAGTGAGTGGTGGTTCGGCATCATCCAACCCTTAGCCGAACTCGCCGACAATACGCCGGAAATTTCAGCGAACCCGCTCGCCTCGCGGCTGACATCGGGGGCGCCGCTGATTTCCGCGGGGAGCTCCACCGTGTGCTCGGGGTTAATATCGGGACGATGCCCTATCTCTCGTCGGAATACAATTGGATACTATTATCGGTCGGTTGCTGGTCTTGCAACTCGATTCGCGCAATCGCCGCGACGGATCGATTAATTTCCACGTTAAGCGAAGAAAATAGCGAATTTAAATTATATGCGAACGGGAAAACGATTTAACAATCAAGATATCGTTTTTATTAAAATTGAATATCTCATTTTGCTCTTTCTTTAAAGAAATTTTTAATTAATTTGGTTTTCTCGCAGACTATGTGAAAGATCAACAGTTTCTTCTGTTAATTCTTCTTCTGTTTGAAATATCATTATTTAAGAATTTTTATATAAACATGATGTTCACACGATAATATGTTTTGTGGCGTGAATTGATTGGAAAGCGAATTTCTGATTTTTGCGCTTGTCACCTTTAGTCTGCCATTAAGGAACGTTATCATAGTCATTAGTGGACAGAATTATTGAGCAAATGCATAGATATCAAAAAGAGTGGGCGGCCACGCGTAGTTCACTCAATATGAAAAAAGATATTAAGAATCAATGAATACATCATTTAACATTAGTAATGATGGAGAGATATTTATGGAACTCAATCGAGAGATGTTTTGACATTTTGGTAAAGTTTTTTTTTTTACACAAAGCATATTTATTTTTATTTCGATATTATTAATCACATAAGTTGGATAGAAACACGTGTATGTATGTGAATCTTTCTATTATAAAATAAAGATGTGTTCGGAGTAAATTGGCAGGAAGTACATAGACAGATTCAAAGTCATCCTAGACCGATCAAAGATTGACTGATTTCTTGGTCGACTCTTATGATATTCTCATTTTCCTGCAAAATTCCTTCGTGGACATCTTCATTTCATGCAATCTGCGAACGCATAGAGATGAGAATCTGTCCGAATTTCTCTATAATACAGACAATTTTTTTCGTTACAATAAAATTTACGTCGAATATATCGAATCAAGATAGAATACATACCTTCAACTCAAAGTTTACATAATAATGAGACAAAAATTATTGTTCTCCAAGAATGAACATTTTAGTTTTGACTTTTACTTTTATATTTTAGACTTACAAATGTCATTTTTCTTCTTCTTGTGACATTTCTCATTATTAGCCTTTTTCTTTGAACATTAACGGAAATAAGCCAATTGATTTTTCTCGGTAGGTCGTCCTTCTGCAGCTTATATTACCTCGAAAACTTTTAGAAGAACGGAAACTGGGTTAGGCTTGTAACACACACATACACAGACAAATACATTCACATATATATATATATGTGCAATCCAGCATCGAATAATCAACAGCATGCGGCTCTCGCTGGTGAAAGAAGAAAGGACGAAGAAAGTTACCAACAAGAGTCCAATCGCAGACATGGTATTGTGTTCGGTTGCAACGGCAGCAATGCCGGCGGCATCACCGGGGGTTGCTGAAAGAGAGAGGAGCAGAAGAGAGTGAGACGATCGCGAAGAAAGAGGCGGAAAAGAGGAGAAAAGAGAGAGGGAGAGACAGACATGGGGAAACAGAGAGACGAAGGGGAAAAGACGAGAGGGAGAGAGAGAGAGAGAGGAGAGAAGAGTGGTACGCTGCATGGCTCTTCGTAGCGATCATTAATCACGTTCTCGTGTCACGGCTAGCACCACGCCGCCAGGGGTACCTTACTAAGGGTATACGGCAATGGTATGGGGCTACTAAGGGGAGGGCCAGGATGCTCCCGCTCTTCTGATCACGCTGAAGACCGAGAGCAGCCAGCCTCCGCGGACGACACGGAGACAGGACGATTACCATTATCGTCGCCCGCAAGAACCGGGCGCGTGAATAATATTGCGCGAGACATTATCGCACACGCGTGAACGCCGGATGATACCGAGATTATATTCCCTATATACGTGTTCGAAGGCTGTCATTACAAGCGACGAACAGGCTACGCATATCCACGCGGTAAATCGGAAAATGATGGTTTTAAAGGAGATTGCTACTCCTAGACAGACGTAACATAAAGATTAGAGTGGTGGAAATGTCTTTGTAGATATCTAAAGATCCTTTTAATAATTGGATTCGTTAATTAACACGAGTATTATTAAATGACATTGCATGAGCGTTATCTCATCGCATGTGTGCGCTGAACAAAGGAACACATGAACTACAGCCATGAACAGCCTATTGCGAATTTTCATTGTTTGTTGCCATATGTGGAAAACTTGCGAAAGTGAGAGACTTACTTTCTTACGCATTACGATTTTCGACTCCCGTTTCCGACCGTGTCAAAACGCTGTCAGTCTAGGCATTGTTTCGCTCTTAACCCCTTGCCCGACAGTAGACGGTCATAAATAAGTCACTGGCATGCCTTCGTGCTCCCGTTCTAGAAAGATTTATTTGCACGTGCAGGTACTTTGCAAATTGCCGTGACAAAACGTGAAAGTTGATGGAGGGCACTCCTTTTCTTTATTTCTTCGTAGAAAAGGTGCCACCCCTTCTCTCTGCCACTTGTAACTACCAGTATGTAATAACATAATTTATCGAGAGAAATATTGCATTTGAGACTTATGTACATATGCAACACGTGTTAATCTTGAGAAATATGAATTTTAAAAAATTTTTAAATATACGAGAGTAAGTCAAAAAGTAAAGGGACAATAAAGAAATAAAGAAAAACACATTTATTTTAACCTATGTGGAAAATTTACATATAATTTTTCAACATAATCCCCACCAACATCGATACATTTGATCCACTACTTAACAAGCTTCTGTATTAAGCATCCTGGAAGAAAGATTTGGGTTGGGTGTGTAGCCAGTTATGCACCACTGCAATGACCTTCTCATCCGAAGAAAAATTTTTTCCTCGTAGTGCTTCTTTTAATAAACCAAAAAGATAAAAAGAAAAAAGAAAAAAAACGAAAAAAAATACGAGAAAAAAAATTTCAACCCAAATCTTTCTTCCAGGATGGAATACAGAAGCTTGTTAAGTAGTGGATCAAATGTATCGATGTTGGTGGGGATTATGTTGAAAAATGATATGTAAATTTTCCACATAGGTTAAAATAAATGTGTTTTTCTTTATTTGTCCCTTTACTTTTTGACTTACCCTCGTATATTTATATATATATATATATATATATATATATATATATATATATATATACAGGCAAAAAAAAGAAACCGCTGTTTGCTGAAATTTAGTAAATTGTTTCACGGTATAACTTTTATTCGCAATGTTGGACTTGCTACGCGTAATGCGGGAAAAAAATTGCGATCTTCTTGCAGATATACGGAGACTCTCGATAATAGGATGAAACTAAATAATCATTGCTTTCGGCCTTATGCATGGAACATGCAGGGCAACGGGCGTTTGCCACGGTGAAGGATGAGCATGCGTGATTCCACACACACGGCCCAACTCCTAATTACTTGGAGATAAATATCACTCGGCGCTTGCGAATAGCGTGCTCCTGCAGCGCCGTCTGAAAGATCGTCAGTCAAACCGGGTGAGCTGCGGTTGGATGTTATCGCGAGCCGTAGTAATCTTTAATTATACTGATTTTGGGCTAAAGATGCATTTAAAACGCGAAATGAAAGCAGTTTAACTCGCTTTTTCACCATGGTTCACACCGATATCCCCATATATTAATACTTTTCTTTTATTTTGCAAAGATGCAATTATTTTATGTACAAATTTTATGCACTTTTGGATAAAGTCACACATTAAAGATTATTTTATTTATTTTAATACGATTTAGATAGTGGTTACGAATAATACATACAAACATAAAAACTGTGCTTTGATAAAAATGTGTTTGAAATCTTCATTCTATAGGAAATAATTATAAATAGCTACAAAGTTGTAATCCAAGTATTTTATAAGCAATATGAAAAACGTTCTCTACAAGTTAGATAAAAAGTTTAAATGTATTGTTTGTCGAAACAATGTTTTCTCTGAGGCAGCGCTTTAATTTAATTTACTTTCGATTAAAATAAAATCATCTTTGTTCTAAGAGAGAATTCAAAAACATATCTCTATCTAATAGTATACATAGTATCAGTGTATAAGGTATTGTTCTCCTAATTAAATTAATAGTTAGAGTAAGCTACGCGGCGCATAACATTAATCCTCATGGTATTAGTAACACGTTGAAGACTTGAGCCGAGATACTGAAGAGAAAGAGGAACGCAGAGAGATGTCGGGAGAGAGACGAGAGAGAAAGAGAGAGAGAGAGGAAAGCACTGAGAGAGTCTGGAGGACGACGACACTAAGAGTTGAAGCCACGTTAAGGTTTCAGGATAGCAGGATATTATACCTTCAGAATGGTAGACCAACCGGAAGGAGATGAGAAGTAGAGCATAGCTGGGAATGCTGGAAGAGGCACTGTGAAGTGTCCAAGAAGGGTAGGTTTATATATCCACCCTCTTTCTCGCCCCTTTCTCCCTTCTCTCTCTTACTATATTCTACTCACCCTTTCTTCCACTCTTTATCACTGCCGCTTCCTTTTTTATCTCTTCCCTTTTTTTCTTCCTTTCTCTTCTTCTTCTTTGTCTCTTTTTCCTTTGTCGATCTCCTCCTCTTTATTGATCCTCTCACTCTAGTCTCAAGATCTGAAACAAATGATTATTATAGATTAGTTGAATATGTTGACAGCTTATAATGGCGAAGTCACGTTAACCCACTAATGCGTCATTGAGAGGCATAGTAATTTTCTATTCATCGATCTCTATCATCCAAGAGGTCTCTAATAAATTTTTTGCCTCAAAAAATTCTGCACTAAATTTGGGTTTGATGTATAGATTGGGCACGATATATATATGTATAATGCAATTCAGCGCGAATGATTTTTTTTTAGACAACTGTGTTAGCATGCAACCCGGTAGTACCAGGAGAACGCCGGATATTACGACAGCTGATGGGGACAGAGCTCGTGGAACGATCAATAATATAATACCACATCGCCCCAGGTACCACCATGCTATCACACCATCAAACATCGTGCCTCCCATACCTCGAGATCTGTTTAGCCTTTTCATCTACACACGCGCTATTGCATGCTCTTTTTTTTTAGAATTCGCGCGAATGTGAGGATCTGTATGTTAGAGGCTGAAAAAAACATTTCCTCGCGAAATAAATAAATATCAAAAAAAGAAAGCAATTTTATTAGGAAAGCATTATTTTCGAAACGAGACATATCGTGTTGGAGAACAATACAAACGCATTATATAAATTAATTAACTTGATAAGTTTAATTAATTTTTCAGTATGCTTAATTATAAAATTAATATATGTAATAAAATAAAAGATTATCATATGAATATGGAGGAGATTAAATATCTATGTATTAAATATTTATAAATTGGGTATCCATTGGTGAATCCATTAATTTTGCTCATAACGATATCGAACTTGATAAAGATCTTAAATATCACTTCTTTATGTGTGATTGCACGATAATATATGTAAATTATTTTTAATGATAAATGCAAAGAGACTAATTTATAAAAATATATATTTATCACATTTGTATACTAATAAACCAATAAATTCTTGATACTTTTATCAATTTTAATATCAAAAAATAATAACTACTGACATGACAATTGCGCAACTTAGATAATGTCAGAAATTATTAACCTTTGAGCCTCTGTTTTAATATTTTTTTTTTACTTTAATGATTTTTTTATATATTTGCATAGCTTTATGCAACTTCTAATTTTCTATTTTTTATAAAAAATTATTTCTTTATAATATAAAAGAAAGTGATTGTAAAAAAATATTATCTTTGATTGCATTTGTTTCAAAGTAATGATTTTAATATGTCGAAAGTTACACAAAAAATTTCGAAAGTTACAAAAAGCTTAAAGTTCTATTAACAGCTTACATATCGATGCATTGCTCTCGCACTTTCTTCCAGACATTTTAGTGACATCTAGTTTCACAAACAAGCGATATCAAGAAGTGAAGAATTTGAAATCTCATACACACTTTTTTATATTTACCTTATGTTTTTAAAATATATATATGCACAAAATATACAATTAATTAACATTTGCTTTATAGCGTATGATTTGTTGCAGCTTGGTTTGTTCAAAATTAAAATATATTTTATCTTGCAGATTGCTATATTCAATAGCGAAGAGAAACCTGAGAACGCTATCTCGACGTCTTTCGCGGGATGTTTGTGTTAGACACTGGCCGGTAAAATCACTGTTTTTAATTTATTTTCAATGCATATTCGTATTATATCCATAAATTGTGAATCAAGAATAAGTCAAAATAAATTTTTGACAGTTTTAATATATTATATTATACTCCTTAATAAAAATTATTGATACATTATAAAATAAGTTCGATTATTAAAAAACTTATTTCGTTTTCTGAGATTGTTTCAAGAAAAATTGCATTTATTAAAAATTATTTTTTCTCATCTTTTTCTCTCTCAATCAAAAATTATATTTATACAAAAATATATATTTAAAAATATTCAAATAATAAAATATCAATGATTATAATATATGTTAGAATAGAAAAAGATTATACACAGCTAATAAAATGTATAATGCAGTTCATATTGTATATTTCAGACGTACGTATTTCTGATTATAATTTATAAATGCAGTATAGTGATTTTAACGGCAGTAAAATGGCTACATAATTCAAGACAGATGCAGATGGCAGTACTGAACAGAGTTTGATAAGAGCTTGTCGTGAAAAACATATCGGGATGGCTGCTTTCAAGAGAGAGGATTCCTTTTGCTATTAAATAAAAATTATATAAGTTTTAGAGAGATAAATATATTACATTATGTTCAACGAGATGTTATTACCTTTTCTTCTTTATTAAAATCTATTTTATTTCAATGTTTAAAATTTTTTTCTATTTATACCTTTTTCTCATGAGTTTTTCAAAAATAAATTAAAATTGAAAACAAATTATAATAAGTCGCAGCAAGAAGACTTTAATATTGAAAATAAAATTGCAAACAAATTATAATAAGTCGCAGCAAGAAGACTTTAATATTGAAAATAAAATTGAAAACAAATTATAATAATAAGTCGCAGCAAGAAGACTTTAATATTGAAAATAAAATTAAAAAGATACATTTATATTATACTTATCATATAATAAATTCATTTTAATATAAGTAATAAGTAATAAAAGTAATAATATAAATAGAAACAGTTTTTATTAGCTAAGAAATTCTATACACACAATAATATGATTATTACAGTATTATATTTTTCTTATTATATATGCTAATTAAAATATTTTGTAAAGTACTTAATAAAATTAGTTTGTTGACATTATCGTTATATGTCGATATATTCTAACAGTGATGACACTACAATACATTGTGCAAAAATGAATCACAATTTTAATCTGTCGTTTATGTGTATTTTATTTAGTTGTGAATTATTATATTACTCGTTAGCAAGCAAAAAACCTAGTTCTATAAAGTCTGATAAAAAATATACGCAATAAATAATATTTTATTATTTATATGATATAATCATAATATAATTATAATATAATTATATTATATAAATTATATTTGTATAATATAATTATAATATAATATAATTAATATAAAATATAATTATTTTTACTTTGCATTTACAACTCTTAATATTTTAGTAAAACAGATATTTAAATCTGCAGATTCTCGGATGCTTATCATTTATGCATTGTTTACACGAGTACAGCATCACTCATTGCAATCTAGAGTCGCGTGGCATGTCATCCGTAAGATACCTGTAGAGTCGAGCTTCTGATATTTACATTCTACAAAAGCCCGGATCTACAGGGTAGATCACGAATGTGCCTATTCTTTGCAACCCTTTTCTCGTTGTTTCCACTTTGTCGTAATCTGCAACAAAATTTTTACATTTAATACACTGCTTTCGATATCTTAATCAATCATATTTATTATGATTGAAATTTTTTATACAATTTTGCTTCATACGAGCATGTGATTTCTTGCCTTCTATAATTTCAGAAATCATAATATATAATAATCAAATTAAAAATAATCTCGCGCAGTACAATTTAACAGATCAGATACTATCTATATCCGATACTACTACTACTAGATATTTTTTTTTCCCTGCGATAGAGAAAGCATTTAGCTTCGGATAGATGGAGGAGGGATAAAAGAGTTTTAAATCAATTGAAGTGGGATTTAAACGCGAGTAATGGACATGACCATTTAAAGCCACGGCAGATTAGAAGTCAAGCTTTGGCCGCGCCACCGTACGTGACGCCGGAAAACCTCCGCTGAGAGATACAGGACGTGACCCGGCATGCATATCCGGAGTATGGTTAAAGGAAGTCGTGAATTATAATAGCGCCTACCTGACGCGGTTACCTTTCTGCGATTTTAATGCTTGATTTAGGCCGACATTGCGCTGCGATTCTCTATCCGTGGTCGTATCGGATCGATTATCGTTGAATTTTTTTCTTTTTTTGAATAAAACACCACGTTATGTATATTTGTTAATAATGTGTCACATACGTTAAATATTTTTTAAAATATTTATATTCAGAGGCACTCACGTGTCGCCATGTTTCTATGTGTATTTCATGTTTTATATGAATATTTTTTTGAGGGCCAATATCTGAGATATCATCCTCTTTGAATAATACAGGCAAAAATAATCGAATAATACTTACATTTTTTTGCGTGTTAATGTATAGAAACTTTGTGAGATTTTTTAAAATTGTTTCATGTAGAGATGCTTGCCGAGATCCATTGGAATATGCATATATGGTTCTAAAAGCGAAAACATTCGAAAATATGTAATTAACAGAAGGAGAATTGAGGTAGTACATGAATTTTATAATTAATATAATGAGGTTGATAATGAGATTTCACTAACTAATAATTATTCTTTTTGTTATGAAAACTTTTCTCTATTGACGATATCATAATTGTACAAGATACAAATATGCGTCATAACAAATATAAATGCAACAGGGATACTAATCGCTTGTCGTTACAGCTAAAACCATCACACTAAAAGATTATAATTGCATGACATATTTGTGAAAAAAGATATCACATTAAAGGTACGAAAAATCATTAAACATGCCAGTAGAAATCATGCTTGAAACATACTGAATAGATGGTAAATATAGAACTATATGTACATAAATGTATATATACATATACACGTGGTTTTACATATATGCGATATTTGTATACAACCAATATATCTTACAGATACAAGATGAGAGAGGAGAGTTTGGATTAAAAACGATCATGCTAAAATAATTGTCAGAATAATTCGTGCGCAAATAATTCGGGTCGTAATATTGAACAATCGCAATCTCCATTAGCGCAAACCGTTAAACATACATCGATACATTCGGCATTGAAAAAATGATGCAAAACATATTTCTATGAGCGAACCAACCATCACACATCCATGCACATTTGGCACACATTTATAACACGCTCGCTCTTGGCGGAGAGAGTGTCTCGTACAGAGAGATAATTATATCATTGAACACACAAACAAACTGTGTACAAATTCTCGTGAGCGAAGAGAGCAAGAAAGAGAGAGACACTTGAACCGCTCGCAGAAAAAAAAAAAACACTGACGGTACCCGCAGTTTTGACATTATTTCACGCTCGGATTCTATCCAAGGGGTTGATTTGGTGGATTTTGTCACTAGAGGCTCGCGCCCAGTCAGGTTCGGTGAGGACGACGAGACAGAAGTCTGGATGAGACGGGATTTTTTTTCTCTGAGATTTTCTCGGGGGGCACACAGGGGGCACAGAGAGCGAAAGAGCCCAACGCGGGCCAACGCCCCTCTAAACCAAACGCTGTACCGCCGACTGTCCTTTACGACTCGACAAGATATTCGGCGACAAGCGAATCCTCGAGTTGCGGGGCGTCTCTCCCACGGCTGCCCGGGTGAAGCCAGGGGCTTTCTCCGGATTCTACGATGATTGGACCGCGCGCACCCTCACTCCGATACGGGGGATGCCACGGCACAGGGCCGTAGATTCTCTCTCGGGGTGCCTCTCTGCAGCATCCCTTATACATTTCGTGATTTTGATTCTATTATTAGCGGCGAGGAGGACCCGCGCCCGCGAACGACGTTTATCCTAATCGATTACCCGCCAATGATGTAAGTATTGACACCGTTTCTCGATTTATCTTCGTAATCGGATTTTATTACGGTCGTACTTTTCTTCGTGGAACTCTCCTTCGCGCCTGTATCAAGCTTGTTAATCGGGCTTGCGGTCGAAATTGGTTTTATCATCGCGAGAAAAATTATTGCTTACTTCTTTCTTTTTAGAAAAGACGCTAACAAAGGATCTGAATCGCGAATAAATAAAATCCTCGATCCGATAAAATATATCTCCGGACAAATCTTTTTTTTTTTTTTTTTATTTGTTAAAGAGAGAATTATAAGTAGCATTATATTTTATATCAATCAAATATAGCTGAAAAAGAGTAAATTTCTCCCGAATATTATAAAGCTATTAACTACTTGATTTGTAAAGCCAACAAAACGTAAAGAAAGATTGCTACAAAATAATTGGTTCATTAATTATTATGGCTATTTTATAAAAGATTCGACGTCATATTCGCACGTCAGTCTATCCGCGAAAGGGCCAAAACAAATGTACCGAAAATAGTTGAAAATTTATGTGCAACGATCCGTCGCTCGCACGCCAAATCGATAAAGCCTTTCTATATCACGGGAGATATTCTTCAATAGTAAAACTTGCATAAATCTTGGAAATGTCAAGGACTATCGACGGACTGGAAAAAGATAATTTTGCGAGCGCGGGCAGACGCGACACATTTGTCACGCTTTTACAATAATTACATCTTTGAGAGAATTTAAGTAAAATTATTATTACAAGTTCCTTTGTAAATCATAGTGTATCTAGATCAGTCTTAGAACATTGAAGTTCAAATCTTAAAGAAGCTTTTACTTAATTTATTTACGAAACAAATGATATACTGAATTCTTGCAGAAGTGATGTATAAAGATGTTGAAGATTTCCCCGGACTTGACCAAGTGACAGGCATTAAATATTTCTCAGATACATACATCAAGCTCGCGAAGCAACGGCCAAGAACGGTGCTTTTGATAAGTTTATCAATGTTGGATGGGACCGATTTTCGCACAGCCGTCCCTGCGCTCGTTGACGTTCGGTTCGAGTCGTGCAGTCTCGGCCGGGAGTCCCTGTCAACCGAGCCGCTAGAGAAAGAGAGACGCAAGACCCAGGGGCCACCCTTCGTCTCATCATCTTTTCGCGCTCATAGCTGGGCATATCTGGTCTGAGCCAGGCCTGGTCTCCTCTCCTCTGCTTCTCGAGGAATCGCCTGGAAAAGGTCCCTTTACCTCGCGGGACCCCCTTTCCGCTCCCCGCGAGCACCAAAGTCTCCCAATGACGTAGCTTCCGTTCCTTCTCCGTTCTAGAGCGACGTATTGATCGTCTCTCTGCTCCTGAAGCTGCGGAGGCTGACACCAGAGGGAAACGAACAGCGGAGAGAGAACGTGTCTACGGCGGAGGGTGAGGGTTGTGTCGTAGAGCGTGCCTCTGTCGACGCTTAGAGACGGAAGGAGACGGAGGACTTGGCCCCCGTGTGTATATATGTATAACAGATAGAAAAAGTTAAGTAGGAGGAGAGAAAGGATACGCGCGAGCTCTTGCGCGAGGGGACGTTTTAAGGCGGAGGAGTCGAATCGCGATAAGATGGAAAAAAATCGAGTAGATATAGCGATGAGATGCTGTAAGTTTTCTTTTTCCTTTTTTCATCAATAATATCGCTGCTAAAGGGCGGATGAAGTAACCAAGTAACGGATCAACAATAAATGATGAACGAAGAAAATAATTGTAATGAAAGATAAGATGAAATTTAAGGAAGATAATTTTGAAAATTCGGAAAAGGGATATTTGTGAAAAATATTTCTATATATTTTGCTTAACGATGTATAATATTTAAGAAAGTTAACAACAGAAGAAGAAGAAGAACAAGCGACATTATTGCTATGTATCAATACGCAACAGAATAAAAAAGTTGAATAAGGAAGAACTAATTCGATAAATAGCGACCACATTATTTGTCTCTCTATAACATCAGCCGCACGTCATATACCACTCAACTACCTTTCCACCTGTCATTCTCTACTCACACGCAATATGTCTTCCTAAAGTTTGCTTACGTCTCATCATCGGGTGAAGTTGCGGCGTGGATGAAGCCCTGACAACAACGTGAGGATCTCTGTCTCCTGATCATTCCGGAACTTTGAGCAGGTCTTCATCAAACCAATCAGCTTACACTTCCTGCGCAGAGTGACTAGACATCTGAACAGAGATTAATTATTAGAATAAATGTGTATAATTATGACATATAATTTATGTATCATACATTAATGGTCAATTAATAACGGTCATTAATACCTTTCAGTGTCCGTCACAGCGACTTATCTAGTCGACAATTGCAAAAGTCAATCAGAAGAATCTTGATCGATATTTCATTATTTACACATATCTTCTTTTAGCGTAATAAAACAGAATAACCGAAAATATATTTGGCTATGCGTCTGCGTTCCCAGACGCCGTTTACAGACGAACCGTAATGTAGTTCACGCAGTAGCTGCGTATTTATTGATTAATTCACTAAAGGTCATAAAAGACCGCTTATAGCCCAGCGCGACAAAAGAGAACGTAAACGAAAGTAACGTATTGACAGATAAAACTCTAGTAACACGCTAGCAATTTGTTTTTCAGATACACCATTGACGAAATATTTCAATTATGTGCTATTAAAAAATATTACACATTTAAAAATATAAAAAATATTTCCATCAGGAGCCGTGTAAAATCAAATGTCGAAAAAATCGCACGATACATAATTTTATTAAATCGCATGCAAATTTTTTAAAATCGATTAAGACTATAAAATGATCGTCTCGGATCGCGAATATTAGAGATTAAAAAAAAAAGCGAATACCTCGTGCGAGAATTTTTCTGCAAGCATGTCCCCTTCATGTCGCGCTTGTACGTTCGGAAAGAAGCCTTGTCTTCGACTGGCACCATCTATCGTATCGTGGAATGTGTTTAGAAGGAATGAAGGTCCGAGCGGCATGCCTGGAATAATAATCCGATAGCCAGTCGATTTCCTTTCCTGTACTTGAACACGCGATAGCCGGATCTCTGCATGCATTCGTAACTCGCGAGAAATTTGAATCTGAAAACGGAATTGTATGCCATAAAAGAATCGACAGCCACTTCATTCTGTATTAAATCGAATTGCTCTATATGCGATCGTTACGTGATCAATTCGACAAGTGTCATTGAGTTTTTTCTTTTTAATTACGTTAGTATTATTAAGAAGTTAAAATTAAATTTAAAATTCAATTTAATTCTCGCTCCTTTGAAAAAGATTAAATATTAATCTACCTTCGTGTATTATTCGAGAAAGATGAGTCTATGTGTCCGAGGAATGTGTCTCGTTTTCAGAATTTCTAATATAGTTAAAGAGTCCAGGGAATTGCGCGCAGGCAGATTTTCTACGCGATAGATATATAAGCTGGCGTAATTAAAAGCTTAAACGATTAAGCTAATGTTATTGAGATGAATCTGAAGCGAGTTGGGTTAGGGACTTTAACAAGGAATTGCAATACCGCCCTATAGAATTTAGGTTTCTCTTTTGAGCTTCTTCTATCTTTAAAAAATAACTTTGCTACAATTTGGTTAAATATATCGACAAAAATATCGCTAAACATGATAATAAAATAATATTTAAAAACCAAAAGATGTTTTATATTAACAATATTATTTTAAACATTCAGTAATAATTGGTCATTAATAGAATTAATGAAATCAGATTTAAAGCTTAAACAATTAAAAGGAATATTACATTTACGAAACTTGTTTAAAAATATTGCATAATTAATCATTTTAAATAATTAATTTTTTTATTTTTCGCAATTCATTAAAAAAGTTAGTTACAAGAAAAGAAAAAAAATTGCTGTCCTTTTTAATATCCCAGCCATGACCCGCCGTCATAGATCGCTATAAAAACTTTCTCAAGACTCGTGATATGCTTTACTTGCCACAATGCAGCCACGTGCCAAGATGTTCGCGTTTCGGAAGCTTTCAAATACCCTTTTATCCGTTAAGAGTAAAGTGAAGTTACACTCGTGAAGAAAGTTGAAAAAATTTATAGAAAAATCTAATTGTTTGCAACTTGCTAAAAAAAAAGAAAATGATCGTAATCGTCTTATATTTGTTTTTAGTACGAGAAATAAAACGGTTAATCAACATTTTCTCCTCCCGCGGCCAAGAAAGCGCGTTGTATGTTGCATTAATGAAACCATAAATCATAACGGCGGGGGAAAGAAGAATGGGAGAAGGTCGGAGAATCTGAGTGACGTCCGCCGAGAGAACTCATTGCCGTTGTGATCCTGTCCATTCGTGAAGATCCGTGAAGAGGTTTCACGTAACTTAAAAGACCGTGGGGTCGGGGGAAACGAAGGGGGTTCCCTGTAGCTTCTTCTGTACGGACGTTGACGCAGCTCCCGTGGGGCACTTTTGCGGATGAAGACCACCCTATCTTATACTTGACGTAGCAAGAAACGCTCTGCTTTGCTCTCTTATTTTTTTCCCGCGCTTGTCATTTTTTCCATTCTTTTCTCTCCTTTACCGATTCTTCGTCCGGAGATCCATTTTGCGTTACTCTTCATAGCAATGTACCTAGGGAGAGAAAGAAAAAGCACAGACACATAAAATATCCATTGCGGTTAGACTTTGGTGTTTGCTCCGAAAGCGTTTCTCTCCGTCATTATTCTTGAGCTTTTTTTTTAATGAACAAAAAAATGTTTCTACGAACAACAATATTGAACTATAAAATATATCGTAACGTGGCGTAGGAGGCGTTAGAGATTCCGCAAAAGACGATCATTTGTCAAAGTGAAGCGGATGCGAACGTGAACACGTTATCGCGGCTTTACCGAGGTAATCTATCGCGTGTCTCCTACAAGAAAGAGATTTTTAAAGAGAGAACAGGACCGTCATATCCCCGTCACCGTAATAAGAAACTGCGAAAGATTAAATGTAACAATATAGCTTTAAAGTGTTACATGCTAGTTGTATATTATATTCTATATTTTAACGGAAATTATTTGTACGTCTCTGTCGGACAAAAGGAAAAGGTCTATAATAATTTTTGTAGATACAGAAAAAAATGGAAATTCTCGGTAAGTTGATGTATGTAATTTAAACGCTCATAACCCGACTTGCAATACATGGCTGCGCCAGTTTAATTAAAAGGATGTATTTTTAGGGAGAGAGGGAGGGAAATGGAGGTATAGTTCAACAAGTCGCGAATATATATATATATACATACATGCATGTACATGTATATGTATTTGTATATATGTATGCATATTCGCGACTTGTGGAGCTACCTAGCCATATATATAGGCATAGGCGGAGACGAGGGGTTGGCAGGCAGTCCAAAGCATTGAAGGGGGTTGGATCGTGATGGCAGGTGGTGGCGAGGGAAGAGGAAGTTGCGATTCCATCTGCCAGCCTGTCATTCTGATACTACGTACAATGTCGGCAGTTGGCGGAGACGATCAATACATTGCAATCTATATAAAATGGCTGCAGTATTTGGAGCGCCGTGCATAAAACGTTTTCCCTCGCGTAGAGATGAGAGAAACAAATATCATCCACATATGGCAAATTAAACAGGTATCTGTTTTAAATTACGTAGAATGATTTTTCTTCACTCTTCATTATATATTTGAAAAATTGTAGCAATTATTCATCATAAAATAACTTTTGTCATTAATGCATAAAAAATTAATGCATCAAAAAATATTAAACATTTATAAAGCATGTGTAATATCAATATACATGCGTAGAATAACACACGTAATATCAGAGAGATTGTACGGCTAATGTGTTTACCAAGGATTAAATCATTTTATAAATTAAAGAGAAAAATAAATATTATGTTAAAAAGAAACAATAATATATTAAAAATATATTATTATCAAGATATTATTATATAATTTTAAAGATAAATATTTCAGTATCTCATTATTGCTGTTTACGAATTATTTGATTAATTATTTTTCACGCTACACGCTATTATTTGATTTCAAGTCATAACAAAAAATCCATAGTTCGAAGAACGTGACAATTGTATTTCTTGTATAATTGACGTCATTTTAGATCGTGCGAAGAATAGCAAATAAAATATATGAGCGAGTAACATGCAACTCTTGTATAGATTTAATTTTTATCGTTCAACTTTGCATCAAAGAAAAATATTTTCTTTATGTTCGAAATATTTATAATATACGTTTAGATTGCAACTTGATAAATAAAAGTAAATAGTATATTAAAAAGAAATACTAATATATATATTAAAAATATATTAAAAATATATTAAAATATATTAAAAATATATAATTATCACAAGATATGATAATGCCAGTTATTTATATAGATAATACTGCAGCTGATTTATCCATTCAACGAAATTAAATGTTGTTAATATATATTTTGTCAATTCCAAATTTTCTTCACTAGTAAAATTTAAATATCTAAAATTTAAACGTATATATAACGCGCATAAAAATATATGTATCTTGCTCAACTATATTGAGTATAACAGAAGCAGGTAAAATATATATATATATGTATATGTAGAGATTTGAAACGGTTTGGAATTCTCGGAATGCAGCAAGATAACATAAAGCATTGTTGCTTTATGAATAGCATAGTCGTGATGAAACAATTATTATGTTTGTAAAAAGTGGCAGCAGAGGCACGCCTTCATTCCAAGAATGAAGAACATTAGCAATCGCGTAAGGTTTTAGATGTACATCTCTTACAACTACATATTAAATTGATTTGATGAAAATGTTTGTTGAAAGAAAGACTACAATTTTTTTCAAAATTATAAAAAATATTGTGATTAAAATATTGAAATATATATTTACGTTATAATAAAAATATATATTTTACATAAACATGGATTTTAAATAGATCTTTATTTAGACTTTTCTCCATAAAATCTGAAACGATGAATCAAATCATTTTCATTTTCATGGACAAGCAAATATTAAATAAATATTTTATTTTTTAAAAACCAATATTTCGTGATAGGATATTTTAATTTCGATTCTAATAATCTTACTTATTGAATTAATTAATTTTATTTTATTTAGAAAATTTTAAATTTGTTGTGCGATATATTAATATCAAATTTTTATTTTAGATAGCTACATATACTTTGGCAGCTACAGAGGAAAGAAGCACAACAAATTGCTGCAGCAGCGTCATCTTTTGCATACCTACTGATACTGAGAAATCACCAACAGATGGCACCAATCATACCAACTTCCTTTTCCGGTCTCTTTGAAGAATTAAAATCCATTGTAACAAAAGTTGAAGAGAAAGCTCTATTCACACACTCTCCTACTAATTCACTTTTAACACAACTTTTCTACAAATAGGTATTTCAAACTTGTAGATTATATGTTATTTACGTTATAATCTTTAATAATAATTAAATTATTGTTATTTTACTGTTATTTTAAAAATGCTCATTCAAATCAATCCGGAGAGACATTCGTAAAATCACTTTTTTAATTCCACGACCAACAAATATGTTATCATAAAATTAGAACGTTTCATCTCTCGTGCATTTATGCCAGGTACTTCTCATCACAATATATCTTCAGTTATGCACACAAGTCCGCGTCAAACACATGCTATCACCTTTCGATCACAAATTTATCGCACGATTAATTACACGATTATGCCCCGACGTCGGTGATGCAATATGGCCGAGTTGTACGCGCCAGTGAAAGCAACACGTGATCATGCAATTAATTGTTCCCGATCAGTAAAAGTCCTCGGGAGAAGAAAGAGAAGAAAGCAAGATCACGTTCCCCGACGGTGTGACTGTACAGGAGGCAGGCCAAAGCGAAACTAACTCAGCTTGCGTGCAATAAAGGAGATCATTTTGAATCTGTGCCGCTGAAATTTATGGCCTCCCACCAGGAGAAGCCGTGCGGTGCAGAGTCTGGTAAAAAGCGCGCCGATTATTAATTTTATATTTGCTGTTGCGGGAGGTGCGATTCGATCTCCCACCTTTTCCACTTATCGAGGAATTGAGAAAAGTATTAGAAGCTCTAATTAGTTGTCATTATGTGCTCATTAAAGAGCGAGGTATTTTACTAATGATAACTATATTACCATCTATCTACCAGCAGGATAGCAGTCTAAAACTAGCGTGAAAGAGTTCAAAAGAGTTCTTGCTACGACAGTTTCGAATTGAAAACGGTGCTCCGATGGTGTCTCTTGAAACTTTTTTACAAACGACGAAAGAAAGATCACGTTCGAGAGTAAAAGTATCTTGCGTATATACCTGGTTCTTCTTATGGGGCTCGCAATTCCGAGATTTCTTCTCGCGGGAGAATGGATAAGAGTGGATTCCTCCTTCGTGGTGCGCGCTCCAGGTGATGTTGACCGTTCGCCGATCAGCGATGTTATGGTGCAGGAAAACGCCGAGGGGTAGTATCGCGGGGGAATGATTTATGACTTCGGGGACCAGGTAGGGCGCCATTCACAGCAGCACCGGGCTCTCGGGTTCTCTTCTCTTCCGCCACCTCTCCGACGCTCCCTCTCTTTCTCGTGACTTGCGATGTCAATGCTGTTTCAGTTGGCCTATTTGCGCAATAGGCGTAAGACGAATTTCCACGTTCCTCGCGGATGAAGCTGTGATTAAAGTGGAACGCGTCGGCCTCTTGCAGTGCCCGGTGCAGAATAATTCGCGAATTGATCGATTATCCGTGTCCGCGGCTTCAGCAAAAACGGCGAAAATTTATGACGGTAAGTGTTATAGCACATTTTCCATATACGTTTCGAAATAAATTAAATTATTTTGATAATTTTACCAAAAAACAACATTGACATTCTAATACGTGTGAATTGACGGAAAATAAGATAACTTTATACACAATCTAAATACTTTTCTCGGAATAGAAATTTTTATTTGCGTTCCAAACAATAAGTGACAAAAGTGATTAATTGTATTCAAACAACAATTACACGACGACACGAAATACACCTGTGTTTGAATAAATAATAGGGCGCGAGAGAGACAAAACGGAGATCTCTTCGGTCGAGATGTGAAATACGATTGACGATGATCGAGGTAGGGAACCTAGGTAGATTCATTCACGTAAAGACATTCGAGCAAAACAACGGCCGGATATCGCGTTTCTATACTGAAAGACTGGCAGGAAATTAGTCCTCGGAGAATCGCGGCGACCTGCAATATCTAGGTACGCGCGTGAATTTATGCGACTTAATTTGTAACACGCGACGTATGAAGCTGGCCCCGAGAAAGAGGGAGAGAACTAAAAAAAAAAAAAAAAAAAAAAAAAGGAAAAGAGAATAAGAAACGCTCTCTCGGAAGCTCGCGTAAGTGCCGCGCTCACGCACATGCGAAGGCTAGGCTTGAACGGAGCAACGGACGGAATAATGGTCAGCCCTATGGGCAACTTTTTCACTTTGCATGTAATAACACTGTGCGAAGGGGGCAGCGTGCGAGGGAAAGAGGAAAGGGGAGAACGAAATGCCTCCTATGTGCGCGCGCGCGAGCGCGGAGGAGCAGTTTAATAAAATCTCGTTGGCCTAATGACGAGAGAGCAGCTCCAGTAGTCGTCTCGAGGGCGAGATAGGGGCGACGATGGGGAACGATGGAGGGATGGACAGAGACGGTAGCAGCAGACGGCGAATCCGTCGTGATGGTAGCTGTGGATGCGGAGGGACGAGGGAGAAGGGGGAAACAACTCTTGGCGGGATGAGGGATGAGAGGGGTTGGGAGAGAGATATCGCCCGTGTCGCATGCGATGCCGCCGCGTCTTGCTTGATGCCTCTTCGCACAACGGGTTGTTTTTATGCAAAGATGTTCATCAGTGCTTTGATCTTCACCGACCGAATATGCGCGAGCTTTGTAATTCGGATGTATGATGGTATGACGAGAGACTGCGACAAACGTACGAGACGAAATGGGAAATCTTTTCAGAGAGGAAATCTCAAATCTTGAGAACGAAATACAGATAGGTCTCTCACGCGTTAACAGTTCGATTTTTTTCAATTATATATGGGAAACATTTGTATTTTTATAGATTGTAAATATCGAATCGCATTATTATTTTAAAATCGAATCATATTTTTAGCATTTCATATTTATTTTTTAAACATTATTTCCATTTAAATAACATTATTTATTTAGGCGAATACTTTAAATAAGGATGCGTCTCTCATATGTGTTGATGATTTTCTTCAATTAAATATAGGAAACATTTGTGTTTTTATGAATTATAGTACCATTAATGTTATTAGGAAATTGAATAATATTTGTAGCATCTTGTATTTATTGCAAACATTATTTACATTTAAAAAATATATTATTTATTTGGGCGAATGCTTTACATATCCTGAAAAAGATCGCGACGTTGTTGTTCCTGAAAACTTTTCTTCTTGGTTACACGTCCTTCGATGCTCTGTCATCCGTCTTCCTTCTACGCTCGTTGCCCCATTTTCATGATTTTTCTTAACTATTTCAAAGAAAAATTTCAACATCGTATGTCGACCCGATACGTTGCACTGAAATTGTCAGGGAAACGAAAAAAGCTGGAGGGAAAAGAGGGAAAAGACAGACGCGGAGTCAAGGTACAGCAGCAGCTACCCCGAACGATCATCAATCATCAAGAGCGAGACAATCGAATAGTGCAGCCAACCGGCGAACAGCTGTCGCTTCGGTGGGCTCTAACCGTACACGTTACACGTTGCTACTGCAGTTTCAAAAAAAAAAAAGCAAAGGATACTGTATAAAATCAATCGCATATAACATTGTCTGCATATGTTTTAAAACATAAATAACAATTCTTTGAATCATGAATGACAACTCTCTGAATCCAGATTATCTAAAGAAATAAATGCTATTGTGAGAGAACACTTAGAGAGAGAATTCTAATAATTTAACTGCAACGAAAGAAATGAAATAAATATAGATATAAATATAAAATAAAAAAAAAACAAAACACAATGAGATTCTGAAAAAAATGGGAACGATATGGAATAATGATAGAAACGTATAATTAAGAGAAGGGTTGAAAAATATACAGCGCGTTTGTATGAAAGATTGAAAAACCTCATTTTACCTCTTTCAATCTTTTATAATTTATTTTCCAGTACGCTTCATACGTCGAGCATTATATATCTCAACGAGCTCGATCCTCCTCGCATCGCATCACATCATATCAGAACGCTACCATCACACATGCCGACACCCTCCCTGCGCGTTCCTATATTGCCTGCTACGTTTCATAAATAACTCTCATATTGCAAAAAGTACAATTTCAATATTACAACCGATGGGCATGCCAATATTGCTCGTTGTATGATAGATAGACGAGCTATATTGTCTTTAGAAAAAGCTAGTCGTTCCTTTGAAAAATATGTACCAAATATAATTTTTAGAATATTTTCGAGAATACACCTGTTCGCGAAACAGCATATTAACGTCGAACTGTATCACTGATAATTCTGTATAGAAAATAACGTTAAGTTTTTGAAGTTTTTCTAATGTCATATTTTAGAAGAAAAGAACATACATTTATATAATTTAAATTTCCTATACAATAGAAAGTTTCCAATTTTTTAAAACTGCAAACGTGTCGTTCTTGACATTAAAACACTGAAAATTTTATATTTTAGTAGATGTTAAAATTTGTCTCAGTGTTCAAAAAACATATTCTCTTCTAAATATGATATATTATATAATATTCAACGGCAAAATTCAACAGAGTATATAATTTTATGATTATATATAAGATAGTACTTATATAGGCACAAGTTAAATAGCTCTATTTAGCAAATTAAAGATTAAATATTCACATATCCCTTTGCAAAATTTTTCAACAAAGAAGAGAAGGAATGTTTAAACATATTGCAGCAAATATTGATATTTGGGAAATTTCTAAAATGTCAACAAAATAATTAATATTTCTACATTTCATATCTCCATAGAATTTACGAGTATTTTTTATCTTGATATCTATTTATTATCCATCCGAGAATTTGAATATTGACAATACTAATTTAATGAAAGGAAAAAGCCTTGTGTTAGGTCAATAGAGTCTTCTCATAGAACCTGACGCAAGTAAGGTAGTTTACTGCAGAGAAATTCAGTTTATCGACTTATGGGCTAGACTCTCACGAGGCACATTTATAAACGATAGATGGAACTGAGGAAAATATTTTTTTCCCCGGCTACTTTTTCAAATTAAAATTTTTGCAAATCTTGCATACAAATGCATAAATGAAATTAAATCGTACCGCATTATTATGTAATTGTATTGTTCATGTAAATTCATGGATTTATAGATAAGCCTAAAACTCACATTTTCTTTAGCCCGTTCAATTATTTGATTAATTCATTTATTCATGTGTGATTAATCCGCATATGCAAATTAATTAGCTTTTGATAATCCTCTGGTTATTTATACAAAGCGATCGATCGATACATTATTCCAGAATTACAATTGAATACAGATGCATACTTTGAATATCGGATTTCTATATTGAATTTCCACTAGGCATATCAATAATAAATTTTATTTACGCTTTAATATGCATATATATATATATATATATATATATATATATTTATTTATTTATTTGTACAACTATACTTAATTTGTCATTGCAAATTGCAAACAAAATATTGTAAGTGTTATCACTATGTAATTGTTATCTTTATCTAAGTCATTCAGTTTATTTAGTTCTTATTTTTTACTTGAGTCTATCCTTTAATACATTTTCATTCTAAAAAATTTTAATTATTGACTAAAATATATGTAACTTACTTTTTAAAGTGTTCTACTTTATATCAATAATTAAAAAAATAATGCGTATAATTAGTAAGAAGTATAATTATTAATGCAGTGCAATTTCATTAATATTGCAATTTTATTGCAATCACATTTACCGAAGCCTTTTACATTAATACAGTTAGCACTTGGGAAAAACCATCGCTTCAGGGTTGATATCTCCTTAATACGATTATCAGGCGAAGGCGTAGACATAGCCAGTCAAAAGTAGCAAGCAGAGACGGGAGGGTTGTCACCCTTGTCTCTCTCTGAACAGCGTGAGATGCCAGCCATCTTGAATGATATATGGCGCCGGTTACGAGGTCGACTGAGCGGCGATCACTCAACGCTAAGCTCCGCGGCTTTTGGGGACATACGTCGTCGAGCCTCCTGTTCTGTCCATTTCTTTCTGGCTTTCTATCAGTTGCGATTTATACTAATTATTATAACACGGACTTTTCTTATTATGATTAATAGCAGATTGCTTGATTTTTTTCCGGTTTGCAATCATTTTTTTCTTTAAACAATAATATTCAAATACGAAATCAGATATGAAAAAGATTAATAATTGATTTTCAAATTCCTCTTTAATTATTTCTAATTAACACAAAATAATTTGAGAAGAATTCAAAAATCAGTTTGTTGTACCCAACTCTTATTAGCCCTTTTCATACCTGATTTTGTATTTGTATATCAAAGCCTTTTCAATTTATTATTATAATAATGTTCGAGTTATAGAACAATCAAAAATAATTTTGATAAATTAAGCTACCAGAATATAATTAAATATTAAAAAATTGTTTATTTAAATCTAGGTGGTCCTTATTATATCTGTCAATTTTTTGGAGTAGGAAAAATTAAGGAAAAACGACTACTAAGAGATTAAAGATTTGAACATTAACCACCTTATTTTTTCTTTTGACAATACATTTAGAATTAATGTAGATAATGGAATTGCAAATATTAATTTTACGTTAGCGACAAGAATAGAACATATGACGGGTAAAATAATTCTAATTCAGTAAACAGCGAGAATTTTTTTTCCACAATTCCAAAGTACATGCATTTATAATGCACGGACGTGTCGATGAGTTTGTGACGAAAAACGGTCACTGTTTCCATATGACGGGCCGTCAATGACAGTGATCCGTAATCAATAACCGCATCAAGCTTACACACATTGTTCCACACGTTCCTCTTAAATCCCGAGCTATTCCGCTTCCTCCTTTTACCGTTATAACCCCCTATCTGCGCATTTAATATGCAATACCCCATTTACCCCATTGAATACCCCACTGAATCCACTCGAGGGAGCCTTGCGACCCACATTTCATCCCATCCCACTTATCAACTTTTGCATAAGATTCCTAATCCTGTGAGCTAAAGAGAGTAAGACATTCATATGTGTATGGACAATTTGGATCATGCATAAGTTACGCGTGTTTTTTTTTTAAATAGTTTGTGCAATGTTATTACGTGCACAAGAAAATTTAGTAGAAGAGACGATAAAGTTTCTCAAAAACTTTATTTAATCGTAATCCTTCAGTCACGACTAAACATTCACCGCCGTGCCGTTGCGAACAGATGAAGAGGAAAATAATGGTGAACTGAATTATACAAGCCATTGCAATTAATTAGCCTTAATACAAATTATACCAAGAATCGCAATTATAAGCGACCGTTAGTCGACGACGGCTTCAACGTGCGTGGGGGGAGAGAAAGGAGAAATCTCGAAGAAGAAAAGAGCGAGAGAAAGAGCGGGTCATGGGAAATGTTGGGAGGCAGTTTGCAGGCAACGCAGGGAGAGGAGTGAGAGTGAACATGGCGGGGAAGAAGGCTGAAGGCGGGAAAGCGGACGAAGGATGAGTCCGGTTGCCGTTGGCGCGGAAGAAAAGAGAGTCACGAGATGCCGGGTAGGTTTGTGGAACTCGCAGGAGAGACGCGGATGCTGGATGCTGGAGGACGAGGAGAGCCCGGTGGACAAAGCGAGGGTGGTGGGAAGGAGAACGACGGGGTGCAATTGCGGTGGTGGTGGTTTGCGCCGGAACGGAAAAGGGAGGCCGGGTGGTAGGTTGGAACACACCGGAGGATCGGAAGAGAGAAGAGGAGGAGAGAGGGCGAAGGGAGAGAGAGGTAGAGGAAAACCCGGCACGCGGATCCTCCCGAAGCACCGCGCAATCCCGGGGGCCGCTTTAAATGAGTCAGCGTTTTTATGCCCCGCGATGTTGTCAAAGTGCAAACAGCGCCCGATAATATATCATCCGTTGCGCAAGCAACTCCCCTTGCCACCCTTGTACACTTGCAACGCGCTTGAAGGAAAGCACGCCGTATAAGCTTTACGGTGGACGTCGTCCACGTTGACCACGTGTCTTCCAGCAGGGATAGTAGGGTAACTTGTAACGCCACTTATCACGATAATTGTAATTAGATTTTGAAGATGAGAGCTTACAATTGCTACACGTAGGCAATATTTTTGAATTTTATTTTTTCCTGTAATAATCTCGTACTGGTATTTCAACAAGTTGATAAATTTTATCAATTTTTTAGTAATTATGAAACTTTTAACAAATTGCACATCATTAAAAGAGTTCAAATGTTATCTATCTAATTTTATTTAATAATTTATAAATTATATATTTCATCGATGATCTTATTATGTTTTATATGTTGATGTCGTCATTTTACATAAAGTCATTATATATTAAAAGGTGTCGTAAAAGTGAAAGCTGAAATGAAAAAATAAATATAAAATCAGTGATACGATAGCAATATAAAAGTGAACAAATAATATATTGTAAAACTGAAATGCAATCAATGTCTAGATAAAAATGCATAGAATTATTTCAGATATTAGAAAGTAGACTTGAAAGAGTTTAAACGTTTAATCGACAAAATTATAAACTTTTCATATGATTCTTTTGGAAAGCATGTCTGCATTTCTAATACATTTCTTAAACGTCGTGTGTTATAAACGGGTTTCTATTTTTCATTATTTTCAAAGATAACTACACATTCAAGACAGAATACTTAAATATTTTTATATACAATTTCATATATTTAAATATTTCCTAAATATTTAATGATAATAAAATCTGACTTTAGAGAAAAATATCTTTAACTTATATTTCGATATTATTTAAGTTATATTTCTTCTCTAAACGAGCAGCATCTTTCTATTATTATTTTAAATGTATTGAATTAACAGTGATATATATAAAATAAGATTCTTATTTTTACTTTTTACTTTTTTTGTTCTATAAATTTTATTAATGTTATTTATTACTTGAATTTTGGAAATCTAGATCATTACGCGTAATATATTACATTTATTGATTAGATGTATAAATTTAGTTACAAAGTTGAAAAGATTAAAATTTTTGTAATAACAAGATCCTTACGCATATTATATTACATTTATTGATTAGATGTATAAATTTAGTTACAAAACATGTAGTTACAAAGTTGAAAAGATTAAAATTTTTGTAATAACAACGATGAAGAATCAGAATTTTGAGTATCGTACTGAGATGCGCAACCGTTAGCAAGTTGGTTTCATTAAAATACGATACAGGTTGGCCACGGAGAGTGACATGGAGGGCTACTGATTTTGTATTCAGTAAACTTCTATTATAAGATTGCCAACTTTTTGCTCGAACCGAGGGACACGGAACGGACAAGAGAAAAAAAAAGACAAAAAAAAATAATACGATATAGCGAGCGCGAGAAAAATAACGCAAGAGATAGCATAAAACACAAAATTCAAAATACAAGATTGAAGCAAGATTTGATTGTGAAAATTATCTTCTAAATTTCAAAGAGATTCTATAAAACGAGAAAAAAGGGAAAATTTTTAATTAAAAGAAAGTCAACTCTCGATAGAAGTAACAATAGTTGAAGAGATGAGGGAAAGGACAAGAAGAGAAAGATAGACAAGAGGATGATGAGAGGGAAAATCCTCACGATGGCGAGGGGTGGCTATGACGGGGAGACGCGTCAAGCAAACTGACAGGGTTGCACAAAATTCAAAATACAAGATTGAAGCAAGATTTGATTGTGAAAATTATCTTCTAAATTTCAAAGAGATTCTATAAAACGAGAAAAAAGGGAAAATTTTTAATTAAAAGAAAGTCAACTCTCGATAGAAGTAACAATAGTTGAAGAGATGAGGGAAAGGACAAGAAGAGAAAGATAGACAAGAGGATGATGAGAGGGAAAATCCTCACGATGGCGAGGGGTGGCTATGACGGGGAGACGCGTCAAGCAAACTGACAGGGTTGCTTCTCCCACCGAAGTAGGAGGAGGCGGAGGCATTCAACCGAAAGTCAAAATAACTTCCTAAACTTTAACCTCCAGAGCATAAAAGTGCTATGCCTTTTCTATCTGCTCGCGCGAATCTCGGCATCCGGCTTGGAGAGTTGACGACTCTTCGGGATCTCGGCCGTGGTATATCGCCGATAAAAACACGTCATATCCGCGAGTGCTTCTTGCGCGCGATGTGTCCCGAAGAGTCCCGGATCCTCGGTAAAAACGATTTTCGACTCATTCCGTAGAAGAAGAACCGTCTTTCTTCGGCATTCCCGCGATCATGACATCTTAATACGATCGAATCAATCGGCATTAATACTTTAATCATAAACTTAAAGAGAAAAATCGACACGCACTTCAAAATAATTGATCAATTAAAATATGGGTAGGTAATATAGATAATATAATTAAAAAAGGTAATAAATAATATATGTAATTTATAATATAATTAAAGAGAATGATACAGCATATATATCATCTTGTATGTAATTTTGCAGAAACATCCAGACCTCATACACATCTCAATTTATTAATCTTTTAAAAAATATAAAATTATATCGCAATTTATAAAGCATCGTCTCAGAAAATTGTATACGGCGTGTTCAGAGCTCGAACAAGTGAGCGAAAATTGAACGACCCCGTTCTCACTCTTCGTGCGTCTCTTCGCACGGATTTCTTCTGAGAAAAGACATAATGTGGCCTCTTTAAGGATATACCATCTTGCGAAAAGGAAAGAGAGAGAGAGAGAGAGAGAGGCGCCATTCGTCGTGTAACATATGCTTTTATCTAAATTAAACAGTGTCGGCGCGATTTTCATTTCCTGCCCTGAAGCCGCTGATGTTATCCGCAGGATAGCGCGTCGCGAGAGCGTTGCTAAGGGTCGGGAAAGGTTTACCCTCCTACTTCAACCGATCCTCCCTTCACTCTCTCCTTCCTCTTCCCGCACCCCGTCCTCCTTCCTGTCCTCCATCGCCTTACTCACCCGTCGTCTCTGTATACGTATGCACGTTGTCTACTATCTCCCCGTATTCCAACCAAGCCCTTCATACCCGCCTCTCCTTCTTCCTGATGTCAGCTCACTCGTTCTTGCGGTTGAAATATCTTCCTCCGTTCGTCATCTCCTTGCTGTTGCCTTCTATATCAATGCGCGTCTTCGATATCTCAAAGACTATTCGCGATAATTATTCATTAATACGTAAACGCGAGTATCGTAAGGAGAAACAACCTATAAACTCTCCGTTTTTGAGATATGAGCTGTATTAAGATGATAATCGCGTATTCGTGTAATAATAAATGTCACACTCCTGATATCGAGCTAATTCGATTTTTTATTTAGATACAAAAATACAAAAAAACATACATGTCAAACATTATTAGCATTTATCTCCAAAACCAAAATTAACCTTTCTCTTTCGTTATCTTCTTGTAATCAACTTGACTAATACAGGGAAAATTTGAAACTTAATGTTTTTTACAATACATCAAAGAGAGAGTATCACATTGATACAAATTTCCTATTTCATTCGAAAATCTATTATTAGAGAAAATTAAAAATTATTTTCAAAACTTTTTTGGAGATAGTATATCACAAGTATAGAACACCCTTATCAATTGTTTCATTATGTCATCATTTCTTGTAGGAATTATAATAATTACTAAAATGCAAATGACGCAATCTTGTTAAAATTTACAGATTTTCACCCCTTTCACATTCCCTTATAATGACTAGTAAAAGTTTCGATGAGTAATCGCAAAAAAATGTGGACTGATACTTCCTTGCTTACATGTATTTTCAAAATTAAACATCGAAATTATAGAATTCATGTTAATTTTTTTACACACTATAATTCTACACATTGCATTTTATTATTATTATATGAATAATTGATGCAAAACATCCTGTAATATTATCTATGTGATCCCTATGTCTCCATTCCATCTTCTATTAATTAATCAACTTTGCTCTGCGATATTCTATATTTATGTCCGAAAAAATTTAAAAAGAAAAGTTTTTTTCGCACCTTTAATCGCTTACCTATACATATTTTTTTCTTACAAAATGAATATTTTATGAGCTCCTGAAATATCCGTGAATCAAGCACAAGCGCGGATATCGCAGCCGTGAAGCAATAATTTTCGGCGGTAAAACGGAAACGGCGAAGGTGCGGACGCGTGATCCCGCCCAAAAAGTTGATTGCAAGAAGAGAAGGAAAGAAGCAACGAGAGGATGCTCTCTCTCACTCTCTCTTTTTTTTTTTTTTTCTTCCTACGGTATTACTCACCCCTCCCTCGCCCTCGCCATCCCTCCGACCGCTGGCCTTCTTTTTCTATCGCGGCGATCTTTGTCTACGGAACAAGCAGGCGTAGAAAAAGAGGACGCTCAGACGATGAGGAAGCTTCGGCGAGGGGTGGATGTGGCCGAGAGTCGGAGGATGTTCGTCCTTGGGGTGGGCGAGGAAGGTTGGAAAACCGGTGGCGCGGATCTGCAGACAGCTCTCCGGCGCGGATGGAGAATGGCTGATTCCGAGAGGAGAGGAAAGACGGAGAGAGGAAAAGAGAGCGCGCGCGGAAAAGAGACGCGAAACGGACAAAAAGACAATATAGAATCTCTCGCGGTAGTGAAAGGGGAGGAGGAATACTGGAGGAGAGAGAGTCCAGGGATAGACGGACAGGATGACGCTGATCAATCTCCCGGTTTCGTATCTCGAAGTCCCGGACCCGATCTCCGCGTTTTTCTCTTCCCACCTCTCCCCATCGCTGTTTCATAACATAAGTTCGCGGGAAAAGTCTGTCTATGAAGGCGAAAATTTATCGCTTATATATCGATGTGTATCGATGCGCGAATTATTATTAAAATACATATGTTTCCAGGATGAAAACCTAAATCGAGAAGAATTACGAAAATCTTCTCGATTGTTCGACAATAAAAAAATGCGATGTCGATTCCGCAGCAAGGTCTTTCGATTACATTAGTATTAATATTTATTGCATGGAAAAACTTTTGGAATAAAAATCTTTATGTGGGTCATTAGAAAGTATAACAACTCGCTCATCTCTTTCGCATATTATTAAAACAATCTTAAAAAATTAGATAAACGAAATATCTAGAGACGCTGAACCCATCTCATGAGAACTATATTTTTAAATAAAAGAGTTATCTGTTTCGACAATAATTTAACGAGCCAAACATTTTTCCTAATGTAGAAATCTTTATTAAAAGTGTCTACATTTTTCTGTTTTTATTAACTGTTATTTTTTTACACGCGCACTTTGCATTTTAGTACATTATATATGTATTAGTATATGTATTAGACATATAATTTCTAATTATATATACATATGGTATTACAATATCTTTTACACATTAAGTTTTCTTATACAAACAAAGTTATATATATATATTGTAATATATTTGATGCATAAACATCGTCTCTCTAGAGATTCGTATCATAAAACAAACTTAAAACTGTGTTCGAAAACAATTTAACATCTTTATTCAACCAAACTTGCTTAACACTATACACAAAGAAATCATATGTCTAATACATATAAAGAAATGTTATCATAACTCTACGCATTTCCATCAATATAAATTGATTAATTTTTATGTGCATTATATGACTATAAAAATTTGTCTGAACAATTCCAAATTAAACAAAAAATTGTGAAAATATAAAAAATTAAGTGTAAAATTTTTTAAATAAATAACAGATTTTATATATATGCAAAATAAATCGGGAAAATTCAACTTGACAATTTTTAAACAAACAGTCATGATGACGTAAATATCTAGAAAAAACTTTATCGCTAACTCGAAACCTTTGAAAGGATTGATGATATCATTGTTAGACAGCTATCGTAGAAAGACTTCCCACCTCTCTCTCACTTTGCAGGTATGCAAAGGTTCAACCCAAATGGAAAAGAATTCGATGGCACAGTCTGTCATTGACAGTCGAAGCATCGATAGGTGAAACATCAACTTAGTTTTTAAGTATACGAAGAGTGAGAAAGACCGAGTCAAAATTCGAATCTTCGATGTGTAGATGTAATATATATATGTTATACGGAGGCTGTCGAACAGAATTTCGTGTGAAGACCACGTGTCAGTCGCATATTAAATTGTCGTTAATTGATGAAACATTGCTTTGATGAGAAATGTTGCTTTGGGACGTTCGTATGGAATCAGCTACAAAATAGCTTCAAAATAGATCAATACTATCAGTGTTCTAAATCCTTTGGCGCCATAAATTCAGTGATAAACAAATATAATAGTGGTATTAACAATCAAAATCGTGAACTATTTTGCACCGACAAGAACACTTTAAGCTACTCCATAAAAATGGAACAAATCAATCTGCAGCAGGTGTTAACACAGCAAACGTTTTCACGAGAATTAGTGATGCCAAAACAGCAACAGCAGCAACAACAGCAACAACAAATACCACAAAATGAGCAGAGAGGGAAATTTGAGCAGCCATATTTCAATTTCGCGACAACGATGAATTATAGTGAAGGTATTTGCGCATAAAGCTGCACGTAACGTCACTATCACACGTCAACATAATATCAAATATACTGTGCAACTGTGCATCCAATTTAATAATGCGATAATTAGCGTAAATTTTCATATATAGAGCGGTTAATTAAATTAACGTTAATGATGTGTTATTTCTTAATAGATCTGCAAAAAAAATGTATCTATATATCAATCAATCATTTTAGATCATTTAAATTCTTAATTAATTAATATATCGACGACATCAATGAAAAGTGTTTCAAATATCATCTAGAGTTAAAGTTAAGAAGAATATAAAAAAAAGATGCATGATAACAGTATATCAAAAAATATCAAGAAAGTTCAAGATCAAATTATATATGTAAAAAGTATTTCCTTAAAAAACAATAAAGTTCTATAGTCGTATATTAATTTAGATATAATTCTCATTATTCTATTTCTTTTTCGGCAAAAGAAATTGTGCAAAATAAATCTTTTAACAGATTTTTAGTTACTTTTCATTGATGCTTCATCGATATTGTATTTTTCGCGAAGCTACTAATTTTTTAGATCATGTATATTATTTGCATCATCTTTGTCTATAACAGAGACGGAGAATAAAAATTAATTTAATTTATCTAGCTGGATGCGACATTAACGCAGTCTGACTTAAAACGTCAACATCTGATTCATGAATCATTACGTTTCATCTGGAAAAATTATTTCAAGAAATTATGCATTGGATATAGCATTGTTTTTATATAGAGATGTTTATAACAAAATTTATCAAAATTTCTAATGCACTATTGTATGAAGGTCACATGCATCTTTTTCTTTATATGCACTTCTTAACTTTAATTCTAGATAATATTTCTAAATCTTCTCTTACGACATATTAACTATATTAGAAAAGATTTATTCAAGAAAAGGATTATTCTAGAAAAAGTCACGGTAATTCGTAGAATTCTTGAAAATATAAATTTATCTTTTTACTTAGATAAGCTATTCTATTTTATAATATGATTAAAGGCGCCGGAGGGAAGATCATAATCGTTCCTTCAAACAATAAATTATTAATTTTTTTGTTATACACAAATACCGATTTCCATGCGTATAATTGAAACGGACTTCTTCGCAGATAGCTGATTTTCGTCGATGATTAATATTCGCTCATTAATCCCTGGTCATCATTTTATTGAAATAAGCCGCCTTTACTGTTTAGGCTTTTGAGACGCACAGCAGGTATAGCGACCTGTTTAGCGGATCTCCCGCTGTGCGATCCTTGTGTGACAATATTCTCTTGTGTTATCGGCGTCGCCAATTCTCCTTTTTGATGCGTTTCAAATTTTTTAACATTCTCACGATCAGTAAAAGTTTTCAGAATTTTCTTTCAATATTTTTAACATGAGACACTCTATATATAAATAAAGTGTTAGAAAGTGATGGAAAATCAAGTCCTTCACAATTTTTAGAGATAAAATATACAAAAGAATACGTAATCGTTAAGGAATTTTAAACGCCTAAGGGGTCCTCCCATTTAAATATCTTAATTTCTTCTTATATTTTTCTGTCTGTATTAGTCATCAATATTTTATTTTATATATCTAACATCTCTTTTGTCTTAGTATAAAACCAAATTTATTAACAAAATGCATCTTTAATGACAGAAATACGTAAATGTAATATCTTAATTAAGGAGATTATAAAAATCTCAAGAGATAGTTTTAGAGTAGATTTAGAGTAATATAAATAGCAGATTTAAAGAAATATAAAATATATTAATGCACAATTATTTCTTGAATTATCTTCTCGCCATTTCTCTCTGTACAGTTTAAAATATAATTTTTTTCGCGTTTTCTTAATTTTGCTATTTAAATCATCGATTTTTCATTCTCATCTTATTCTTTCATTGAGAAAAGAAAAACACTAAAAATGTATTTCCCATAAACACACACACACACACACATATATTATTCAACAATTACCAACTTTTAATTCCAGCAACCCTGAAGAAGCATATAAAGCCGAAACGTACCAGAACGGCGTACACTAGTTTACAATTGGTCAAGCTGGAAAAGGAATTTATCGCCGGGTCTTATCTTTGTAGATCACGACGCATTAAGATAGCGGAGACTCTCAAGTTGTCCGAAAAACAAATTAAAGTATGGTTTCAAAATCGAAGGATGAAGGTTAAGAAGGAGAACAATGTCGAGTCTAAGGAATCCCCGCTTGAATCCATCGATGCTTCTAAAAATGCTCAATCAACTAGCGCACAGATAACACCCTCTTCGGAGACCGTCTTCAAGTCTTCGACAATTACCGACAATTTGATCTGGACGACGATTCCCAAGAATGCGGAAAATATCGGTTTTTCCTACACATATTCGAGCGAGGTGTCACCGAACAATAATCAGATAGAAAATTATAGAATTCTCGATACGAGATACAAGGACACGCAAAATTATCCTGCATCGATCGATAGATCTGTGCAGCAATCGCAAGTGCAATCCTACAATGTTTTAGATAACAATAATATATTTTCTTCCTCCCAAGCAAATGCGTATCAACAGCTGACCATCAACACTGGCCATTCAATCGGCGCTCAATCGCAGTCGAACAACAATTACCTTCAATGGAATCCGCTACACGTGCAGAACAATATCGACTTGCAAGAAGCGAATTCTTATGCGCAGAAGCTGAACGGTTGTGCAAGTAACGACAGTGCGAATTGTCCATCGAATCAGAACGCGTTGTTCTTTCTTCAAGAGAATATCTATGATGATATTTTCAATTTTGGGAATTACAAGCAGTTATAAGCATGCAGTATCTGCCTAGAGAACGCAGTGCATACATACATATACATAAATTGTACATACATCTAATATTATACATCTGTAGGCAAAGAATGTAGAGTCCGACTGGTTTATCTGATAAGAGCTTAGGGTGATTTGACGAACAACATCTTTCGATAGATGTAATTCATATCGCAAAAAAAAGCTTGATATTACTATATAAATGTAAATTTGAAATCCAAAGCTTTTACTTTATGTACCAGTGACATGTGAAAAATAACGTACACAAGCCTTTGCTAGAGGCATAATTAAGTTGATTCAAGAGACAATTTGTAATATTATAAAATGTCATTGCATTAATGAACAATGTTTATCATAATTCGCATTCTGAGAAACTCAATACTGTTTAATTACATATAGGAAAAATCGTCTAAAAAAATATTATATTTTACTATATATTAGAAATTTTACTTTCTTTTTTATATTCCTACAATAATATCGATTAGAGATTGAAACTAATATATTTTTAATAATTAAGAGACCTATCGAAAACTCTAGTCTTATCTATTACGAAATATCATGTCTAATGTGGCCTTGTAAGTTTGATTGTATTTGATTTTCAAAAAAATGTGTTTATCATAGAAGAAATAAATAGTAAATAGAAATATATAATTATAGAAAACTAACATTTAAACTCGTCGATAATAATATAACTGAGATAATATAACAAAATATTAATTATTATCTAAATTACATTTATATGAAAAAAATTATATATATATATATATATATATATATATATATATACTAAAAAATAATATTAATTTTTACAAAAAATAATTAATACTATATGTCATAAATAAATGACAATAGACAAATATGAGATATTAGTTAAAATCATATATACTATACATATTTTTCTTTGTCTATTATGCGTATGTATTTTAGATTACACTGATGAATCATTTTCTGATTTTAATTTGAACAAGTTTTGCTTTTTTCTTCTTCTTTTAATTATCAATTTTTTTTACTCAAAAAATGATCTCCGCAATAAATCATTAAAACTCTTTTATGCTCGGTAAGAAATATATCTCAAGTATAATCGGGTATATTATTACAATGTACAACTATAACTGAATAAACGAGTGAATAAATATATATAAAAAGTTATATAATTAATAATCGCGAGAAAATGATGAACAGCAGAATATATCGTAAATCTAATATATATAGCAAATAGATCTTTCAAATATATATTTGTATTTCGGGAAGGGTGAATACGCGTAGGAGGATGATACGGGAGAACGAAGTGTGGAATAACGCGGGGGAGGTGGCCCTCTCGGCATAAGGGTAGTCGCAGAATGGAGGGGCGCTCTCTCACAGTGGAAGGAAGCAAGGGTATGGGGTTGGGTTTCAACCATGATTTCCATTCGCCAGCCATCCATCTTGTTTGAGACTGGAAACTGACAGATAGACGCGGATCCGAGTGCTGGTGACGTGGCAAGTCTTGCATGCTTGTGTGTGTGTGTGTGTGTGTCTGCGTGTGTGCGTGTGTACGTGTGTATTCGTGCTACGTGCAGCTTTGCGTGCCTTTAAACTTCGCGTTCGTGTGAAAAATTCGTTTTCAGCGACACTCGCGTACAGCAAAATTGCTTTTATATCTCGCATTCTACGTAACGCAGCACGTGAAAATCTCTCTTTGCAATTTTCAATTTTTTTTTTATTTTTCCACATATATAATTAGTGATTTCTTTCACGCAGAGCGCGGGAGAAAAGATTGCTGCCAGTAATTTTGATAAAAGATATAGAGTTTTGAAAAAGTCATGATATGTAATTAAAAAAAAAAAAGACAGAGAGCTTTTCGAAATAATTTTGAAACTAACATTGCGATATATCGTTGTCTTCGATTCGACAATCGGATTTGGAATCTGTCATTCGTTTCGATAAGTCTTGCGAGAAAACGAAAGAAAGAGAAAAGGAGAGAGAGTTCGCACAAACTTTAGCTTTCGGTTGACGAGCTGGGAGACCTTCTCGACCGAAACTCGTCTTTGTAAACGTACGTACTCGTGTACGGATGAATGCGACCGAGCACACGAATGTGCACGCGAGCGAATGGTGAAGTATGAGTACATGTATACTTACATAAGGTGGCTTTCACCCCGGTCGCCCTGTTTCTACCAATAAATACAATGGACTGCGAAACGCCCGCGGATCTACAGCGGGATCTATGAGCATTTGAATCTGAATCAGACATTTTTCGCCGTTCGGATTTACCGCGAATGCGATTCTAAGAGATTCCACTTTTATTCCGAATGAATAATGGATGGATAATATCGAAACAGAACGGTCTATTATCGGAAGACGGAGGCTTTTTTGGTATTTTTTAGCTAACGCTCTCTACGCTTCTTCCTTTGTCGATAGCGCAAATGATATTAACCGCAAGCTGGAGGATATAAGCAGACTCAGACATACAGATATATATATAGGGTTAAGAAAAAAATAAAAAATAAATCATTTTAAAGTCTCCTCTGCCTTATACGAAGTAGAGAATTAGTTTCAAGTTTCTGCGATACTTTTGACACGGATACAAATTGTCTGCGCTCGAATCTTAAAACATGTTTCATAAAGCGACCTAATGGCAGAACTTTCCTATTCCATTTCGGAATACTGCGTTACGCAAGCGATCAACGTTACGAGCTACGAGATTTATAGAGCGCGCGTTTGGACTTTTTACGTGCACACGAGACAAGGTTCGAGTTTCCTTCGGTTAAAACGTAAAAATATTGAAATGGGCGAGGTGAAAGAATGAATAAAGATCAGAAAAGAAAGAGAGAGAGAGAGTTAGAGGAGGCAGAGAGGCGAAGAGCTCGGAGGGTCGCCGTTGCCAGCACGTAAAGCGCAACTTGGTCTGCCATGAAAGTGAGGAGAAGCTGCGAGAGGGAATGGCCGGGGGAGAGGGAGAGGGAGGATAAAAGGGGGCAAGGGGAGGGGTCGGTTTGCTCGTGCACGCAAGTGATATTAGGTAGAAACGCATGAACTTTGATATATTCGTGAGATTGTAGGAAGAGAAGGGGTGAAGGGGGAATGGGGGATGGAAGGATGAGGGAAGGGGGGTAGTAGTCAAAGCCTGGAAGGTGAACGGCGGTCGAGCATGGCGGCACAAGGCGCCATATCGCGGCAAGTATCCGAACCATACGTGACCTGCAACTTTCTGGTAGCATCTTTCCTTGAAGAAATCGATCTAGAAAATGCTCGCCTCCTTTGAAGGATTCTCGCGATTCTGAGATCCGGGCTCTGGTCACAACCCAGTAATGGCATTTAACGCAAAAAAAAAAAAAAAAAGAAAATGTGGCGATTTGCAAAGAGATTTAATCTGGTTTACGAAAAGAGTTCACTATTTTCTATAAAAAAAGTATTCTTGTAGTTTAATTTAAATTTTTAGCATCCTATTCATGAAATATTACCGCGTGTAATGACATTTAAGTGGAAACTTCAAGGGTGGAATGTAAAACTAATATATACTGTGACTTGTATATTATAGGGTAGTAAGGGTAGAACTTGAGGGTTGAACCGGTTTCGCTATTGCTGCAGGTCAATGCGCGATGCGCCAAGCAGAGTCGCGAAAACGGCGCGAGAATTCGAGAGACTGTGGTGGAAGCGGCGACGACGACGGTGGCGGAGGTGGCGGAGATGGCGGCGACGGTGGCGGAAGGCGGAAAACAACGGAAAATAAAGCAGCGGAAGAATCGCGTCGCAGGAAAAAGAATGAGGGCGCTGTCAGCTGGTGGAAATTATTCTGATTATGCTAATTCCGGTTCTGTTCCACTCCTTTACCCAGACGTCCCCCAGCCCCATCGCCTCCCTGCTGCTGTCTGCGCCATCTTTCATAGGTGATATTTATAATACAGGGGTTCCCCGAGCAGTTTCAAACTCTTTTTGGAGCCCCCCTTCCCCTCCACAACCCCCTCTGGCCTCTTCCCTTCTTCTGTTCGCCCCCCCCCTCTACCACCGTTTGGCTTTCGCATCGAGCTCTCACCCCGGTCTCTCACCCTTGCGCACCCCTTCGTTCCTCCCCATCTCTCTCTCCCCTTCGTACACTCTTTCGATAAATTTATTCATATTCCGCTCGAAATCCGTCAGCCTTAAGTCGGTCACGTTACGTTGCGCGCTGTGCACTCAAGTTAACTGCAGTCAATTTTCTCAATGTAAGGATACGCTCTCGGATTCGTATTCGAAGATGAGTTTCTCAACACGAGATTGTGTGTTTTCGTTTACCGCGGCTACAAAAATACGGAATGACTGATTGTGTGTTTCGCGGCCTCTTCGTGGAAGAGAAAATCTGCTCCGCGTATATATTCGCGAAAGATTGTTTTAGATGCACCAACGACGTGCGAAGTATACTTGCAAGAGGGAAAGAGGGTGTATACTTTTTCTTCAGCTTCGCCAAATTTTTCACGGTTTTTTTTCGTTTTTGCACAATTTTATCGATTAGAGAACCCAATATATATTCAACCTTGATACGAAACCTACAAATGCCCGTGCTCGTAATCTTCTTCGAGGTAGTAAGTTTTCCTTTTTAATTAAAGGTGCTTTCTATTCATGCCGCAGACCGCCACGCCCGCCGCAAAAGTTACGGTACGTTATTTCGTACTTCACGAAAAACGTTATTCGCGCAAAGCGGTCCGCAGGTAGTTTCGGTGGCGGGCCGAACTGCTCATCGATTTTAGATAATTACCTTATACATACTAAATATTGCGTATACAGGGCGATTCGCTTAAATTGCTCATCCGTATTAACTTTTCTCTTTCCTAAAGAGACTTTAGGCAAAAATCGTTAAGGGGAGAATCGTTCGAGGAAACTGTACAAAATTGCGTATAAAAATAATTTTCACTCATCGCCTGAATATCTTGAAAACAAAGTAATATATGTAACCGATTAATAAATAATATAATGTAATGAACAATTTATTTTTCCTTCAATGACCCTTTCTAGGCAAATCATTCTACATATCACGCTCAAATTTCTATGATAGATTTAACTTGAATTAAACTTCAATGCTTCTCGAAAGCCCATTTTTAGCGTCAATTGAAAGGATCGTCCATCACACGGTGAAAATATTTATTGAATGACTGCGACGCTTATATCGTACTCTATTTAGACAGAGCAAACGCGTCTATGCAAATACAATTTAATGCGTGAAGAGTGAAATGTTTGCCGTGCATAAAGCATTGCCATCGCGACTCGTATTGCCCTATTTAAAATGTCAGTGCCACTCAAGGTTTAAAGACACATCGTTTATTAGTTTTTATATTTAAGACCAAGTTTCGTTTATATAATAATACAAAGAGATCCAGAGAGATTTATTATATTAATTGTTCGAAAATATTTCGCGAAATATATTTGTCGACTGTTGGAGAGATATTTAAGAGCAGATGAAAATGACCGGAGCCAGTTTTAAGCGTCAAAGAGCGTCACTTGGATCAGTCAAAATTATAATTTTTACAGCGTAACAAATTACTTCTACAGAGACGACGAGGACACGAGGCGTCGAATAATGGGAAGCAGAGACTCTTGTCAGGTGGATCATTCATAAGCTTCGTAGGTGGGCACGATAAACGTCAACTTTAATTAATCACTCAACTGTATTACTTCCCATTTAAGAGCCGTATATATGTATATGTATACGTACCGCCGTTCCCCTTTTCGACTACTCGACGCGGGCAATAGGCATTCGTAGAAGACATTCACCGGATAAATCGTAAGCAGCGCACTTTGCTTGAGACATATATACAAAAGAGGAGCACGAAAGCAAAGCCACGGGCACCTTTATACAGACAGGCTTCGTATAAACATGTCAGTCTAGGGAGAAGCTCGTCTTCTCGAAGAGAAACCGGCCCGCGTTCATCCATCACTCCTTCAAGGCTCATCCTCTCTTGGCCCTCCTAGACTACGGACGGTATTCCGCTTCTTACATACGGTTCGCCCGTGTCCGCGAAAATTTTTATTATACCAACGTAAAAAACACTCGACGACAGATAGAAGAAACAGTACCATTAACGCGCGATAAATTTTGGTCCGCCCGCTTTCCTTCCACAAATTTTCGAATCCGATGTAGGGCGATCGATCTCTCCAGTTTTATTATATGCAATAATTGCGAAAAATTATATTCTCGCACGCATTCATGAAAAAAAAAACGTTAATAAAAGAGTAATAATGATAATAGTAGTAAAAATAATAAATACGCTTTAATTAATTTCACAAGAGAGGCTAATGCATAAAATTCGACGAATTACCTACATATTACGTATAGGGTGCACACGCTGAGGGATGATGTGCGTGCGCGGCGTCCTTTTTCCCTAGAATTTTTTTTTTTTAAACGAGCGACAGCTTGCGCAACATTGCGCGCCGATTTCCACGTATTCCGCTTCATACGCGATTGAAGGGCGTATTCGGCAAAATTTCGGGGAAATATATGAACCGGGGTACGTTTCACCCTTCACCCTCCCGCCCACCTTCGATCGTAACTCAAGCAACGAATGACTTTTTCTCTCGTCTCTCTCTCTGCAGAAGCGGCGCGGCGGCGGCAGACGAAACCGTGGCGAAAAAAAGAGATGATAGAAGAAAGCGGCGTGGAAAACGAAGCGTGAAGGAATAAAAAAGGAGGAACACACATACCGCGACGTGTGGAAAAGCAAAGGATAGGTAAATGGCGGCATGCAAGGTGTGTGTACCTGGCTGAAGTTCCTTGGTTGCGGAGAACGAGACGTGGTGGAAGATGAAGGTGGAAGAAAGAGAGACGAAGAGGGACCCGGGAGGGATAAGGATGAGCCTTCTCGTGACGTATGGCGTGTCGTCATGGAGCGTCACTTAGAGTGGCGGATGAGAAAGTATCTCGTAAGCCAGAGAAAGAGCGAAAGAGAACGAGAGAACGAGAGAGGGAGAGAGATAAAGCGAGCGAGAGAGAAGGAGATGTCGACATGTCAGGATTCTAAGGCCGCCGGGACCTGTCTGCGCCGGTGACGCCGCATTGTTGCCAGGGAAATCAGACGAAAAGACGCGATAACTAACCGCATAATAAATGAAGTGTTCACGGGGGTGTGCATCGCGCCTGGTATGCTGATATCGGGGGATAATCGTCCCTTTCCGTCTTCTTCTCCTCGCAGTTATCCTCTGCAGCGCTGGCTTACATCATCACAATGAAAATATTCCGAGACGGTGCGATCAGAATATTTTTCAGAATATTAATCAAAATATCTCTTCTCTCTAGCGTATATACGCGTCAATGTGTTACTATTTTAATTTTTTCAATCTCTCGTTACAAAAAAATAACGAGCAAATTACAGATACAAAGAGAAGTATAGAGTTAAGATATGACAATTGTTTTTTCAATCGATTAAAAAATATTATTTTCTTTGCACTCGATATATTTCTCGAAAGGAAGTTTATCTTGTTCGATGTGTATGTATGTGCACTATTTGATACATGCCATTTCGCAGAACATCGCCTCATCATCATCATCAGGCTCTGGCCACCCATCTGATGAGGCGCACCGACTGCTAATTCACTGATAAGAAACACTCGGAGACTCTTCGCCACCCTATCGCCACCGTCGGCTCAATACTTATTGGTTCGTATCTTTGGCCGGTGCGCGAAGTCTCTGATATCTGCGGAAGCCGGAATTACTACCATCCCCCGCCAACTCCTCATTATTGAACGCAGAGCAAGTGACGTAATCTGCCTGACTGAATACGGAGACTCGTATTGTTTCCAGATTAGCGCTGCTAAAATAAATAAATTTAACCCGAAGAGATTAGATGTGCTCGTCCCCAGTGGAGTAAAACTTATTTACATTAAGATGAATCATGCAAATAAATTGTTACACGTTTGAATAACTTGATACAAAACACATTTAGAAATTATTTAAATATCGTCTATACGTGTGATAAAAAGAACTATCGCTGTACAAATATACATGTGATGTATAAATCCAAATGCGACAAATACAGCTGCACAATTTGCCGTTGAAAAATAAGTATTGGTCGAGCACCTCATAATTTCCAAGTGCGCGTTCTACTTTCCTATCAAGACTGCAGTAAATTTTAAATGCGATACGGCATAATGCTAGAAGTGCTGAAAGGAGAGAACGTAAAGGAAGGGAGAGGCAGACTGGTTGGGTAATGTTCGACTAACATTATCAATTGATCCATCGAGGTCGACTGGATAAGAATAGAAGCCTGTGAATCTGAGCTTTAATAATTTAATAATTTAGAGTGAATATTGGAGTCAAAAAAATTAAAAACTCATTTTCGGAAAAAATATATCTTTCCATTATATACTAAAAATGATACTAAAAATAAAATTAAATTTAAGATAATTAAAATTCAGATTATATATATATTATATATCTTACATATATATTTTTGTTTAGAGCACATTGAAAATTTTTAATAAATAATATATAAAAGAAGAAAGAGAAATATAACTGGACCGCAATCTGAAGATCAAAATAAGATTTTACGGGGCCGAGGAGAGAAGAGTCACGAGAGAATGGTGGAAGGGTGAAGGCGGGTGTAAAAATGAAGAGGCTGTCGGTAAGATGCGAAGGTAAGTGAGACGAGAGTGTAGCAGAGGAGTGAGGGAGGAAGTGGTGCCTCGATGGGGGGTAAGAACGATAAGACGCCGTGAGTAATGAGCAATGCCGCGAGTGATATCAGCGTGCGAGAACGAGATACTTCTCGCCGCTTTAAAAAGGGATGGACGAGAGAGAAAAGGAAGAAGAGGGAGAGCAAGAGAGAGTGAAGGAAAGAGAGAGAGAGAGAGAGAGAGAGAGCGCGCCCTACAAATCAAGTTTTATACCGAGAAAAAAAGTTCATTATTGGTTCGCCGTAAAAAGCTGCGGCTGAAGATTCTGTCGTGGGGTAAAGAGGGACCCCTTCGACGCGAAAGGGTGGAGGAGGCAGACTTCCGCTGGGTAAGGTCGAATATGAAGTAAATGCGACGAACGAGAGGAACGCCTTAAGCATTCTCATCAATTTCTCTCATCGCCTCTGATAACGGATGCTGTGAGTAGTATAGGAGTATGCTGATACCCGTCAAACAGTGTCTTTGGCGACACGATACATTTTATACTGTGTGTGTGTCTCTCTAGATATCTCTACTCTAAGGAAATCAAATCGTAATTAAAAATTTTCAGAAAATTCAGTTATTTCTCCACTTTTTTCGTTAAACAAATAAATCCGTTTAATAACGAAAGAACCTGTCTCATTTAAATAAAAACTCTATTTAAATTTAGGAGAATTTGATTAAAACGCCTTATGAGCTTTTTATGCGACTAACACAATGACGCGAGAATAATCGCGTTTTGAGAGGTCATCGACGTCTCTCTCTCTCTCTCTCTCTCTCTCTCTATCACGATATACATATATTAAATAGAATAATTTTAAAAAATCAATCTATCAGCTAATATTTAATAAATTGCACAGATTATTGCATAGATAATTGCTGAGAGAATAATCGCGTTCTGAGAGACTAAATTAAATAAAAGAATTTTTTTTTAAATCGATCCCGTCGAAGAGGCTGATATTTAATAAATGGCATAGATTATAATTGCTGATAGGGAGCAACCGCCCTTAAAAATGTTCCATCGTCGTCCATCGCCGTCGACTCTCTCCCCCGACGCGTGGCTGCAGCCTCTGTAAATCCAAGCGGTGTCGTTTCCACATCCTGTTTCACTGTTTTTCACCAAATAATTTCAGCTTCATTCTTCATTTAGCTTGGCACAAACTGCCGCAAACAACCGGCCCTCCCCCGCGCGAAACGAAGGCTCGCCCAAGTCGCCCGCGCGCCGCACAGCTGCATTTATATTAAAATACTAAGAAAAACTTCCACCCGACACCACCCCGACCCATCCCACGTCGGGGCCCGTCCTACCGTCTGTAGAATCGTTAATTTTCTGCTTCCATTCGCTTCCCGTAAATCCCCGCTCGTCCCCGCCGCAGAGAGAGAGAAAATAATACGCGGAGGAAACGTTGACCATTATTTTCAGAATTCACAACGCGTTCATTAAAATTATGATTTGAATCCGTGACATAGTGCCTCATAAGAGGCGGGAGTAACGGCAGAGCAGTTGAAGAGTCTGATTAAAAACCCCTGGACCGTGATACCCCCATGATCGTTCGATAATTGCATTAAAGTTAAGTCAATTGCGACGGTTTCCGCATGCATTGACATATTTTCGGATGTCAATTGCTCAATTCAATATCGTTCAATCTGACATTGATAAATATAATTATGATTTATATATTGACAGATTTAAAAAAAATATATATAAAACTCGACTTTTTCTTATTTTTTCATATAATAACTAGAAAAAATAATCGCATAATATTTTTTCTGTCAAAAACAAGTCAAAGCTCTATATCGAAAAATAATCATCAAAATTGTGTGCTATCAGGTAAAGTTATGAAAAACAAGCTCCATAAAACAATAACGAAAAATATTTAAAAATGTGTATCAGCCGTTCGATAAGTTAAATGAATAGATTTTTGTACAGAAAGGATATAACGAAAAGTTTGCTTTCAGTGTCTTTCGTGTGCTTACCTTCTCTCTGGTAAAAAGATTGCGATTGTTTCTGTGATCATCATGCGCGGTGAAACGGAGTTTTTGTGAGATCCAAGCTGGATGGATCATTAAGGAGCGTGCCTTACACGTAAAAGTTTTCCTAGTGGACGAATGAGAAAAACATTTCATTTTTTTGCCACACCATTGTATAAAAACTTGTACATTCTGCGCTTCCCCCATGTGTATAGATATATATTATATGCAATATACATATATTTATACCTTATATCGAAAAATAATAATTAAAAGAATTAAATTAATATAAATATACATATATATTTATATATAGCGAATCAAATATATAGATATAAAAAATATACGAACAATACTATAGCGATACGAGTTTAAATAACACTTTATCTGTAATAAAAACGTTGTGTATCGCAATTCAACGTATCTCGAGACCAACTGTACTGTCCACTTTTTATATTTTCCTTATTATGATTATTATTATCGTTCTATTAAAGTTCAGTTATTAAAGTGAGACGCGTATCCTATTACCCGGCTATTTCCGCGACGCTCCGTACAATCGGGGCGGTAAACCGACAACTTCGGGGGAGAGGGTGGCTACGGTCGGAGCACGCTACATTATGTTCCATTATCTCACGTTCACTTTTTCACGGGGACGCGTCGGAACGCATAAAGCTAGGACGCACACAGCGCAATCTGAAATTAAAACTTGTCTTTTACATGCATATCAAGCCAAGCGTAATCGCTCTCTCTCTCTCTCTCTCTTTTCATCTCTACTCTTCTAACCGGTCCTCGGATCCTCTTCAATCCGATCCGGATGGACACTCGTGTTATTCTGATTGTTGCGATCCGCCTACGCATTGTGTGCCCCGGAACCTACCTATCTACCGTCGACGGTTAACCAACGACAAAGAAGTGACGAAGAAAACGCATCTTTAACAAGACAACGAGACGTGATAAATGATCCGTATGAGAGACATCTCGAGTCTGCGAAATCCGATTCGGAAGTTTAGAGGGTCAAAAAAAAATCCACGTGCGTGGTTTCATCATACTTATTTGAGTATGGCGAAAAAAATGTTTCGTCGCGCACTAATCGGTTCCTATTATCGGGCTAATCCTAAACCGATTGTTGAAAAAAAGAAGATTAATTCGATATAAGGGAAAATATATATTAAGGTGCAATTTTTCGCGAATATACGAACGGATTATTATTTAACCTGCGCGCGGTTCTTAAAAGGCGGCGAGCAAAACGTTAAACTACGCCAATTTAAGCAAGTACAACCGCTAGTAGTATGTAAGTAGTTAACGTAATTACAAGGTATGTGCACATGGACGGCGAACGCGCAAGACTCGCGCGAAGGGAAGAGTGATGATGCTACATGCCTGTTGCTCGCTTCTCCGAGAGAGATCTCTTCTCCCCGACGCATGGTTACACTAGCTAGGGAAAGAACCTGGGAGCCACGGAGTACGGGAACCTGTAATGGGAGGAGCCCGTGGATTCTTCAAACGGCGGATCGCGCAGCCTGTGCACTTGACTAATCGAACGTCAAACGCTAATAAGCAACCACCGATTGCCAGGGCAATTTCATTCGCCGAGGCGAAAGCAGCTTTGCCACGGTTGCCCTTCGCCTGTGTTCCTCTCTCATCTCTCTCCTCTTCGCTTTTCTTGCGTGTGTAAGGAGCTACGTACGAGTTTCAGAGATCGGACGCTTTAGAATTTCGCGGTGTTTAGCGTTGAATCGCGACCTCGCGATCGTTTTATAATGTACATTGTTGGAGAATATTATTGAAAAATTAAGAAGAATAATATAATGAATTAAGCAAAGCGCGCGAGATAATTAATTTAGAATAAAATAAAAAGGCGAGAGAGAAAAGATTAACATCTTCATAGTCAATATGATATTAAGAGATAAGAATATTACATTAAAATAATTGTAAATAATTGGGAGATGGGAAGAAAATTTGCTTTGTTACGATACATTACGATATGAAACGAATAGTCATTCATATATAAAAAATACATACGTCATTGATGTTTTGATCATCTATTTCACGATATCTTACAGTCTCGTTTTGTGAAATAGTGGATTGACATCAACGATAGATGCGTTTTGGATTCTCTCATGTATCCACTCTGGCGCAATCCTTATTTTATCAATTTTTATACTGTCCTACTGAATATATATAATATTAATATTATTAATTTGACTCTTAAAACTTTTTTAAATTAAAAACAAACTTATATGTGCCTGAAGAATGTAAGAGAGACGCGACAGAGTTCGATATAAGCTAGATATAATTGCAAAAAAGTCTGAAATAGAGATATTATATAACAGATAATTATCAAAATCATCTCATCGTTTAAACTACGTTACATCTAGAACAAAGTGCAGAATTATTCGATGTAAATCTTGATGCATCAAAATAATTGTGCATAATTACTGCATAAACATTAAATTTCTTACATTAACTTAATTACACTGCACGAAACAGGAAGACGAAGAAACTCAGCTAGTAGAAACCTATCATTCCATCGTGACATCGTAGAACAAACCATTACTGTCCATTTTTTACCGGACTCATTGTGTCACCGCCGCCGCTGCCGCGGCCATGATTATTATTTATAATTGCGTAATAGGCACACGAAAGATACTGGCTGGAAGAGAAAGAGAGAGAGAGAGAGAGAGAGGAGAGAGTCCCATCTCGCGGCGCGGAGGATTACAAAAGGCCGAACCACAGCTGAAGAGTCTCGCATTTGCAAGTAGATTATCATTCTGAGAAGTGCCGGGACTTCCTTCTGCTCCGAAAACAACTGGGCAACGTCTTTGTGCTTGACGTTTGACAAATAAGAAACAGGGTCCAGCCGTATCATTACCCATCCTTCGCGGTGGATTCGACTTCGCTTCGGAGCCCGGGCATCCTCAAAAACTCCTTCGGCGATCTAATAACGTCGAGGACGCACCGCCTCATTAGTCAAGTCCAAGCTCCTCACCCCGGGGCTCACCCTATTACAGGCGCTTGCATGTAACCGTTCCTACGTCACACAAGCCAACCTGGGATACCCTGCCTATGAAAACGCTTCCTTCTCTCCGTCTCGCTGAAACCGACACGAAAGTCTTCACCTTTCCCTTTTTTTTGCGCACCCAATGATCGATCGTTGATACGGACGCTGACAAAATCAGGGTCAAATGTACCTCCCAAGAATTCTCAATAACACGTGAGATACACGCGGTAACATATCGAACCATCAGATGAATCATCATTGCAAAAAAAATAATAGCAACCTAGCTCTAAATAAAGATGTCAACGTGTAATTTTTTATATTATTTTGTTTAAAAAAAGAATATCAAAATCCGTAAGAAAATTTATGCTTATAATACGTTAATATATTCATCGAATAAGAATTAAGAAACAAATTAGTTATACCTACTCATGAATTATTAAATACAATTAATTTATTTATTTGTGCAGGTAATTAATTAATTAATAATTAATTATTATTAATACTGTACTTAGAATTAATTTATTAATTATATTTAAGTATAAGGAAAGTATTTTATAGAGTAGAGGGACATTATATATTATATTTTTTCATATTTTTTATAATATAAACGCAATCAATTACGTATACAAAATATATGGGCAGATAAAACATGTTTACGAATAACTGTGCTTTAATTCTTAATCTCTGTCGGTACGTACATCGTTCCAATTAATTGTCACGTCGCTGCGAAGATACGGGACGTACGTTCACACGGAAGTCCGTCGACACGTCACGACGCGATGGTAAAAATCAAATAAGTGGCAATCAACGCGTGTCAAGTCCGGCGGGACAAACTGCGTCCACAGGAGGGAACCGAAAATACATATGTACATACGTATGTATATACATACGTGTACCACGGATCATCTCCTCTTTCGCTCCGCTCTCAATCTAGAGGCAGAAAGCACCCCGGACGGCCGCGCTGGAGAGAAGGCCCCGGTCCAGGATAGGTGATGGATGGGTCTCGCCCTCTCTAACAGTTTTGTCTATACATGCTACTCGCGCGCGCCGTTTCCCCAATTAAACAATTGCATTCACACCCATCCATCCGTCCTCTCCGTGAGATCGCAACGACGGTCGCGTTTCTTCATCTCCCTCCCCCTTTCACCCCCTTCCTCCCCCTTTCTCTCACCCCCCGTATCCTCGTCCCTCTCGTTTCTCACCCCGCCATCGTATCCCGTATATACGAAGCCTCGACCTCGTACAACGGACTCGTCACCGGAAGATTTCGCCTCCAAGCAATTTACGATCAAATTGCAGTGCTGGAAGCATCCAGCACACGAGCGCGAGGCTGCAAAACGGCGGATACGTGATGTCTGATCAGAAGTAATTGCGCTCAGCTTGCAATGGAAGGTATACCCTGGATGAGGATTTGCATGCTCGCGACGCCGAGGCTAAGGCAATTTTTCGCTCTTTCGGTTCTAGCGCGTTCGTTTCCGTCATCCGGTAAAACGGAATTTTATACGTCCGCGCATGAGACTGGTAATCAACGATATCCTGCTTTGGATAATGGATTTCCGGACGAAAGAAGAAAAGAAGAATTATATATGTCGTGTCGCGAGATGGCTGAGAAAACTCTGAAAATTAATGAATGTTTAATTGAAATCTTTCTCGGAGACGGCTGGAAAAAAAAGTTCCAATATCGAGAAACGTTCTCTCTCTCTGGACGTCTCCTCGACTGTCTTTTTTGATCGAAATATCTAAAATTCGTTCGCTAAAATGCGAGAGAGGACAAACCGACTTGCTGAATGTAAAGCACGCGAGAGACGACGTATATACATATATATTATCCGTAATCATAATTCAACGTGGCGTCGCGCGTCGCCGGTTTTGCGACCAATGACTGTCGCTGGTTCGTCACGTCTCCCCGTCCATCTCTTGAAATCACGGCTCTCGCGGCCGGGGAATTTTATGTAAAATCGGATGCGCCTGTTAGTTTATGCGGGCAGCATACATTGGCGGTGGTCCCACGAACGTGCCCTACGTACCAAGCCCCACTCTTTTCTCTCCCTTTTTCTTTTGTTTCTACCCTTCCGCCTCCTCCTTCAACGACCCCAACGTCGATTCGAACCGTCCTCGATATTTCGGTGCGATCGCTCACGGCGATACCGAGATTTAACGACCCCGCCAAAAGGAAGAGGAAAAAAAAGACGAGCATAAAAGAGATCGGCGGAATCTTTTTCTCTCTCTCCCTCTTTTCTTTTTTTTTTATTTTCCGCAACGGCGAGGAAAATGGATGGTATTGAAATTAGAAATTTTTGATACGTCCATTTCCTTTTCTCTCTTTCGCTTACGACACCCATGACGATTGATCACGAGGACGTCGCGTCGCGAGAGGAATCGCAATAATGTGTCTCATGGCCGGATCGGTGGTGCCGGCGAATTCAATTCAGGCTTCGTGTGTACCGCACACGCGAAATGGAAGACACGGAAATGTCAAGGAGGAAGAAAGACGCATCTCTCGCACGCAGACAGCTGAGGGGCAGACTGTTACAGCTGACGTTTGACAACGCCGGCGGCCTCGGCCGGCGCGGCGTTTCTCTCGCTGTCTGTCTCTTTTACGAAGCACCGTTGAAAAATGATTCTTCCCTACTACTACTACGCGCTGCTGCCCCTAAAGCTAAAAGCACGAAAATATTTTTTCGCCCGCTGAAAAGATACGCCTTTCGGCTTGCGAACGTTAAACCTGTCGCAAACGCGTTTATTTTACAGATACTTTAGTAATATATCGCGATGTATATTTACAATTATCTTTTAGATACTCTTTATAATATCATTTAATATTATATATATTTAATAATATTTTTATATAACTTTTTTGGGGGAATTTATATAGAAAAATTAATATAAATATAGATATTAGTATTTATATATATTATAACAATATATATTAATATATATGAATATAAATGTAATTAAAGTTATATATATTGCGTACAAAAGAACAAGTAAATTCAACAATTTTAACCTTCTTGACGAAATTTGCCATAATTTCTGTGAATATGCATCCCAAATTCTTTCAACCGCAGCGTGACCACTGAGCACGTGGTACCCAGGTTTGGGACTGAGAAATTTGTTCCGCTAGCAAACACACAGTAGTAGCTTTCCGGACAGAATCCTAAATTCCTATCCACCGTAGGTATGAAATTAATGCATTTCCTGGACACGGCATGAGTAAGAAGAAAAGAGATCTTATGTAAAGAACGTCGCGCGTGTTGAATTCGTCGATTATATGCTAAAGCGATTTTAAACGAAACAAATAATTATTTTTAACTTTTTGTATATATGTAAGAATAATGTAAAGAATAATTTGTTTTCTGGAGATGACCATATATTGTTTGACAAATACTAATTAATAATAAAAAAACATTCTTCTCTCTTTCTCAATTTAATAATTTTTAAAAAGTAATGCTTATAAAAAATATAAATATTTGCCTCTTAAGTTAAGATACGAGCTCTGTTTTAGAATGCGAGAGAGTATACCTATCATTAATATCTTTATCAATGAAAAATCCATCACACGAGAGAAAGAGAAGGGGAGAGGGAGAGAAGGAGAGATCCATCATAAAATTCGTTCGAAAGAAACGGAGACCGCGCTTGTGTTGAGAGACAAAGAAGTCGATTAGAGCACGCACGTCGTTGCGGAAGCAAGGTATGGAAAACTTTGGCGCGGTGGGTAAATGAGTCTCGCGGCTAACCCGGAGTACGAAGGTCGGAGGTTGCAGGTTGCCGAGGGTTGTGTCGGTGCGCGAGAGAGGGTGAACGAGGAAAGGGAAAGGAGAGAAGGGCAAGGGGCGGATAGCGCGCGGGGGAAGAAGAAATGGGGAAGCGAAGGGACGAAGAGCGGCCACGGGCCGTGGACACGTTGGGCAAAAGGGGGGGTCCTAAAGGGCGAAAGGACCGTCCGGCGCAGTATTTCTTGCCCGCTCTGCGCTCTGTGTATATATATGCTCCCTGGTCAAACGCTGTGTCGCCTTTGGTATTTATCGGGCAAGTTCTCACCTCAAGCTCATTTGTCTTCTCGCCGCGGGGAGTTATCCAGGAGGGGTTCACAGCCAAGAGGTGAATCTGTGACGGCGCACGGCTGAAGGAGTGACGACGGCCGGAAGGGTGCCGCAGAGAGGGGGTGAGGGAAGGGGAAAAGAGATCGTTCCAGGACTCTCTCTCTCTCTCTCTCTCTCTCTCTCTCTCTCTCTCTCTCTCTCTCTCTCTCTCTCTCTCTCTCTCCGAGCGGGCTACCAAGAGCTCTCGCAGTGGCCGGTCCAAAATTCGCGTCGCTTTATGAAGGATCTAGGTTTGTACAAGGGATAGGTTTGTAAGCGCCGGCGCAAAAGTTATCCCATCGCCGGATAAGTATATTTAAAGCAAGGAAAACGTGTCCTACGATGGTTCATGAATTTGCATACGTTTCGTCATTTCTTTTCCGTTTCCAAAAAAAATACTACTATCGACACTGCAACTTTGATGGTGCCCTATTTGGCAAGAAAATTCCTCGCTCGTTTCGCCGTAAGAATTTAAAAGCGTTTTATTAAGCGTTCGTATAACGAGAGGAATTATGAAGGTACCAAGGACGCGTCGGGAGCTCTGGAGCGCGATTTTTCTACGGATTTGGTAATAGAGGGTGTATGTGTATATAACGTACGGCGTTCTCTCTGCGCGCGAAGAAAAAAAGATTGCGTAGCACGGCTCGACGTTATTAATGACACGTTCTCCGGCCGCATAATATTCATTACCACAAATAGTTGATTATGTACGTTGGCTCATATTTTACGAGTGGCCGACAAAGGACGTTGCTACGCTGCGAGGCCATGACGAATTAATCTACTGATTAAAGCAATCCCCCTGACACCAACGGGCGCTACCACACATTTAATACGTCACCGAGAATCAAATTCCGGCCGCCCTTACGGCGGCACCTTCTTCTTCTTTTTCTAACCATCTGCATCGCTCACTTTGAGATCTGGAAATTTCTCGTCAAAGATCGCGTTTATCTGATGCGCGATCGTAAACTAGCCAGCCGCGTTATTAACAATTTACCCCCGCGCGTTATTGAATTAGAGTCGTTATACAAATTTTTACACAATTTTCTACACTCGCGTGAGAATTTTACGACGCGTAAAACATATTGCTTGTGCGTGATAGAATATCTATGGAGTTTTATAACTTTATGGAAACATGAGAGATTAAATGCGAGATACAAGATGCGTGAAGATGGAAATTGACGGAAAAATCTTTGTTATCTAGCGAGGAATAATAAGAAGTCTTCAAAAATATCTCAGTTTCAAGGCGTGTAATATTCATGAACAGAGTATGTACTCTTCAAACGTATTTCTAACGATAGAGAGACGCGTGTTATTAAGACACGGTGTGGGATAACTAAATAGGATACACGTAACAGATTCTGTCAATGTTTATAGGCAGCGATATACCATCCATCACCATTTTTCAGTGTATCTGCGATCATCCATCACCAACACTCCGGAATCCTGGGGTGGGCCTGACGCGAGCTGCCCTTTCGGGCTAACAACTTGTTTCTGTTGACACTATCGAATGAGTTACCACTTTCGGATGGTTTTTGTTGACACTATCAAACGCTTTACAGTTTACGAACAATTATGCGTGATTTATCACCGCCGCGTATCACCAGCGCGCAATTCGAGCAACGCTATCCTTCCACCACCTTCATACGAGGTCATTTTTACAGAAAGTACGGCCATTTTGAGTTCCGCGCGAATCAACGCGAATAACGAATTACATAATAACCGGTTCGAAAGCGTCAATTAAATCTCTCATTTCGTGATCCGAATTTTCTTCTACATTTACAGCACGTGATAGTATAAACTATCACGCGCCCACCTATATATGTGCATGTAGATCTGGAGATTGGAGACTGTCGGAACAGACGAAATTTCCTTCTGGCGGGTTACAAGTGCTCTCCCTATAACTTCGCCATGAGAAACGACGTACACGCGAAGCCGTACTTAGCATCACGAATTGATATCGAAGCCGGACGGGTCACGTGACCTGAAACATCAAAGGATCTCTATGCGCGAGGTACAAATGTATATACCGGGGTAAATTCTGTAAGCCGATTGGTCGACGTTGACGATCGACATAGCGTGTCATGTGACACGCCTACGAGTCACGCAAATCGTCTTTTGTTCTCATGCTGAATTTCAAATCTCCGAGTTTGCTTAACGCGAAACTAAAAAAAAGAACCTGTCTAACATTCTTTTAAAATTGAATCAATCTATAGCGATCTGCGAAGAACTAACGATTCTCGCATTTATAACAAAAAAAAGTCTCGCCCTTAGGTAGATATAGAATCTATTCCGATAAATTTTGAATATATTAATCGATTGCGTAATATTATTCCTCTATAGACGTCATCCCCAATCATTCGAAAATATGCGATTACACCGTCGTGTAATTTTTAGAAAATCGCTTTGTTATAAAAAATACATCTGACTTTGTTAAATATTTCGATTTTATAATCTACCAACATTATTCGTAAGCCCCCCTATCGCGCTTAATCATCCGGTCATATCGCTACCTCTCGATCGATGGCACTGCCTCGCTTCTTGCCGACTTGACTTATGTTAGTGGTGTATAATAAACGGCGGCCGACTCGTTTTCGCGGTTGCCAACGATGGCCCAATAGCGCCGAATATATACGCCTACCTACGAAACAACCCTATAACGATACGCACTTAATTACATAGCGACCGGGACTCGCCCCGACAGCACGTGAACGCAAACAGACGCATGCGACTTAGGTGCGCGATATAATTTGATAAAAAAAAAAAAAAATAAGAGAAAGATATTAAAAACATCATATTTCGTCAAACGTCAACGCGATTCGATTTTTGTGTTCCTAAATAAACCATGTTATATATCTCTATTTCATATTTCGATATAAGAATAATTACTGCTTTTCATGATTATCCACGCCATGTCAATTTTAACTCACATTGATTAATAGGGAAAAATGATTGAGAAAATTAAATATACTCTTCTCAAAACATAATTACATTTCTAATTTTAATGACGACATGCACATTTCGACGAGTTTTCGAAATTTTCATAACGAAATGTTTATTGCATTGACAATTTTAGAAAGTTTCGTGAGGATTGTGATTTTTAAAAATTTTGCGAAGCGACGAAGATGGGACAATCTGCGTAAAAGAACCGATCCTTGTAATTATCGTCACTCTGCATCTGCTTGTCGACGTAATTCGTATTTATCGCGGATCGCGCGCATCCCTTCGCACCATCCCCGGTCATCATATAATGTCTTCGCAGTAAAGATGTCTTTATCTCGTACACGCATAAAATCGCCCTAATAACACCACGACGTGCACTTACGGTAAACTGCCCTTCGTAATACGAATCTCGCATGCGATGCATTTTTCTTCGAAAATTTACGGACATCTGCTGTCAGAAATTATACATAATGCACGAATAAAAATCCGGCTAATATCATATTATATTATATATAGTTGCGGCTGCGTTCACCTTTCGTTAACGTATGTATTTAATATTACACTTATAATTTTATATTTATTTTTTTCAAGTTTTTATTAAATTATTCATCTAGTTCAATAAAATTTTATCATTTATTTTAACTCTATACTTTATGTAGGTATACGTTATAACTGACGGACGATTAATAATTGTGAAATAATTATACATCTGTATATTATATAGAACTGAGATGATCGCTTCTTAAAAATTTGTCGGAGTACGATAGCAGTTTCCGCGACAACTCTTATCCAAGCGGTTAATAGAATATAGCTCGTAGTCGCGGCTGCGTCTTCGAAAAGTTAAGCGGACCGCCTCGGGCTGTTCCGCCGTGGCTTTCCGTCCCCGTTTTGCGGCATTCGAATTGCAAATACCAGAATGTTTGCATGTTGTTGTCACCGCATCGGTACCCGGAGGGGAAAAGGTAGAATGCCGCGACGGCGACGCTCGGAGGTTGGCGACGCGCGAGGAGGAAGAGCTCCTCAAGAGGAAATGGAGAGGAACCGACTCAAGTCTCAGATAAAGACGAATAAAAATAGGCGAGCAAGCGAAGAGATAGAGGGTGCAGGATGGAGACGGCGTTTCCTGCCTGGGGAACATTAGCGCCCTCAATACTCCCCCGCCCCAGTTGCTCAGACCGTCCAACCACCCACGTTGGGAAAAGGGGGCCACCACCGCACATTCTCCTGCCCGACTATTCACCTCTCTCGTCCATATGACAGACATTGTGGGTAAGAATCAAGCATACACGAAAGCTGAAAGCGTCTGTATGCGTGTGGGTTCCTTTCGATCAAGCGATTTAGCATATGTCCGACTAGTATGTATTGGTCACCTCGATAGTAAAGGGGAATATACTTGTGATTTACACTTGTTTTACTTCAAACTTGGCGAAATATCTTAAAAATAGGAAATATAAGAAGATCTAACGCTTCTCCAAGTACAGAGTACATACACGCTTCTTTCGACATCTATTCAAATATACATATTTTCAAGCGAATATTTCGCTAACGTCCAGTATACTTAGAAAACTGGATGCTATACGTGTGTCGCGAGATTCTCACCTGCGATATATCTCTTAGCGTTATGAGACTCCTTATCTTGGGAATGTAATACTTTGTTCGCCTCGTATCGCGAGTTTCGATCTCGCATCATGCGAAAAGAATGTCGGGATAAAGATCTATTCGTCATAATGCAGATGCTCGCGGTGTAACATGAAACAGTATAAAAACAGCTGATAGATCTCGACCGAGAAAGAAGGAAGATATAACGGAAATTTCATTTCACTTAAGTTTTCCAGGCTCAATCCGATGAGTTTAACCTTCAATTCAATTTCCATAAACTACGAAGGATACTTACGCGTCACGTTTTCAAACACCACAGACCGCTCGAGGATAAGAAAATCATCACGCCATAAGAGAGGCGAGCCGATAGAACGAAGAGAGAGAGAGAGAGGCTCGTAGACGTGCCGTGATTTCGCGATCATCGTACACGATGATTGCGCGAGAGGATGCTGGGAGGTAAATGTCGGATCTCCGACTGTCCCTATTATAGAAGCCATTTCGTTGGCTCCGGACATGGTGGATGGCGTATTACGATAATACAGCCTAATAATAGAGTGCCGAGAGAGAGGTAGAAGCCCGTGAGACTCCGATTGGCCGCCTCGGGCATCGTAATTGCGGCCGTCCGATGATTATTGGTGGTAGAAGGGGCTCGATCACGATCGAGAGTCCGGCGTCTCCGGATCGTCGACTGGCTTGAGACCTTCGGGATACCTCGATCGTGCCTCTTTCCGCTTGTATCCCTCCGTTTTCTATCTCTCCGTCTCTCTCTCCGACAGCTTCGACTAAACACACCCATTATGCTGGAAATGCGACTTTGATGATTGGGTGCGCGGCATCTGAAGCGAACGCCGTTCTCCTTTAAATGCGGTTTTCTCAAGATGTCGGGCGTCAGCCTATAGATTTTGTTTTTTCTTATTTTTTCTTTTTTTTCTTAATTTGGCTGCTGATCGTCGCTTACGACTACCGCGAGAATAGCGAGACGAGGAGCTTGATGCTGAAGAATCTTTCTGACTTGTTGTATATGTATGTGTATGCAATTAATCGATCTTGTGCTTTAAGTAAGATAGATCAGTCTAAGATAGATTCAAAGAATTTTCCAATTTATTGACTCGCGATGGAGAACCACTGCTTTTAATTATTAAAAACTATAACAAAGTAAAAAAAATAAGAGTTCCTCTCCCTCTCTCTCTTATTATGAAATTATAAAAATAAAATATAACTTTTCTTAAAATTTGTGTGGCCCACGTCTTATATATTTCTTTAATTCGGCTAGATTGTTGCATACAGATCGCGAGACACTAATGACAAGTGCTCCGAGATGCATTCTAATGAATCTAAGCAGGTTTTTTGCATTATATTACTTACCCAAAGGGGTAAGTCACCATACGGTCGCTTTGTTTCCATTTGTCCGTGGGGCGACTTCTGGCATTTCTACTTTTATTACGGGTCGCGCAAGCATATGTGTGCTACGGTGGTCTCAACATGCAATTAATTTCAATTATAAAAATATTATTGTCCTTTATAGCGCTGGCAGGTGCTTTGTGGTCAAAGGTTAGCTTTCGTTACCGAAATCCCATGGTCGAAATTTCTAACGTATCCTCAAAAAGCATCCGCGATTTCGCTAATTATCGCGATATATCAGATTTTTCGTCCAATTATCGTTTTCTAATTTTATAAAAATATTAGAAGATACATATACGTTGCGATGTGCATTTCCGGTTGAACGGAATAATAAATTACACGACAATACCAAAAATATAATCCGCGAGAATTACGGATTCGTTAGACGAATCATTCAACCAGGTTGCAAAACCACCAAAGCCGGAGGAAAAGGGATACTTGCGCGGTCGTGCCGCGGGTATTATTCAAAATTAGCGGGGCAGCGAAAGTCGGAAGTCCCAATTTCGCGGACGAAGACAGTGGGAGCCCTGCCAACGCTTTCTCATCGTCATTACTTCGTAAGCCGCCCTCCTCCTAGCCGCGGCGCGAGCCCGCCCGCGCACAAAAGAGCGAGAAACTTAATTAGGATTCTTTTATGATCCGATTTAACCGATCACCGGTCTTGTAAAGCGCGGGGGTAGCGAATGAAACGTCTGACGTGAAAATTTCGCACAATGTGTACGGTGCAAGCGTATTATCGACTATTAGCAAACGGACAATGGGAGGCTTGCCACCCCCCTCCCGCCCCCCGACCTTTTTTTCCGTCTATGGGAAAGGCGGTGATCATATATATTCCGGGCGAGTTATAACCCTGCGAATCGCCCGCGAATAGACCGCATCGGAGAGACGTAATTTACAAATAGGGCTTCTTTCTTGACAAATTGCGGCGAATATACATACCTACCCGCGGTTACGTTTGCCCGATGAGAATACGGATATCGTTTAACCTACAGACTGCCAGGGAGCCTTAAAACAACGAAAAAGAGCCGTCGAGCTATTGGGAGAGCTCGGGAGCTATTTAAATCTGTTGAATGGCTCCGTGGAAGAGCGGAGCAACCTTCTCTTTCAGCACCGGGGATTCGGCAACAAAGGCGGAGGTTTTACTTTTAAATTTAGTACACGGCCGAGAGCCTCTTCCCTCTCCCCCCTCCCCCTCCCGTCTCTTCATCCTTGCCATCCTTCGGTAAATAAAATAGGGATTTAGTTCCTACCTTGAGTTTATTCCCAAAGTCGTTCACCGAGAGAGAGAGAAAGAGAACGATGGGATAAATCAACCTCCGGAAGATGTCGCGTGTAATGATCCGGGCGCGATTAACGTAAACGCGCGGTTAAGACTGGAACCATAATTGGGGATAACAAAAAAATGATCCGATCTAACCGAGATTCTCTTTCGTAAGAGAGCAGCTTCTCATCAAATAAGATATATTATCTCGCGGCTATGCGATGCATGAATTTTAATAGGAAAGAAGAGAGACACATACAGATAGAAAGAAAATTGTCGCACGAGACAAGCAACAGCGAAAGGCGAAGCACAACTTTCGGAAGTGTGCTGGATTGCTCGTGGCACAAATTACCTCTTTAACGGAGGGCTACCTACTTCTCTCCGAGGATCCGGTTCAGGGAGGAAAGATGGAATGGTCCCAGAGGAGGAAGTGAGGAAGGAAGGGGAGGGGAAGTAAAAGGGAAGACCGCCGGTAAAGAAAGACCCACGTAAGACGTGATGTCGGACTCTGGCCAGGCGTCACGACGCCCCACTGTCCTCCCAAAAGACAGTCTGCTACGAGGCGGTCCATGTGACAAATAGATGTACGTCTTGACCGCACGATTTACTCCTTGCCAGAGGCTAAAAGGTTTCTGACAAAATTTCTGCTGCGACAGCATTGTATAGCTATTGTTTCTTCATAACCGATCGGTCCTTTCGCGGTCAACGGGTTATTTACACAGTCGCGCGATCCTTTTGTGGTCTGTGCCGCAATAATAACAAACTTTCATCTCTACCTTTCTTCAGTTTTTAAGAAGATTTATAACTTTTTGTTTTGTTACATATAGAGGAACAATTGTATTAAAGGTACGTTAAAAAAAATTTAGACAAGAAGACGTCTTTAAATTCTGTTTCGTCTTTGTGACGTTGAGGGTTCTGTATATAAACAAAATCTTTATTTATTTTATTCATCTGCTCTCCATCTGTATCACAGAAATATGACAAATGTAGAAATGATGTACATAAAAAGATATAGCTGGGGAGCGTAATATAAAAATTATGAATAAAAATCGATAATATATATGTACGATAAGTCAAGTCTCGAATTGCTTATGTGCGCCGAGCAAAAACATATAATTAAAGCGTAGAACTTTACGATAAGAAAACAACTCGTTACACATTCGCATCTGTTGCAGACGCATTTATTCTTATTCGCGTTTCTCTGTAATATAAATGTTTCTAATTTTCTAAATAAGGTCAATTTTTACAGCGATTTTCTTCGATCTCCCGATAAGTTTGACGCCCTTTTCACCCTTTTAACGCCCTTTTCAGCATGGGAGAAACGGGCGTCTTCTTCCGGGACTCCCACCGGTATCTTTCCACCTACTACCAGCTTCACTTCCTCATACCATCCCACTCTCATTATCTCAAGGAAATTAAATATGTCATCTGATTCTTAAAGTTAATTGAAGTTTCGGTCCGCCGTGAATGCTCCTCACGACCAATTTCTAATTCATTAAAGTAATGTATTAAGCACGTGTCAGGAGCACTAAAAAGCAAAAAAATAAATAAATAAAATTCAAATACGATAGAATCACAATAACTTGATTTATTCTCATTTATGCCTTATCTGTCAAAATTAGCATGTCCAATTTGTAATGTAATTTTTGCAACATATTCAGCGATTATGTAAGATAGTAAGATGTAAATTTCATTTCAAATCCAAGGCATGATTTTATATTTCAGCTTTATAGAAAATGTGATAAATATGAAGTCATCAAAAAAGCATTCTTATTTTAATCAAAATTTGCTTGTCACTGCACAAAGTATCAGAAACTCGTTTTATATATATTTATAAAATATAATTATACGTCTGTCTAAAATTGCGTCGTCAAACATGCAATGTTATTTCGTGATTTGACTTTTTTTGTTTTAAATGGACATGTGATCCGAACGCAGATAACGATTTAGAATTTAGGAGGATAAAACACATCGTCTATCGCACACGCACGTGAGGGAGATTCACGCTGCGTGCTCTGATCGCGAATATGCAAGTCATCGAGCTCCATGAGGGGTGAGAAGGGATGATGAGACGCCCAAAGTTGGAACATTACTCTAGAGGTGTTCGCGAATAATGTGATACATCTAACAACAAATACACGGAGCACGGTTATATGAATCCGCTCTGATCGATCGAAAAGAATTATTTCTTGTCATACCCGGAGAAAAAATTTTGTCCCTTTATCTATATACTTGAAAATAAAAAAAAATATTTCACTAATTAAAACAATGCACGGAATAATCAGAAGTAACTCTAGGTATGATTTATTGTAATCATTGAAATCAGATCATATGGCAAATGTGTACTGTATCCTTATATGTTTATATTTATTATAGCTTGTCGAGTTATAACGTCATTACAATACAATTTGTGAAAACCCGCATAGATAGATTAGAAAGCAATCTTATCTTATCACTTTGTGAGATCTTAATCCGAAAATTATATGATTGTTTTACGGTGCACTCACTGATAATAATAATTAGAAATGCCACTAATGAGCGGCTGTAATATGATAGTATGTAAATATTTGAAAATTCTTTTCTGAGTATTAAATCAAATATTTCTTCTCTTCATATTGTTTATTCTAAAATCTGACCATTTCACTATAATATTAACTAATAATAATGTCTACAATTTTATAGAAATTTTTAAAATTATTTTTGAAAAAATCTTAAAAGAAAACCCAATAATTAATTAAAATGTTTCTATAACGCATTCTCCTTTTATTATTTACAACATAATAAATTTATTTATATTTTATACTAATATGGCCAATCATTTATATTTTCTTCCACATTTTTTTAAAACTTTTATTGCAAATCTTGAATAATAAAAATAAATTAAAACTTACTTAAAATTAAATTTAATAGAAGAACGTTATCCTCTCAAAATTCTTTTCACGAATAAATGTCACAATCCTCGTGCGAATTTTGTGAAATAATTTTTATTATTATATAATATGTTGTAAAAAATAACATAGATAAATGTTAAGTAGCCACAATTAATTATGCTCGATCATCGTCAGACATGTAGTCCCATTCGGAAAACCCGCGTCTACCTAATCGCTGCCAATTTATTTAATCGAATAAAGAAGGGCTCGCGTTGGAGATCCCAAATTCCTGGTGTGTGCGACATGGTATTCGCATTACGAAAGGCCGGGGGTCTGGCTTTCTGACCGCCCGAGTAGCAAGTATGTGCAGAGGTTACAGTTAAGGTGGCCTGTTAAGGGCGGAAGGGTTGGTGGAACTCATTCGAGAGGACGAGTGGAATATGAGAGACCGAGGACAGAAGTGGGAGAACAAAAGCGTCGTACTCGTTGCTCCAATAAGCCACGGTCATCTTTTCAAATGTATGCGTAGTATATGTTATTACTTTCCGCACCGACGTTCGCTTGCTTTACATATATGTATATTGTATATATATACACGCGACTTTTATTAACACTGTCATAATTTCCACTACGTCCGAAAATGGCCGTCTATTAAAAACGTGAATGAATAAAATGTTTAATTTAAATAAAAATAAAAAAAAAAGAAAAGAAAAACAGTAATGATAGGTTTCACGTAATCAACCTCGATCCGTGTGACATTCGAGAGTAAACATGTATGGTCAGGTGGTTGTGCGAGAGAAAAGGGGAATACGGAAACGTGAAGAAGGTCTTCGAACATGCGGCATGTCGGTGCGGAGAAAGAGAAGGTTTACGAGAAATGCGGCCACCGCAACACACGCGGTGGCCGAGACCAAACCAAACCAAAGATTAATGTACTACACTTACTGGGGCAATTTGCGCCAAGTGTCGGCTGTAGAACTGGGTATACTCGAGTTCTGGAGGTAGATTTGTTCCATTCGCGGAGAGAACCCTCTCTCTCTCTCTCTCCCTCTCTTACTGTCTCTCTTTTTCCCATCCCTGAAGAATAACTCGAAAGGAAAATTCCGAATCCGAGTGGAAAAAAATTGGGGGAATGATAAAACTTCTTGCAGACTCTTGCAAATTTCAATATAATGAATATAGACGTGCGATTATTTTTTAAGCGTTTATTAAATCTCGCTATTGATTTAATCTTTCGATTCGAATACGGAGAAATCAGCCGATACTATCCGCTAATTAACAACGATGAAATGAATGCTCGTCGTCGTGGAAGCATCCACAGTTTTGCCGGCGTATCACGCGCTAGGGCAGGATATGAGCAAATTAAATATGCATAATTAAAACGAAATAGCGACGGGAGAAACGTCGCTCGTGCGGTTCCGGCTGGCTCGAATCAGAGGGAAGAGGACTTAAGGCAAGGAACATTCTCGTAGCAACATCTGGTCGCTATGAAGTATAAAGAGGCATGCGATATCATCCGCAGTGAATGCTTAATTAAAACCTCAGACTCCTCAGCCACGGAGTTCCCCTTAGTCGCGCGCTAATCGCAAGAACCGCCGTTGCTGTTCAACACGAACCAGCTCTCTTTTGCGTATACCTATATCCTTGCAGTGTGACAATCTCTTGTTGACAATGTCACGTTCGCTTTACGAATGATTTTCGTCCCCGATGATCATTTAACGATCATATCTGCTTCCATCGAGTCTCCCGACCGTCAAACAATTATTAATTATTTAACTGTATGAGCTTCAAATTAAGTTTTTATCTTCAGGTCACATTTGAGAGAAATTGAAGATATATCCAAATAAATTTTTTAATCGTACACTATATTGTATATTTAAAAGAAAAATTCGCTTCTTATCACAATTTTCCTGGCATAAAACTAAGCAAGAATTTTTTTAACGATCTCTTAGAAGCTACGCGATAATCGATAGGCGAGTTTAAAAAGCGGTAGTGAAAGTAAGCGCTCTATAGCATTTCCGGTGGCACACTAGCCGTCCAGCGGGACGGGAGAAAATTTCACTTGGAGCGTCTAACGAGTTCGCTTTTACCCCAGACGACGAAGAAGAAAAAGTTGGAAGAAGAAGGTCGAGTGGGGCGAGTGGAGTTTTAGGTACGAAAAGCGAGCCTCTCCGTTCCAGTGGAGCAAGGACCCGGCAAAGACCCGTTTCAGTGATCCGGGTGAGATTGACAGGTCGAGCCCTACTCGCGGACTCGTGACGGTTGGCATGGCTAAAATGGCGATGAAAGATGGTTTACTTTTAATGGCGGATGCGCTACTTTCGTGGTACCCATTTCTTTTTATAACTAATTATAACGATGAACCGTAACTTGGTTAGTCAATGTGTCAAGTAGCTTCGAGATCTCTCTTAGACGAAACGTTTACGTTTACTAAATTTTCCATTGTATACATATGTATGTGATGTCTGATCGATGCGATGCACATAAACAAAGCACAGGCTACTAAGCTGTAATGTAATGATGAATATTCGAATATTATTGCAAAGAAGCAACACGCGGCAGATAGGTGTTTCACACGCCACCCGATAGAGAGCCGGCAATGTCAATATATATGCAAACGCCGATATAACGATCTATCGGTACGTAAATATACAAAGGGCGAGGATGAGCGTGGGAGAAAAAGCGATGGCACGAGAGAAGGGAGGAAAAAGGGAGCGGCGAGGGACGCGAAATACAAGAGTGAGAGAGAAAAAACTCTGAGCTTAATATAAAACTTCATTTCGCAATCGGCAGCAGCCGGAGGAAACGCGAAGATCCGACACGCAGAAATTCCGCAGTCGTCACAAAAAAGGGGAACTTTGAGAAAGAAAGAGAGAAGGAGAGAATCTTATTTTTCCGGCATTAAGCTTTTCGTGGCGAGAAACATTGTTTCAAATATAACTTTTTTACTTTCGATAAAAATGCAATACGATACCGGAATAAAAAAAAAATTCCGACGACAATTTTCATCAACGTCGAAGAGCGGCGAATCGTTTCGAGATTAATAAAGCGCGAAATACATACAGAAGATCCGAAAATTATCGCGTCGCGCAGTTTCCTCGCGGAGGAGAATCCGTTATCGGAAAAACTCCGGCTCTCTCCTCTCTCTTTGCGCGGCGCAAAGTAAAATAAAAGAATCCGCCGAAGAAAGATAGCGCAGAGTCGCTTTTATCGCGAGAAGCGCGAGCAACTGTGTCGATCTGAGGAGAACCCACCCCCTCCCTTCCTTTCCCTCTCCTCCTCGAACTTTTCGTCCGTATATTTCGGGCCTTTCTTCCTATATATGTTTTCGGGGTGAGGCGTCTGAAGAATGAGAGAGAGAGAGAGAAGGAGGGTTGAGTTCTGCCGAACATCGGTGGCGCGAGCGAGGCGCGCGCGATGAAACTTTTAATAAATGGCAGAGTCGATATGAAGTATAGGACTTTGACATATCGTGTGTCTGTAATGTATAGTTAAATCTGGTGGCAGATGTGGAGGGTGTTCTCTCCGTTCTCTCATTCTCTCTCTCTCTTTCCACCCCCTGTTCGCTCTCGTCCTCTCTCGCTCCCAGGGCATCCTCTCGCAACCTCCCTCTTAACTATCAGCGTCCGCTTTGCGCTTCGGGATGGACGCTCTTTCTCTCTCTCTTTCTTTCTCTCTTTACCCCCATCCCCCCCGCGGAAATTTCCTTCTAACCCACTGACGCAATTGAATCTATCATTAATGCGATCTCGGAGAAAAGTCTGAAATTAAAGATTAAATCACCTTTTACGTATAAACAAAATTTGAGAAAATTTTCACTTATTGTTAGTCATGCTCTCTTATATTTTTCATTAAATTTTTACAATTTTTTTTATATTTGCCAAAAAAATATTTATTTCAAATTTTGTGAATATTATTATTAAGTACAAATATATAAGTGATAGACCTTTTTTTTAAGAGCCGAACGCGGATGTTGATGCGTATTCCAACGAAAATTTAATTTTTGGCTGGAAATAAATTAATTGTGCACAGGGCACGAATTTTACTACTTGGTATACTGCCAATATTATTATTAAGATTCATACTGAGTGTCATACAATTTTTTGGTCAAATTGCAAGAAAGAAATGTATAAATCTAGTTTTATAAAAGAGATTAATAAAAGAAATTAATATGCGAGATATATTTAGTATTTAAGATCAACTACAGTTAATTATGTCATTTCAATTGATAAATAAAAATATTAATACAAGCTACATTGATTAAAATCTAAATGCAATATAAATAGATTAGAAAAATTCAAACCAATTCTACACTACTGTTATATTAACATCAAATTTGTTATGTTTTTAAATCGTATTTTTATTGTAATTTCTTAGCAGAAATTTTCTTTTATTTCTACTCTGACATAATTTAGCAGAAATCCTGAGGCATCCTGTATAAAGTAAAAAATAACCCTGTATAAACCTAAACATTTATTTTATCTTTGTCACTATATTACAACATGAAACACAAAACTGCCCTTTATTTAGTTTAACGATCTGCAATACGTTGTAGGTATTCTCACGCTAAAGGGGATCGATTGAGGCGAGTAAACGACTTCGCTTCATACGGACCGCTCGATGAGGGTAGTGCTACGAATTTTTTTTTCTTCGGAAGCGACAGTGAACTTTTCAATCAAACTGCCTGTCTAAATGAAAGCTCCTCCACAAAGCGAATCAGGGTAATCTGTCATCAAAACTGTTCCGCGACGAGCCGTCGCAATACCAGTCGGCGCCCCCAGCAACCCCGGCCGTTGCAATAATGACATGGCTGCATTCGATCCATGAACCGATCCAATTCAAATTCTCTCTTGAGGGAGCATTTTTGTATAATATCATTTTCGCATAATTTAAATGTAAACGTATACAGTGTCCGATATAATAATCACTCCACACGTCGTGTGCAAAAATCGCAAAACGGTAAGAACTTTTTTTATTCGGTTTAACCCTCTCTACCTGATGGGACGATTATTACTGGATGGTCGTACATTAACAAATGCTATTTACATTTTGCTAAATGAATAAATAATAAAATTTGAGTACAACGAAATTGGATATGAGTACTGTACCTGTGAAAATACCCGAAGAGTTGTGTGACATTTCCCTGTCATCGTTCCGCGTGGTCAAGGATGAATTGGCGGTATCACACGCGTGGAGCCGTTAATAAAAGCGAGAGACTGTCGTACCTTGATTTGGACGCTCATCCGGCGAAGGTGGAAGACCGCGTGGCCGAGCACGTGAGAAAGTTCCCCACTACTTGGCGAGATGGTGAACGACGCGCTCGCGCGTACCGCCCACAGTTGCGCCGGGTAACCGTGGCCGCCCAAACGAGCCTCGTGCTCGTCCGCACCGAGAGAGTCGCCCGCCTGCACTCTCACGGCACGGACCTGGTCGTCGTACCCTCCTGGTCGTGGGTGCCCTCCGAGCCCTCCAAGGCCACCGTCGCCACGACAGGGCAGCCCGCCTACGTCGGCGGAGGGCTGTACCTCACCGCGCGCGTTACCGCTTTGCGATTGGTCGCCCCGTTCCCGGCGAGCGGCGTCACGTGACCGGGGCTGCCGCCGCATTAAAGGACGACTTCCACCTTCGATGCCGAAGTGGACTCCTAGCCACCCCCTCCCGGAACGGGGAAAGAGACAGCAGTAACAACAGAGACACCGGGAACGTCGGGAGAGGCGAAAAAGATCGTAGGAAATTTCGGTCGACTGGAGACACGACCGTCTCTTTCTACGGGACGTCCTTCGGGTCGCCTCTCCTATCGCGCCTCGTCGACGAGTACCTCCACCACAGGGACTTTTCGGACCCCCCACCCTCCCGCGGCCGCTATCTCTCCACGTCCTCTCTCTCTCATCGTCACTTAGCGAGTGTACCGCGGTATCGGTGACTGCTTGGCGTACCCTAGCTCGCCTTGCCTGGGTTTCGGCCGATCGGTACGGCGACGGTAGCCGCGCGATTCGGCACGGCGTTCTCCGTCGATCGGTCGGACTATCGATCAAACGTCATCGCGACTACGTGTGACTAGTGGTGATCTGTGTCCTGGTTGTTTTCACCATCGAGACCGCAGATCTATGATCTTGCCGTACGCGTCGATCGCGAGTATGCAGTGTCATGTCCGTGTCGTCCGAGAGTCTGCTTCCCGTTGATACCGAGTTTAACGTCACCCAAGACGAGTTATTTCAGATAGTTCGGAGATGTATAAGCATGGATATATAATTTATGCGATCATGTACCGTGGTAAATACCGTAGTGTGCAGTGAATATGCGGTAAACAATTGCTACTTGGTTCACCAATCGACGTGTAGGATATTCACGCTCGAGCTATAATACGAGTTAAGTAATAAGTGTTTCGATTCGGAGAGAGCGATGCTGAAGAAGGAGACGCATGAAGCAGAAAAGTGATGGGTTCTGTGTCAGTTAGAATAGAGGAATGAGGAGAATTTTGTATCGTATATGCACTAATAATCATATACGAAAGAAAAGATAAGCTGTTGTAATCAGATTCGTGCTGCTTTAGCCTTCTCGAAAGCAGATTTCGTCTAGACAAATTTCTGCAATTGCTATAATGACGCGACGTTTTAATATAAACGCACAGTACATGCTCAAGGTTGAAAAATAGACGAGGGTTCAACGGTGAAACATTTATCGAGTGAATTTCGGTGAGTTAGTGTGTTCTTCGAGATACGTAAGAGATTATATCGAAAAGAAAGATCACTCAATTTCTCTGCAATTAGCAATAAATTGTTCCCTGGTTACTACGCGTTCGTCACCTCGGAAGATTAAAAACTGCAGGTGTAAGTTAGTGCGTTCCATGCGCAGTAAGCAACAAGCGTTGGTACACCTTGAAGAAGATTTGCGCCAATCGCAGTTGCCCAACTCCAGCAATCTGCAGCTCGGCAATCCTCTTCAGAATTTGGTCCACGTAAGCAAAGAGCTCTCGACCGTGAAGACGAGGCCGACGACACCCGTCCTGGCGAACGACGGAGGGGGCGGCTTCTGGCTGGCCACAGTGGCCGCGGGGGCGAGTACCCCAGCCGGGCTGCCCCCGCACGGGACCCATCATCCAGCCATGGACCCGACATGCGGAGCCGCCGAAACCGGCTTTATCAACAGCCAGCCCTCCATGGCCGAATTCATGACGGCGTTGCCGCAATTAGCCGGGGACAGCAGCCTACAACACTCACCGGGGACCGGTGGATCCATCAGTCCTGGCGCTCATCATCCCGCATACCACACCATGATGGATCCCCACGGTGTCGCTGACCCCTCGGGTGTCAATGTTCCTGAATATCCTTGGATGAAGGAGAAGAAAACCACTAGGAAAAATAATCAGCAGGGTAAGTCTCTCATCGAGATCATCTCGACCGTCACCTGAGTACACGAAAGGCTTTAAAGGTCGCGAGAATTTAATATTTAGATTTCAAAATAATAAACTATCTTTAAATCACAAAAACCGCTTATATTAATTATTACAATATTATATACTCTTATCAAAAAATATAAAAATATAAAATTATATCTCTTATTAATAATTAATAATTGAAATAAAATATTTTTCATACACTTTTTTTAAATCTTCATCTGTGAAAGATAAATGAAACTTTAATTAATCGGCGGCTAAGTTGAATTAAATATAATTAAAATTATATTAACTGAAAATTGTAGTGATATAACATTGTAGTGATATAAAATCTTGTGGGAAATTGACCGCTATTTAACGCATCACTTTTATCGAAATCTATCTTGGATCGCAATTAGAAATTTGTCATAAAGTGACAAACATGAAAGTCAATTAACAGTGGCTGTTAGGATTCGGTGCGCCGTTTAGCATTAGGAGTCTATTGGCTCCTCGCCGCTACATTGTGGCTCGCCACGGGGTGCCTACTATCCGACGGCTAATGACAGTTTCAAGCCACTCCTTTCCTACTACCGTTGTTACACATCTGGAATGCATAATAAGCTAAAGCCACACATTTCCGGACATTTGCAAATATTGGAGAGCACATTGTGATACATTGTCTCTTCGTCGAACAACGGCTTTCGGATTTCAGATTTTCCACTAAAATGCAGCTAGCAAAACTGCATGTTTATACTCGTACAATTCGTTTGTATTGTGCTCGATATATTATATAATTTACATACAAAATTAATGATTCTTATATTAAGAAGTGCATATTTTATTATCGCGCTCTTTATATAATAAATAAAAATTCCCTGAGATTTTCTGCACTATGCAAAAAGTTTTACGAATTATATTCTTCGCTACGTTAAGTCAGAGAGATATCTGCCAATTTTTCTTGCCTATTTTCGTTTCTCCAATAATTTGTATCGGCTATCGCGAGGCTATCGGAGGACCAATGGAATCTGTGGAGATTCGCGATACAAATTTATTGGTTCTCGATAGCCCCGCAATAGAGCCAACAAGTTGTTGGAAAACGAGTGCCCGCAAATATTTTTCCGGCTCAACGTAACGAAGATAATTCTCGAAACTTCCAGATAACTCGTACTTTTTCCATATGTATAATAAACGCAACGCGTAAAATAAACGGAAAGTATTTATTTTTTGCGCGCATTAATTTTACATGAACAATTAACACTTTGCGCGTCATCAACAACGCACGCATGTATTATATATTAATAGCGCGCGATCCGAAGGGTCGGTTAACTTTATGGGCCACTATATAGGAACCCGCTAAACGTCCGGTAATCCTACGTCTTGGTCCATTTATCTATCCCCGTTTCTCTTTCTTTTTCACGTTGATCTCTCGCGTCTCTACAAAGGCGATTTAACGTCGCGCCAACTCGAAAACGCGGTCGGACGGTCCGCAGGACACGTCGGAAGATTAAGTGTTTGGCACGGAGGTTAACCAGCCGCTGGCCAGGCGGTAACACGCGGAATCATCTGTAAATTGAGCCCTGGACTAGCGGGAGAGAGCGTCGGGACGGCCATAACTCACACGAGGGTGCCGCCACCGACGCCTCGTACACGTCGGCTCTTTGCTTTCAACTACCGTGTTATCCCTTATCGTGGGCTGCCCCGGTCATCTCTTTGTGATTTGCGAGCCTATCGTACCTCTTTACAATTATATTCTTGGCGCGATGGGGACGAACGAAAAAAATTGCGTTCACTGAAATCTGACTTATTTTTAGAAATGTACGTATGATTTAAATATTTGCAAAATATTATTAAAATGCAATATAAATACAATTTTCTATCTCAGCTTTATATATAGTTCGATTTTCAACACACATGTTATTTTGCTGAAATCGCTTCTTTATTTCAAGCTGACAATTCATTAAACTTTAATGAATTATAGCCCAACCGGAATTAAACTCATTATCCCGCTATTAGGATTTTAACTGTCGAATCCACACTAGGACGAATTTCTGCACAAGACGGCGTTATCTCCTTCCTCTGAGCCGTGCGAACGGTATGTGTCGCACGAAACCTTAAGTAACATCTCGTCTTTCCGTATGTGTCACCATACTGCGCGTATTAAATTTCAATCTGTTACATCTACGTGCCCTCTAGCTGAGAGATGTTTTAGTTCGGGGACGCCGCGGATGGGACGATGAACGAGGACGAGGTCTGATTAGTTGAGTTATTTGCCAGGAGAGGAGGCGCGACACCGATGCTTCCATGCTTCGTCGGTGATTCTTGCTGGATACCTTTTCTACAAAAAAGCCACGAATCTACGAGTGTTTTTCCCGACGCCTTGTTCCAGGCGTCTCATCAGTCACGTCGCTGGGTGCCAAAGCGGAGGCGTCAGCCCAGCAGACTCCTCCAAGACGCCGATGTGTCAATTAATCCCTGCATCCCTCGGGGATAGGACTAGGCTAGAAGCTGGATTATCATCATCTCCTCTCTCACGTCGCTATCTTCCGCTATATCCTTCGCCTTACACCCTCCTGCGGGACGGCCATTTTCGTGCGGCCCAACTGCTTCTTACTAAACTACTGTCTCATCGGCCCGCGTTTCCGCCATTAATTAATATAGCGGTGATACTTGACGCCGCTAATAGTCTAGCTCCACGCGCTTGCAAATTTGCCAAATAAAATTATATGGACGTGGCTTTTAGATTTCATATGGACGGAGATGAGAGTAAGACTGTTATATAAAAGAGAAAAGAGAGTTTTCTCCAAAGAAGAGCCTACGGCACAAAAGACACAAATATCGGTAAGCGGAGCGAAGCTCCAGAGGGGGATGGCGTAAAGGCTCGATAAGGAAAGAAGGGTGGAAGGAATTGACTATACTCGGCGATTCCATGATATAGGTGATTGAGCGAGCGGGACTTTACCCTCCGGGGAAGAGCGCAGTACGAAAAGAACGGAGCATCTAATTTAAAGATTCATTGGCGAGTAAATCCTCGCTGAATTAGAGATAACTCTCCTAGAAAATCCCAGCTACTATGATACTCCGCAGCCCGCTGTCGCCGCGGTTACTCGTGGAGAGAAAAAGAGTCTTAAGGCAACGATATCCGTGAAAACGAATTCAATGTACGATAAGGTACGCTGAAGAAAAAATATCTCTCCGATATCCGCCGATATAAATGATTAATTTATACGATCTTAAAAATATTGCGAATTATTAATTATCATTAGTATATGTCAATATATTTATTTATAATGATATAGAAATACATAATGATGAAATCAATATGCAATAGCATCTAATCTCAATTTTGTTTTTCTAAGTATCGTCTAAATTTGTCAAAATAAATTCGCATGCAGATTAAAGAAAACGTGATATGTCTAAGACTTGTGCAAAGATTGTCGACTACTTTCAACTACATGTATTACATTATTAAAGCGTTGTTAGCGGCAGTTAACAGCGACACGAAATGACTGTAAATATTCGACACGGTGCTTGTCTGGACCTGACAAAACGAATTATGGAGAGGAAGAACCGCGTAGTTCTCTCTCGCAGTTCGTATACAGTTTTCCCAGCTCGTTGGCGCAAACACATCAGGAAGAATAAGGCCGCATAAAATATTCCGGATTATCCCCGAAAACTGACTAGGAGTACGACACTTTGCAGCTGCAGGGGATTTCAGCGACGAAACGCGGGGGTGGTTCGCCTGTTCGCCGAGAGAGAAGGAGAGTTCAAATAATAAACACGCTATAACAAATTGATAATCGGAGATCCCATAATCGTACGCATGTTTGGTCCCGGAATCTGCAGCCCCGACACTAAAAGAAGTTTCCACGCTCGTTGTTAGGTGAAATGGACCGCTATAAAAGCGTGGGGTTCGTACCGCTATGTTCTCTTTCTCACTCTTTTTATTTTTCCCTCCTTCTTTTTATCATTCTCTCTCGTTCTTTCTACCACAAGATTGGACGGAAATAGATCGCGATCTGATTTTCGGCGAGAGGGAAGGAGGGGATGAAAAGAGAAATTCTTATACAACCTTTCCCTGATACAATATATAATACATAACGGCAGAGATAAATAAAAATAATCTATCCATTATTAATCTTGACGAAACCGCGATTCTGTAAAAAAAAATGTGTAAATGTATGATCACAGAAGCATAATGCGAGCCAATCTCGGGGGATACTTGTATGACGCTCTATAAAGAAAGTGAAACAGTCGCGCTTTTCCGCGGCGATAATAATTTTATGCAAATGTTCGAAGTTGATGCTCCCTGGAATGGCGACGATATCGTAAGATAGACATCTCTCTCTCGCCATACTTCTCGTATCTTCCCCTTTCTAGCGGGGAATAAAAGACGCGTTGCGGGGATTCCTCTATATCTGTTCTTCTACGCTCATAAAATGAAAGTAGGTGTAAAAATTTGCAGAAAGAACGCGATAACATACGCCGATGGGTTAACCATAAATGATCGTAAAGAGAAACACTTACTCCTTATTTAAGCGCGATGGCGAGTCAACAACTATTTTAATTGTATACATACAGCTCGACAGCAGTGCGGAAAATTATTCTATTTTTTTAATCAGATTAATTGGAAGTGAAGTCCGCTTTCACTAAGTTTCTCTGGTTTGCGTGATATTTATATTTCTTCTAAAGTAGTCCTCGCGTTTCTGCTCCGTAATCTTTATATCGAGCGTATATTTCTATATATTTGAATATGTATTGATTCGAGCGAAATATATAGAAACGTTTATTAAAAATATCTGGAAATAAAATATATCTCCTAAAATTTTGTGTTTTACACAAAGACAGATACATCCTTCGCGTTCGAACAATCCTAACTTGGCGGTCTAATAAATTACCAGACTGTTTATAAATGGTTTATATATTAGCAGGTTCCACGATTCTGAGATGCGAGTGAGGATCTGAGAAGTACTTGAGCGGTGGAAGAGAGGGATGGTTAACAGATAATGAGAGCAATGATGGATGGAGATGTCGACAAGTCACGAACTCCACGTGACAATGGGAATCAAAAATTATATCTATTTATCTATGCTGCACCTTATATATACGCTCCATCTTTGAATTTTAATATAATTCTGGGACTTCGGTATATAAAACAATAATTTGCATAACGTTTTCAACGAGAAGTATAATTTTTTTTTAAGTTTACCCTGATATATCTTAGGCAGTACAAATAAACTGTATCGCTATCGTGATAAATTATCTACAGCCATAAGTTTCGCAAGCCATTAGATACTTCCTATCGTGAATTCGTAGATCTGGAGATAGGTGACCCGGGGCAGTTGCCATATACTTTTTGTCACTACCATCCCGGAAGAGATCTCACCCCCCACCCTACATCCGTGCTTTATATTAAAAATGAACTGTCGCTTCCACTGACGACATGGACGGGTATTTGACTGTACTACCGCTTTTATTTGATAAATCGCGCCGCGACCTCCTCTCTCTCGGTCATCTGAATTTCTAATGTATTATTTTTCCCGGTCGGAACCATCCGCCCATGGCTACGTCGAGTCGCGAGGGTGAATCGCGACCGCGCCAGACCGAAGGGGGGTTGGTTGAGGCTGAAAGAGCGATTAAGGATAAAGCGGTGGAAAAGAGCGATCGGGGACCAGATCTTGAACGAGAATCCCGAAGACGCGACTGCGAGATTTCTAATAGTAACCGCGCGACGATTACTATTAATACTTATCGAGTATATCACGTAATCGCACTAGGAGAAAGCGATGGATTATTTCGATTATTCGCTTGGCACGCTTCACGTCTGATTGGAGTTTCGCCAACGTATAAGGGGACCTTCTTTCGCTGGAAAAAGGGGGATCAACAAGTTCGCGTAATGATTTTAACGTTTCATAACACGTAATATTGCTGTCTTCAATGCTACCTGTCATATTTCTCCAAGATTTGCCGCGGTCCACTTGGATTTCACTGTGTACTTTCTAAACGATTATTCAACTTCTAAAATAGGGAAAAAACGAATAAATATTATACCTTTTTTTTATATATTAGAATGTAAGATTGAGTATGAGACAGAAATATGAATGTCTAATGTTACGTTATTTTAATTTTATACACGCGAGTATAAAGTAATTTAGAAAACGCTCTGTGCTTCCTTCCTACCTGTTAACCCCCTCTCTTCTTCCTGGAGTGGATCAACCAAAACCTGTTGCCTGTAATGGGCCTCACAGAGCGATAAAAAGTTTTCAACTCTACAGGAGCAAAAGCCTACATTTCTTCTTCGCCGACAGTTTAGCTTCATAATGCAAAGTCGCGAGTCATTCGGTGATCAAAGTGCCGCTCTCTCTCTCTTTCTCTCTCTCTTACTGTTGGAGTGGGTACGCTTTCAAAAGCCATTCTGACGTTTCTTTGAGTGGCCATCGGACGTAACATCAGGACATTGACACAAGGAAGCACCGTTTTGCGAGACACAAGAGACGGTAGGACCACAGCGGTGGTATGACACGTCTTTTCTATTCGTTTTAACGACGGAGAATTGCATCCTCTTCGGATGAGTAAACTCTCCGTCTGAATCATCGGACCTTAATCTATAATTTAGCAATTTGAACTTAAGTTATCAACAACAACAGAGAGCGTTAAGTAATAACACGTCGCGCTATTCATCACGGAGAGAGATACAAACCGTGTCTCGCAGCGAATCTCGAATTTTTTTAATCGCCGAAAAAAGATGGCGACCGTTGTATATCCCGAGGACTACTTCGCGGCTTTCGCACGTTACGTTTCATTGTTAATATGAAGAATTGCATTAAATTCTGCGAAGTAGATTCGAATTATTCGAAATATTCTTTTCGCTCAAAAAATTTCGTCATTTCACGGGTAAATAACGCATTAACACAGATTTAAAATTAACTTAGCGGCAATCACGCGGACATTTACAACCATCGTGGACTAAGTACTTTAGGGTACATTAGCCCCGAGAGCAATGGAGAGCTCACCCTACCCTATCGTCTTTTCTTTCGCGAAGACAACGCACGGTTACGCTAGGGTGGACGCTGTAAGTCTAACGGAAAGAGAGAACAGGAGAAAGAGAGTGAATAGGGATGAAGGACGGAGGGGAAATCGTTGGAAGGGGAAGAGTGGAGCTGTCTGGAGTAATTAGCTAGCCAGGCCAGGCCAATATCGCGCTGAAAGATTTTCAAATCCCCGAGTCGGATCTGGTCGCGACGGGAAAATCCAGCCGGTGCCACTCTGTTTATAAAATGTCAGGACGCCAATAAAAAGTCATGCTACATCAAACTTCGACAGTAATAACAGCAAAGGAGAGAGAGAAAGAGTAAAGTAGAAAGTTCATTATCAACTCGCACAATTATCGATAAATATTTTTAGCCCCCTATATCGTTTCGGAAGGGTGTCGTACGAAGAAAACCCCTTAGAGTGACCTTCTCTCCAAGACGCCTTTGAAAAAGGTTATTTTTTTCTTGAAGAGGGAGACATGAGATTACTATATCTACTTTCTACTCTCTAATTCTGTTGATCTCTGATATAAATATGTGTGTGAATCGCGAATCGAGATCGCCATTTCTCAAATCCTTTTTATGCACGTTATCGCGCATTTTCATTATACGAAGAAAAGAAATTTTTGCATGAAAATTGTCGCTGTTGTTGCAATTAGATATAAAATTCTTTCCATCGTGACAAATTATTTAATATTATATAATATATTGTGTAGCAGAAAATTTTTCTTTTATATTTTTGTTTTTCCCCATTCTCATATAATTTTACGTTTATAGTCTTATCAAGTTTAATATTAATTAACTGAATTAGAAATTTCTATATCTAACAAAATTCTTGTTTTCGTTACTACATCAAATGATTCGAGACAGATTATTCGAGCCAAGCTATGTCGCAATCTTATTTTCCTATTAATAAACGAGAACTAGTTCTGCGTTTTGGACTGTACATCTGTATATTCGCAACGCGCGGAAAGGCCGAATAGAATCCTCAGACTTGGCGAGATAATGGAAAGAACAATTCCGGAGAATTGGATGTTAGTGTTCGGCTTCAATCGATTGTCAGGATGACAGTCCAAGCATGACTCGCGAATTCGTAGGTAGGTAGGAAACCTCCCGCGCGAAACTCTGTACAACGCTGGACGTGGCTGACCAGCCGGCCGACTGACGGACGGCTGACTGCCTTTCTGATTGATGATCGCTACTGGACTCTCCGCCGCCATGCATACCCTACCAACACATCCTCGCGAACCGTCCTTCACGGAACGTCCACCATCCCCCGAGAGAGCGGCGCGAGTGCCAGCCTTCACCCTCTTCGTTCGCTTTGAACGCGTCGACTCATTCCCAGAATCGCGCCTCCACCATAATCCCTTTACACCGCTCGAATAACACCTTGTTCTCCAGCCGCGAATCTCGTAGCTCGATAAATCGTAGCTCGATCATAGGCACTCGAAGGAATGTAGTTATTTGAAGCTAAAACGCATCATCCGAATTTCAAAAGACTCTTTGTGGAACACAAATATAAATCTATATTTTATTAGAATTTTTAATTTGAAGACAAAGTTAATATTAGAAATTGATGAGAGTGCGCCGTCTTTTATTGATTGCTCGCACGAAAAGATACTTTAATATAAAATTCATGATTGGATTTTGAACTGTAATAGGCTGTGGGGGACAGCAGATGATTTCAAAGTGATGAAAGTGACTAAACAAAATATTGTATACTTCCGATTCGCGCGTTTATCAGCTTAATATAACTAATTTTATAAATTAACCTTCTAATAAAAATATTCCTGAAATTCATAAATAACGCTAATATAGCGAGCGATCAGCGTGAAACTAAAAAAAAATTATAATTGAAAATCTACATGATAAATAATGATACGCATAATATCTCTATATCACGCTGGCAAAACACGATTTATTACAGGAGCAATAAGGATAAGGGAATCCCGGAAATGTGTGGTCGGTTTTATATGCGACAAGCCCGCCGGTACTATTTAACTCTTAATCGAACAGAATTCGCGTATGGATGACCCGACACGACGGAGGAGCAGTTACAAGTGAATGGATCCATCCCCTCGTACTCCCTCGCACTGAGCACCGCCTCCCTTCCATCGCCGTGTAGCACACTTCCTTTCATTGGGAGCAATATTTCTTTTCGCGAGTCCCCTCGTAGGGCCTTTATCTAACAAGGAGCAAATCATTTCCCTATTATTTGCTCGCTATCGCACTCTCGCTCTTCCAGACTTCCTCTTCTGGATTCGTTTTACTCGACCGAGTGTTCGGGCTCTTTATCCTTCCTTACCCTCCCCCCTCCCCTTCCCCCTTCTTCTGCTCTCTTCCACTTGTCGTTGCGTTTTCCGCCGTCGCTATATCTCTTGGAGACCATCCAAACCCTATCCATTGTGGTGCCTTCGTTCTTCGCGCTACTTATTTTGGAGCTTTATTTCATATTTTCTCATTTATCTTCCTCTCTCGTTCAAACATTTATATTATTTTAGAAAATATCATGGAACGTGCAATATGCTACATCGAATTTTATTTTCATATTTGTACATCAAGAGCAACGTGGAGGATCTTCCGATATATTGTAATAAAATAAATGCATCTCCAGTTTTGTTGTATATAGTGTTTATATAAAATATCTTTCATTTCGAGAGAACACTGAATAAAGTTGGTGGAGCAGAGCTAGAAATTCCATTGATCAATCCCCTGAAGAGATAACTTTTCGTTCTCGGCGCGTTTCTCCCTCGGCCAAAGTTCGATAAAGTTACCCAACAGATTTAATACAATTCGTTTTTTTTTTTTAAACTTCAAATTATATTGCGAACAATATTGTCTATGGCTGTGTGTGCGCGTCTATACATTTTACGAGTTTTGAATTAAATTGACAAATAATAATAATTTCTTTTAGGAAAGAAGTTAAGGTTTATTTTACTAATATAATAGATTTACAACCGTAGAAAGAGAGACGTAATTCAATTGTAATGAAGTTCCTCTGTACGCCCTATAGAAAGTACACGAAGCTCGTAGAGGCGAATAGGTCTCAGGCTGGTGTTCGAGTCAGACTAAAGGGGTGGCCAGTGGTCGGTTTAAACAATTATCACGAGGGTTGACCGCGTGCACGAGTCGACACGGGTGGTAAATTATTACACGCAGGGTTGCTTAGGACGTACTGGACTTTAGAACTCTAGAGTTCAGACTACATTAGCGCGCCATTATCACTAAAGAGTAATCTCTTTCAAACGCATCTCTGAAAAGTCGGGGGAACGTATATTTAAAATACGAATATATAATACTTTTTTAAATATTTTGACTCTTGGGATTCGGTGTAACAATATATATGTATGAGACAACAATAATTCACGATCCTTCTCAATTTTTCATGATTTTTCTCGCTTAAATTACATTATTCTGCTAAATCCTTACACGTCGAGATCGAATCCAACACAAATACACTCTGCTGTTCACCGAAGTGCGTTACGTAAGAATCGCACGGAAAGGAGCGCTCGTAAATCTGGTCGCGGTAGAGAAGACCTGTACCCCGTACCCCATGATGAAGGAAGGGTGAGACACGGGGCGAGTGTCCTTTATAGCATTGTTAACAACTAATGTATGCGGCTCGGAGATCCCTCAGAACCCTCCCGCGTTTAACATTCTTTAACATTATTATACACATGGCGCCCGTCTGAGTATTCTCCACGTATCCGTCCCCTCCCTTCCCCGTCGTCTTCCTTCCTCCCGGAGAGAGCTCCGGACCCTTCGTGCCCTCCGGGGCCGATTTTTGTCAGTTTTATTTAACTGCAACCACCGAATCCCTTTTCCACCCCTTTTCCTCCGCTTTCTTTCTCCGTTCGCACCTTTTATATCTTCGAGACGAGACGCTTTCTTTCTCCCTCTCTTTAAGATGCCGGGCACGTTTTAGGACTTACGATCAGCGCCGTAATTTCGACGAACAAGTGCCGCTTACTACTTTCTGATGCGACTTTAGGAGCGCGCAACACGAGAGACACTTGGAAATAATATATGCCATAAATAATCTAACGTTATAGACTCTTGATATATAATCGATAACAATTTTTAATAAAAGTTTCCTGATTTTTGGATGATTTTATCCTAACGCGCTATTTACGATTACTTAAAAAATACAGAGAATGAAAAGAAGCCCATGAATAATTTAACACACGTTATAGATTCCAGATATAATTGACAATTTTTAATAAACATTTTTTTTCTGATTTAGATGAGTTTATCCTAACACACTATATTTATAGTTATCTAAAAAATATGGAGAATAAAAAAAAAGCTCATAAATAATCTTAAAAAACTTTATACATTCTAGATATAATTGATAACAATTTTTAATAAAAGTTTCTTTCCTGATTTGAATGATTTCCTAACTTATTGCTACATTTACGGTTTCCTAAAAAAATTATGGAGAATAAAAAAAGCATAGAGAGTTAAAGAGGAATCGCACATCCGATGCGTCCTCATTCAGATTGTGAGATAATAGTTACTTCTCTCTTGCCGATTAATTAATCGCCGCGTTCAGCGGAAATTGATAATTAAAACTGCTTTCGAAACGGTTCTTTTGGCGTTTCGCTGTAAGTCAATCACGTGATTTTGTAATTACCTGAAATGCCCAGCGTACCGGTGTATAACGAACGTTCTTAAGAAATTCGTGTAATTAATAATCCGCTCGTCGTGGTAAAGCGAGGAAAAAAATCAGAAAAGGAAACCTCGCGGTGCCGCTGGGTCGAGACTAATTAAAGGTAACTCGTAATATTAGTTAATTTATTGCCGGCTGCGTATAAACGTCACTTCCTATTGGCCGCATGGACGGCCTGATGTGCATGCTTAGAACCAAACTTCCCTTTCGGTAGATGTTTTCCTCGGCTAATTCGAATAATCGGCAAGATTTCTGTTCATTCGTTACGTCAGGCGTAATAACTCATGGTAACGCGATTAATGAAGCGTATGCCCTCGGCTTTGTTTTGCTGCCATACTTACACGCGGAAGGTGAAGACAGAATTTCGACGACTTACGCACATTACGCATAATTTTCACTCGTGAAAAATATATACGTATCTTTCATAACAACCGAGCTACTTTATAGCTGCTGCACACATTATTGAAAATACTCGTTCAATCTCTCCTCTCTCTCCGATCCTTTCATTTCCGCCTAATATGCACAATTGCAATAAAATGTAATTATTTAATTTTTTATATCGAGAAAAAAAAATGTTCGATGATTTGAATTGTTCCAATAAAAGCTAATTCTGAGATTAATTGTAGAACCGTATTCGCTCGTATGTTTGCTCGCTTATTTATGGAAAGCGACGGTAATATGTGACACTAGTTAATAGATGATGTGGCCAAACACATTTATAAGTACTACTATATGTATAAACGCAGGAGAACTTGGAAAAGAAAACAGCGTGCACAAATTGCTCGCAGTTATCGACCATGCTCCTCTTTTCAGACGTGAGTCGAGCCAGCTGACAGACGCCTAATTACTGCGATATTGATCCGTCGAAACACATCGCGTACGATTCTTCACTCTCTCTCGAGCGCGGAATAGCGTCGCCAACGTTATAACATTTGTATTAATATTCGTAAATTGCAATAATATATAATTACGCGATATATTTATATAAATATTATATTATATATTGAAATATTGTGCGGAATTAATTTACTCGCGAGTTATCAATATTACAATAAAGTACGCGAAAATAGATGCACGTAATATCCGTTCAATCGAAAGCGATATCGTGTAAAAAAAATCCAAATATAAATTCTAATAATAATATGATCGTTACGGCAACATTGATCCGAATAGAGGTACGCATTATTATCGACGGTACGTGAAAAATTTACGTTACTATGTTTTTTTTCATATGTATACACAATTCCTCAGAGTTACATCTATAAATAAATGCTCGAGGGTATACCTAGGATATACTTTACGATTCTGTCGATGAGTTGGCGATTCAAATATGTAACAAGCGTTTTTTGATAACGTCCAATTATCGAAGTAAAGGCAAAGGTACATATACGTGTATTCACAGACAAAACTGTAACAGCGTACAATAATTAAAGTTAAACAAGACAAAGTGGGACGAAAAAATGTGACATCGCGGTGGAATTGCCGTAGTCACGTAACGAGGAAATTTTTTCAAAGTATTCGGCAAGAATATCAAGGAGATACGAGATTTACGAAGCGCGGGTGAAGAGGGGAAAGGGGAGGTTGCGAAAGATGAAAGAAGAAAGGAGGAGCCCAGCTCTCTTGTTTTCTGTCGCGACGGTTTACGGTGGACGTTGGGGTAAGCCGCGAAGGATTTAAAATTTGTAAAGATTAAAATAAACTTTTTATCCGGCTGCGCGACTTCTCGGTCCCCAGAGGAGGCGAAGGGGAGGTTATTCGAAGACGAACGGCGGCAGACAAGAAGAGCTTGCTCCGGGACAAGAAGAGCTCCGGGAAGAGCTAGGAAAAAGGCGGCCGTATAACGCGAATGGAGGATGTAATGAGAATCTCTCAACTCGAACCATAATTCAAAAAATTGTTGAAGGATTCCACGTTCCACGCGCGTGCAAATTGTCGTGAAATTAGTTTCGAATTCGCTTCTCGGAAAGAGAAAGAGAGAGAGAGACCGCTTGCTGAGCACGATAGAAGAAGTATTAAATATTTACGAGGACAAACCTAAAATACTAACTTGCAAAATTATTACTAATGTCGATTTCATAATTCTCTCCGTTTTTGCTCATCGCACTCATAAACTCTCTTCGAAGAATCTTAATATCTTCGCACCCTTACGGAGCACGCACGTATGCATAGGCCTCGATTTATTTTTATCCTCAATTTGCCACGTGGTGAAGAAGAAGCCCGAAGGTAATTGATCTCCGGGAAAATCAGGAACCGTTATGTATTTTAATCATCGCCGGATTATTTTAATCACATTAGTGTTCGAACGTCAGGGCATCTCACCGACATCTCGTTACGAAAAGGTGCGCTCACAAAATCAATCTCACGTCTAATGGAAAGATGGCTTTTCATCCCCCCCTGGAGACCACTCCCGTTTCGCGTACCCGAGGCGCCCTAAGCTTCAAGTATCACTGCCCCTCTTTTGCGGCTGCTTTCTTCTTCGAGAGACACGGTACTATGATTAAAGATTTTTAACATGACCATTTTTTCACGACGCATATCGTGTATCAGGAGTTGCGCTCAACTTATAATCAGACTGTCGCATAATCGGAGCAAACGTCTACTTTCTTTCCGCGGATATTACTATTTATCCTCTAGAAACATATTTATCTATAAAATATTTGTAAAATTAGACACACACGCTTCAGAAATTATCGCAACGACGCTACGAATCACGACTCGGACATTGATATTCAATCTGCGAGTTAAGATAATGAAGATATGTGTTGGAAATCGGTTTCCTTCGTTATATAACCCGTTATTTAAATTGCACGAGACTTGTAATTATGGAGGAAAAATCACACACAGCGGCAAAATGCTAAACGCGTGAGTTGTACATACAACAATACGGTCTAGGAATATACGCGCGAATATAATTGCAAAATTAACTCCAACCAATCGCTAACGGCGGAGTAAAATACCAGTTGGCTTGGTTGTGTGTTAGCCCCACTTATATATCTTATTGCGTGATTGCTGAGGTTTGTATCACAGCCGGACACATGCTAAACAGAGATTTGTTGCCAATCAAAAACGCGTGTAGAGAGAGACGTTCTACATTAATATATTCGCGAAATAAACATTTGACGAAATTGTCATAAATGTGCGGTATACATGTCTAATCGAAGGCTTCCAAGATGAACCGCGATGGTTGTCACACAAAGTGTCGCGCCCGAGTCTCTTTATTATGAAATATAACAACTATAGAGAGTGCCATGAGATAAAGATATCATTAATCAAAGATCGTATCCCTCCCAATTACGACTCATGCTACTGCAACTTTTGCGAACATCAATTTTTGAACTCGCCACAGGCTCGCCACCCTTTGTAACATAATCTTTTATCGCGAATCAACCCGGGTGAGGCGAAACCTGGCCGCTCGTGCACGAAGAAGAAGTCGAAGTAGGTGCACCACCCGTCGCAACCCGATGATGATTGCAGGTTGCATCGGCAACGCCTTCTGACGTATTCAGCCAGTCTGAACCACGCGTGTACCGTGCGTCTTGCCTTTCTTTCACCGCGGGAGAGATCCCTACGTCCAATTTTCTTGCACGAAGGGCCGCTCGCCGTCGCGCCCACCATAATCACAGGTTGGCGAACCTGTGCTTGCACGGCCGCAACATGGCCGCCGCGGTCGGTGCCGACGTTGCCGTGTCTTCAACATCAGCAGCACCAAAGCCACCAGCGCACGGCGACGGCTCGCGGTGTTGCCAGCAACTTTTTTCGAACACGCAAATCTTCGTGCCGCTTTTATATCTTTTTCCTACCATCATCCCGTTCTTCCGTTCTTGTATTTCTATCCTTTTTTATTCTTCCTCTCTCTCCTTCCTCCCTCCCTCCCCCTTTCCCACCCCTCCCTCCCGCATCAGCCGCCTTTTCTTCTTGTCTGCTCTACACGCCAGCTAGCTAGCTCGCCGCGCGACTCCTCTCTTTTTCCGTCATTACAACAAGATGACTATATAAAAAGTTATGCTAATATCTCGAGTGCTATTATGCCAGACAAGAACTAAGTCGAAGAGATACAGACATACGGTCATGAGTCAAAGCAAACGAATATCTCGCGATAAACAAATATGATCGTGTCGTTTTTTGCATAAAATTAATGCGACAAATACATTACTTAAGAAAAAAAAAGACAATTATATTATTAAATATCATTTTAAAGGAGAAAAATGTGCATATAATTCTCAAATATTTTCCCAATATTATCTATTAAAATTTAAGCCTACAAAATGGCTGCATGATCTTGCGGTCCAAGTGTTTTGCGTATAGAAGCTACCAACATAATGACAGCTCGATATTTCAATGCCATCGTGTTGATGAATACAAATTTCCAACTCAAATATCAATGGTTGAAATTGTGGTGGTATCAGTGTCCTAAATTGTCGCGTAATCGTCGCGGTACAAGAATCAATTCCTTCGGACAATAGCCCTATCAGCAAGCGAGATAACCACTTGTGAACGAAGCGATGGGGGTTCCAGCCGAACAAGGAAGGTACGAAATATTTTGCGGCCGTGTGGTCGGCCGCGGTTCTTGTTTTGCTCACTGTTAATTGATTATAGCTCGTATCCAGAGCGCAGAGGCCGCAACCCCCGACAGCCCACCAAAACCAAAGCTGCCGAGAGAGCCCTTCCTGCCAGCCATTCCACTTCGACTCCCTTCATTCTGGTTCCCAGTGCGTTTAGTTTTGTTCGTTGCCCCCTCACCTCGTTGCGTCTAGGTTCGTACTACTACTACTACGTCTTGCTCTAAATCTGTAATGAGCCACAGTTTATGCCGATTCCACGTTCGAGTCTTCTCCACCCCTCGCTTCTCCCGCCACAAATTACCCGATGGCGTATTAAATACCTACTTTATTCTTACGCGATGAATAATTCTTCCGTCGCTTCAAACAAGCACAGAACATTATGATGCAAATTTTTATTATTACCGCTTTCAATATCGATTTAATCTAACGAAAATATTATTTTTTTCAATATTTATTTCAATATAAATTTATTTATTTGAATTTTTTAAAAGAAATATGTAAAATGTGATTTGTTTTATACAAATATTGTTAATAAAAAAATGTTATTTAATTATATAAGAATTTTATATTATTATGTACTAAAGGGTGTGTTTGATACATCTTAGAATGAATTATGTTCCGCAACCAGAAAAAATTGCGAGGCGGTTCGCAAAAGCGAAGCTTGATATCATTTTTAATAAGATATTAAGATTGCTGTATTTTAAAGTAGATCGTTTCCCAGAATCTCCCCAGATTTGTAATGTTCGGCGCAGGGTGAAAACGCCCGAAGGAGTCCGAAACGATCAAAAAGTTATCGATCACAGTAACCTTCCTCACTGACCCGCCGTCTACCTGTTTCGGACACGTCAAAGCGCGGACATAGAACCGGCTGTCTTCTCGTTTGTTTCAAATTCTCGTCACTCATTTTTCATACGTTTACACCGCCGACGCCGCCGCAGGTTTCTCTCGATACTAAAAGAACAAGTGAGAGAGACAGAAAGAGAGTGTGAGAGAGGAAAGGATAGGTGAAGGGAGCGAGATGTGGAGAGAAGAGAGGAAGAGAAGTTGAGGTATAGGAACGAAGAGAGGTAATCGTTCTCTTCTCTCCGCAACGTTCCAAGTGCTAGTTCTTTCCGCCCTTTGTTCTTCCTCTTGCAAGTTTTCTTCCTCGAGGGGCGCGGGGGGAAACAAAAGACAAATTACAGAGACGCCCGTCATGTGACCCTTCCCACCTGTCTATAAACGACCTGGTCCAATCTAGAGAAAACGAGAGCGGGAACCGAAGGCGGGAGGGAAATCCGTGATCCGGACGACTCGATGTCGCGTGTAAACTACTTATGCACTTTGAAGATCCACTTTTTCCACGCGTCTTCAACCGACCATGTTCCTCCAAGACACTCTTTTCTTATTGCTCGTTTGACGATAATATCTGCGGATTAATCCTATATAAGTGTGCAGCGGAATAATACAAAAATTAAGAAAGCGGAGAGTACATGAGAATTTCACCAGCTGTTCGTAAACATTCTAGCATAGCGAAGAGCGAAAGAATGGAAGGGACACGGATCGGAACTGAACAATGGGTTGCGTGCGGATCGCTTCTGCTTCTATTTTCTTTAATTACTGTTTCGTATGATCAAAAGTTTCTACGCAAAATGTCTGCGAAAGTCAGAGCGTGCATCATGAATATGAGACGGAATTTCATATTAAGTATAATTTTTTTTATGACAAAACAACATCATTAACATTATCGCTGTGTGTTGACATCTTCAAATAAATGCCAAAGAAGAAACATTAAGTCGAAAGTATTACGTTGAAATTTATGTAACGTTTCACAAAAATGCCTATAATGTTCATTATTTATATCAATAATATTAATAATGAATAATATCTATAATATCTAATTGTTATAGAATAAAATAAAAATATATAGAAATACATCACTCGCGCGTATCACATACGAGAAAATAAAATACGAAATGACAGATAGAAAACATCTTTCTAAAAAATACATACTTTGACAAAAATCATTGCTTTCAACTCTATCCAGCTTCCACATTCTATCTAAGCTTTCACATATCTCTTATAACAACTGTCCCATTAAAGCACTTCGTATATTGATTTAAATTTCGTTTGATGAAAAGTTTACATTGAGATTAACACGTGTTTTTAAAGAAGTAACGAAAAAGCATCACATAATTGAAAGCTTACTCGCAAAGTAGTGTTTCATTAAAAGAAACATTGTCGAGTGTATAAACTCGTACTTATATATCCACGAGAACCCGCGAAGCGACGGCTGTCAGGTTTGTCACGGACATCAGCATCTGCTCCATCGACAATTGAGAAACTATTAACGTTATAAGCCCGTTATTCTAATGTCGCTTTTGTACATTATTGCTTCTTTAATATTTTGTCACTTTCTCATTAAAATTGACCGTAAAATTGGCAAATTTACCATGAATAAAAGCAAATTGCCTATTATGAAAATAATGAAATAAGATTCTGATTATATAAATTATAAGAAATGAAATAAAAAATTTCAACTATTATTAATTATTATCATTCTGCGCGATTTTTTATTTTGTAATATATATATTAATTAATTTTACATACACATGTTGTCTCAAGTATAGAATTAACTTTTAGATAGAATTCAAGACATTAATTTTTAAGTATGTTGATACATATTATAGGAAAAATCTGCATTTAACAATGTTGATATTAATATAATTGTACATATTAATTCATATAAACGCTAATTTTGTAACTACTATCTATATATTTTTTTTTAATAAAATTTATATACATTAAAAAATGTTTAATAATTCCTTTTACAAAATACTTTTGTAGTAATAGTTTCAACCGGATGAACCGTAGTAGACGAGACTCTCTAACAACATGATATACGAAAATACAAACTCTATTTTCGTGCTCTATCGTTCTCACCTCGCACATACGATCCTGTCAGGTCGCGCTCTTCATTTTGACTACGCCTTGACAGTTCGTCATCTGCTACATCGTCTCGCAAGAACGAGAAGCTCGCCAACAACGCCGACACATTTTCGCGTCCGGTCTCGGAAAAAGTTTCCGTTACAAAGCAGAAATGTCACTAATTTAGATTAGCAAGGATTACTGATATTGTAACGTTATTTTATTCAGAAACGCGAGCGAGCAATATTTGATTACTTCCACCATTCTATAAAATATGCCTTCCTTTAAATATAATTTAAATATGTTTCATTTATTTTATATATATATATATATATATATATATATATAATATATATATCGGGTAGTTATTTGCCATCCCAATATTGCTCTGTATTCATCGTCGGATTGAATTAAACTCCTGGAACGATTGAACAGATACAGGGCGTGGAGTGGAGTTTGATCGACAGTTTCGTCCAACCAATCGCAAGACCGAAATGCTGATGAGGCCCACGTCAATCATGCGATACTTTCATCTCGCCACCGTCGCCCTCGCCCTATGGAAACTCCACGTGCAGGATTTGCTAGGTTCAAAGCTTACTACATCTTCAGTCTACACCCTTCTCCCTCGTCCCTGTGAGTATCCTCTCTCTCTCTATCTATCTATCTCTCCTTCTATCTCTTTCTCCCATTCTTCCTTCTCATTCTAATCATCTTTATCACGCGTATTCTCTCCAACCTTTTTCAGTCACTACATCCTCCTCTTTTTAGCTTTCCTCTTCTTCCCGTCTCTTTTCCTCTGTTTTGTTCAATCATTCTCTTTCTCTCTCTCTCCTTTAACCCCTGACGACTCATCCTACTGTCGAACCATCCCTCAGGCACCCCACATCCGCTCGCACGCTATGGGGTAGTTTAGCATCTCGGCCCTACGAAACGAACCATCCCCCTCCCCCTCCCTTCGCTGCCTCCCCTCGTCCAACGTCACGCCGTATCGGTTTTTTTCTTCTCTCGCGATACGGCAACGCGTAAAAAAGTGTAACACCCTTATGATCCTTGATAAAAAAAAAGAAAAAAAAAAAACCTCAAAATCCAGGTGGCCAGATGACCGATGGAATAAAATATCGGCGTGAAATAGTTTTCTCTTTGAATGCCCGCTCAAGGTTTTTCCTCTTACGTTCTTAGATGATAGTATTTTGAACAGTTCAAACTTATATTCACACACAGATAGATGGATGAGTATGCGCGAAGGTTTTTCCAAAGATCCATGATAAAGTATACATTGTTCCTAGAGAATTTGTCAAGACACGTCTTGTAAACAACGCAAGCCAGCGGAGAGCCATCAAGTTTGATTGAAATATTACTCCTCGGGGTGTGCGGCGAATTCTCGTAATTACGATAGGCGGCTATTAATAATTGTTTACAGCAGTTGGGCAGAAATTACTCTTACGTCACATGCCTCGACAAAATACCGTGAGATACTTGGTCGCTACTTTCTAGATCAGATCTGCACGAATATATATAAGCCGCGGTTCCTTCCTTACATCATCGTCTCTCTCTCCCTCTCTATCTCTCTTTCTGTCTCCGTCGTCTGCGCTTTCGCGCTCTTCCCGATCCCGCGTGGCATTCCTCTTGTTATCGCGGAACAAGTTTCTTGTCCGATAACAATTAGGAGGTGTTTCGTATCGACATGGAGTAGCGCCGGTGGGAAACTTGCCCAAAAGTTTCTAAGGAGCCCAGTAACTCGCCGGAACAAGAATAGGCCTTTTCGCCACGCGGGAATCTTCGCTTATGCATTGTTAAGGATGTCATGTCGCAACCACCTTCCCTACCTACCCCTCTGCCTCTCTCTTTCTCTCTCCATAGCGCGCTTAGGTTGCTTAAATGATCATTAATTAGAATACCATTTACTTCCTGTAAGAGACAAAAAGTGAGCATCGTTGCAATAAAGGCGACGCGAATATCGGGGACGCAAAAGCTTCAATGTGCAAAGGATAAAACATAAATTGTTTAAATAATATGCTTCTTCGCGTAAACATATTTAACACAATGAAATATTTAAACAATATTTTATTTGAAATGCGAGAATAAATCAGTTACTGAATTGATTTCGTACCTAAGAAAATGTGTATTATATTATTCTAAATTTAATATAAGCGCAAACGTCGAAGAGTGGAACTTTTTTTTTATTTTGCAGAGAATGGCCTACCAAGAAGATTGCGAACGGCCTACACGAATACCCAACTTCTCGAGCTGGAAAAAGAGTTTCATTTCAACAAGTATCTTTGTCGACCGCGAAGGATAGAGATCGCAGCATCACTAGATCTTACAGAGAGACAGGTAACAGATAGAAACAACTATGCTATAAAAAAATTATGCATTATATCTCTCATATATCCTATTCATATTATATTTTATATCCTATTTATATTTTATATATATATATATTTAAAAGATTGTAAATTTTATTTATTGTATTAATAGTCATCCATAATTTTACATAAATTTATTACGTTTTTATCTATTTTTTGTATGTAAAAAGTAATTAGTTAAATATGTATATCATTATAATTGTCACAGGTGAAGGTTTGGTTTCAAAATCGGCGAATGAAACACAAGCGGCAAACGCTAAGCAAAGAAGATGGCGACGAGAAGGACGGTTCTACATCGGACGGCATGGAGAAGCCTAAAGGCGACAAAATGTTATCCCCTGACAACGACGAGAAGAAGAACTGTCATAACTGTGATATTTCGGGCGTGGGCGATGTCGGTAGCACTCTCACCGGCGACGTTACCGATCTAGGTTCTTCTGGCCGAAGAAGCAGCAACAACAACAACACCCTTGGCGCAACGAATAACAATAACAACAATAACAGTAATACCGGATTTAACACGAATAGCAATGGCGCCAGTAGCGTCGGCAGCACCAACAGCGTGTCCAGCTCGTTTGAGAAGATGATAGTGGACGACGATTCGAGGTCGCAGGATGGAAGCGAAGTGACATCACCGAGCGTGACGAAAAAATTGTCGGGCGAGGTGAGAGTGAAGGTCGAGAGCGATCACAAGAGTCCGAACACCGCGAAACAGCAGCAGCAGCAACAACAACAACAACAACAGCAGATCTCGGTGAGCAAGAAATCGCCATCGGCCAGCGGGAAGGACATGTGCTCGGTGAACAGCAACGGTGTATTACTGGCCATGCCGGACTCGACGGTCAGCACGCCTGTCTTGCCCGGTCAGAATTCTACGAGAAGTCTCACACCCTCCTCGACACCCGGCACCCCCGTCTCCGTCCAGCTTCAGCAGGGCAGCCCCCTGGGTATCCAGCAGACGACTCACGCGGCCTATATGCAGCGACCACGTAGCTCACCATCCTCTACGACCGCGTTACCGGCATCGATACTGCACGCCACCTCAAATCCGGGCACGATGTCGCCTCATGGTGGTCGAGGTATCTCGAGCAATCAGCAGGCTCATTTCCAGCAGCAGAGTGTGTATCAGTCCTCGTCGGCTGTCGATTATCGAAACGGCGTGCCCGCTAATAGGCAGAACATACCTCCGGCGACGCAACAGACCCAGTCGCAGAATAGTTACTGCTCCCGAGACGCGTATCAGCAACCGAGAATCTCTTACCCTGGTGAAGTGAACTCTCTATACGTCAGGCAGAACCAGTCGGTGAGCTCGAGAATGGCGCATCACGCCCGAACGACGACGAGCGCGACTTCAAGGTCAATGTACGGAGCCGCAAACATGCAGCAGTTCCATCAGCAGCAGCTGCAGTACGGCAGCACCGGGGAGTACAATGGGTATCCTCAGGCCGGACCACCCTATCACGCTTATCACCGGGGTATGCAAGGCGGTAACGCCTATGGCACCAGTCAAGGATATTCGACGACGCCGAGCGATCAGGGCACGAACGACGGCTACATGACTTCCGGGAATTACTCGAGTTACTCGACCGGTGGCAATTATCATGGCGGGGCCGGGGAGAACCTGGCGACGCACGGCCACACCGTCGTGCCCGGTCAGCACGGCTACTTCAACGACATTCAGCAACAGCAGCAACACCCGCAGCAGCACACCGCCGAGGGTTACGTCACCCATCAGCCGCCGATGCATCCCAGTTCCAGCGATTATCGGCCAAGCGGCAGCAAGTGCCATCCGGGCGCGTATTACGAGCAGACGGGTCAGCTGCACGTTCATCAGGGTGGAGAGGCGTCCAGCATCCCCAACAGCTACGTTTCGTCCCCCGACCCATTCCCGGCACCCGGAATGACGACAACCGCGACAGCGATCGCGGCTGCCACCGCGGCGGTTATCACGCCACCCGGAAGTACCGGCCAGACCGACAGTAACAACGAATCTTACGGCAATTACGGCAATTTCTATGGCGATCCGGTGCATTCGGCGGCGACGGCGGCACCGCCGCCACCGTCCGCCGACAACAGCAACAGCTCATCCGACTTCAACTTCCTCAGCAATCTGGCGAACGACTTCGCACCCGAGTACTACCAGCTCAGCTGAGTCCACGAGACCGAGAGCTCTTGCCAGTTGGACTGGGGCGACGAGCAATGCCTGCTCAACGCTTTGTACTGAAGCCACCTTAATCGTCATGATGAAGAGCCGCATGTAAGAGTCCACGTGATTTGTACATACGTTAGTATACTCGTGATTTATTAAAGCTACGTGTATAAAGGAATATTGTGTGTAAAAATACAACGGGCTCTCGCGCAGATTAGAAACACCGTCAACATCGTGCGCGTCTATACGTTAATCGCGATTTTTCATCTTGATTGTCGAATAATTTCCTAGTTTGAAGTAACTCCTTTCGCGATTCGCGGAATTATCTTCAAGACTAGTCGCGATATTCAAGGTGCGAGGACTGATTTAGAATAATTGTAAATATAATTAAATCTGGAAACGTGTGTGGGATTTAAACTAAAGTTCGACAACTGCAAGCATATCTCAAATAATCCGGATTACCAGAGAAATTGTCGACTACTCTTGGTTGCAACGATAGTCTGGATTATATAAATTTGATCCACAATTATATGTTGCGTCCAAGTAAAATATCGATTTTAATATTTCTCACCCCATCGAGCAGAATGTCAATCTATCAATCTACATTCCAAACGTTGAAATATGTTTCGGCAGATGTAAAACAGTGACAACGAGTGCAATGGTTGTGTTATTAATTTTAAATTGGAGCGAGAAGTTCAACAAACGGAGTTTTCTCCCTCTTATCCTAGAATTTTTTAAACTGTGACTTATTCAAAGTGAATTTTTATCGCCACTGTTTCGACGTGAAACACTCGTAATCGCAGAAGACGAAAAGTGTGATCTGTAAGTGATACTAGACTGATATATACGAGTTGTGGTTTAACAAAAATGTTGTAAATACGTCAAAAAAAGTTCGCTATATCGTGGAATATGGATAAAATTTCGATTTCTAGCGCGATCTCGCGATTCTCGTGAACGAAAACACGAGGTGTAAGTGCAATCTCTTCTTGTGGCGGTCTCTAACATTAGCGTATCTCGTTAGGGTGTTTGAAAACTAGAACATGCAAATTACCGAAACAATGTTTTCTTTCGTTTTCGAGATATAACTTCATTGGCACGCTCGGTCGAAGCAGTTTAGCCGTATTTGAAAATCATTGAAAAAGAAATCCTGAGGAAGTCCCTCTGTAAATCACGCATCTGCAAATATTAAATATTTAATTCCCATGTGATAATCAATCAATTAACGCGATAAACGACAGATTATATCTGATTTCAAACCATCACGAAACGAGACGAATAAGTGCATGAGCAATAATAATAATGACACACCGTGTATATATTTATATATATTATATGAAAGATAGATTAATGGAACACAAACGAATAAGAAAATCGCATTTATACACACAATCACACGATTACTATACCGAGTATACAACTTCTGAAAAAATGAAATAGGTACAATTCGTTAGTTTTAATTAAACACAGGAAATAGATGTCTCTCTTTTCCCTTTCTCTCTTATAAAAATGGTCCTTCTATCGAATACAGAGAGTAGTTGAAATCGGTCACTGTTGCGAGAAAAGACGAATGCACTTGTAAAAAAAATTTTACCTGCGCCGTTCGTTTTGTGAAAAAATGAAACGAATCTGTAAAAAAATTAATTCAAATCGATATGTTATTCCACGTGGATTGTAATGTTACTTGCAATGACATTCGAGCACACGACGTTGAGCAATATATCGAACGATAATCTACATCTTCCTACGATAAAAAGGGGAGTGTATTGTATAATATCTAATATCTATTAAATATATATATATATAAATATATCGGTTGCATTATCTCATTTTTTCACAAATCGCATTTCTTTTGTAATGTCTGTACTCTAGCGCGCTACTTTAAGCGAACCAAATAAATTATTGTCTCTTCTCACGGTAGGTAATTGTAAAAGTTAAAAAAAAAAAAGCGTAGATAGGGACGCGTAACTTTAATTTACACCTCGCGGCAACATATTTAATATACGCAAATCTCTTTTGTATAAAACATTATATAGGCGCCGTCGTTGTTCATATAAAGATTCTCATGTACATAATATATGCGCGATACGATAACCGTATATTGTTTATTCATTCTGACTATATATAATTGTGTTGCAAGTGAGCCCTCGACACGGTATAAACAAAGTTATCATCACACACGTGTACATTCACTCACGGATACATTTGACAAAATACAGAGGTCATAGCAAAAAGTAACGAGTGTCTTTTCTTTCTTCTTTTTTTCTCTTTTTTTTTTTAGCAGTCATCTTCTTACTGCATTGCATCTCTCGTTTGCTTTTCAATGTTTCAGCGGTTAAGTGCGCTGAAGCGAGGACCATGTGAAATCGGTAAACATCCTACGTAAGTCAACGAGTGATATGGAAAATCGCAACTTTAACGAAGGACTGACCATGAGCGGAAGCGGAACGCGTAAATTTTGATCGTAGATGGCGCGGTTCGTCGTGTCGGCGATGAAAGTGACGATGATGGATGACCTGAAATATCGGAGCAATCGAACTGAAATATTATTCTTAGCAGTGTATCCTTACACCGTGTCAACTTTATATTCTATTCAGAGATTACGCGCCATTTGTTATGTCAGAGAAATCCATGCATACGTAGAGATTGATTTATCACGGTCGTATAAAATTAGAAAGAGAGAGGGAGAGGGAGATCTCTGAGTGTGAAGTTCCTCTTTCTCTTCGTACATACACCCTGCGTGCAATTTGTTTATATTACAGCAAGATATTACAATATTTAATAATGAAATTGATATAAATTATTTAATTATTTAATTCAAAGGTGAATAAAAGAAATAAAGTCAAAATTGTTATAAATAAGTATATATCATAATAATTGTGATACATATCGTAGATTGGCGAACATTTCGACATTTTGTAGAAAATCACAACTTTGACGAAAGAAACTCAAATCGAGAGAGCCCCGGAGTGCGTCGGTAGGACGGACGGCTGTGTGTCAGTGAAGAGACTGACAATGATGGATGACTACGCGTGATGCGTGTGAGTCAAGCCCATACGATGCCATGAGCTCCGAGCTCATATGTGACCTCCGGTTCGAGCCGGCCGAACTGTTGCTATCGTTGCATCTGTGCAGAACACCCTCCCGAAACACGATCCCCGATCAACGATCCTCCCCACATCGGCTAATTTCTCCAAGCTATTAACTTTTTCTCCGACAAAGACCGAAGGCCTTACGGGCGGGAGAGAGAAAAGGAGAAAAAGAAGAGAAAAACGTCCAAGGACTAGAAAATTGCGCTTTAACCTCCTCTCTTATGTAGCGCAATCGCCCTTATATATAGCGCTACGCTTCCGTTTCTTTATTTTTCTTTTCAGGAGCACGCGACGAGATACTTGGCGATTCGACAGTCACACCTGATCTGAGCAAACCATCGAACGAATAAGGTCTCAATGAAGTAAACGAGTCCGAACGTTTTACAACGTGTATATCCTTATCGTCAATCATGCAATACTATCGTGGTCATACCAGACAGAGGGTGGACTCCGGAGTCTGGGTCAAGGGTTACCAGTTCCCGGAGTCGTACCGAACGTTTGCCCTTTTCCGCCCAACCGTCGCGACCATAAATCTTACGATCGTCAAGGGACAACTCATTCACGCCACTTTGCCTTCCATCCGATATCTGCTGCGGGGGTAGAAAATGCATGAATCTCTACTATACGATTTTCACCGTGATCCGCAACACGCAACACGCGTCACCATACAATACAGTCGTAACTCGCATCTTTCATTCCGTTTAATTCGTTTAGAATCGTTAATTTTCATAACATTGTGCCTCGCCAGGATACTTTACGTCGCAGACAGAGAGAGGGAGAGAGAGAATATATTCCACGGCCGCCACGAGAGAAGATTAATTAACGTGTCGTACACGCGCACCAAGATTTCTGGAATTACCGTGATTGTTTCATTTAATCGATTTCGCGGCCGGTATTTTTTGAAACAAAGAACCTCAAGTCCGAATCGAAAGGAGGTAGAAGGCAAGCAAGATACGAGTAGCCGGTTCTTGCTTCTTTTTCTTCTGGGACTCGCGCGCGCGCGCGCGCGAGAGAGAAATGTCGTTAACGCTTAAATGTTAATAAATGTAGATAGGGAATGAGAAGGGGGAAGGAAGGAGGAGGAAGAGAAGGGGGGTCTGCCTGTATATCAGGCAGGTAGAGATTCACCTGAGCGCCCGGTGACTAAGTGAAGAAGGTAAGAAAGTGCTGCTACGCTGGCGGCTGCTTTTGAGACTCGGTTTGTCATGGTTCGCATGATAGATGAAGGAAGCGGGAGCTTCGGCTCTTCACTGTATATATGGCGTTGAGTTTTAACCACGCGAAGAGAGAGAGAAAAATAGATCGAGAGAGAGGAAGAGGGACACGATCATCTCGTCCGGTTAACTCGCGTTCGCCTGCTACAAATAGAATCCTTACATATCCCGTGCTCCCGTTACCGGCAAATGACGAAACTGCGAAACTCACTTCCGACCGATTCTTCCGCCTCCGAAGGCATCGAAGAGTCGACACGCGATCGGCTTTCAATTTTAGCTTCGAGACTGGACATCAGAGAATGCGTTTGGCCCACCAACTCGGAGAGATGAAAATGGAAATTCTCGCGAAGAGAATTGTTGAAGAGAGTCGTCACGTCTAAAACATTATTCATTTGTTGGCAATAGAAGTTTTGCGATACGACTGGGAATATGCGAAGGTCTTCTACCACATTACAATCGTAGGTAGGTGTATGCGCCGTATCTTGAAGAGTAATGAGGCCTACAGCGGAGGAAATTAATAAACGTAAGTAGTAAACGTTAGTAAAAGTTGCTGAATAAGTCACATTTAAAACTTCTCGTATACGACCTTATAACTGTAGTTCCCAGTATTTTCCGTTATTACATCATCTAGTGTAACTATAATTCTGCATTTAGCGAAACATAAGGCACAGAAATATCTTCTTAATTAAATAATTTATAATATAAATAAATTTCTCATTAACCATCCCGATATTTCAAAATAATTATTTAGATTCAATAAATAACGTTACAATTTTCCCTATTAAACTGACAATGAGATTAAAATTATGTATAATTTCGTAATATTTCGTAATAGTTTAAATTTATTTTGAGAGAAGTAGAGTTTTAGGTTTAAACTACTCGATCGAATTCTAGAAAACTGCACGAAGCAATCGATATCATCATCTAGAACGTTTTGAAAAAAGCACTATGAACATATGTTATTATCGGAATGATAAGTTGACTTCCGTCACGCTACACACAATATTCGAATTGTTATAATAGTCACATTATATACACACCTAAATACGGCACACTCCAATTAATTAATTGCATCTGGTATAATATTAATGCGATGCCTGAATTTTAATAACGATGAGTCTCGCGATCGATCAATAAAGCAATACATATATCTCGAAAGATCTACCAGTAGTAACAGAAATATATTTTGATAATTAGATTAATCGTAATCGGCGAGCTTACTAGTCCTTTTTCGGCCGATATAGACTTATGTATGTCGGGATGAGACGACAAATCAGTCGCGGGAGCAAATGCTGCGTACGCGTGTAACGGAGCAGAACGGCCCTATAAAATGACTAATGATGTAAGGTGGGTGTAAAGTGAAGCGGCTATTGATTCGTAGACGCATAAATGACACGTCTATCGGCTACCGAGGCCACCAGTCATGCTGAGGTTTCAACTCTTAGCACGGTGAACCCCCAAATCTCCTCACTCAACGACCCCGGTAGCTATAGAGACGATGATAAACGGTCCATAGTAGCTCTGGAAGCTGTGCGGTTTACAATTACCTAGTAATATCTTCTCGCTTCTAAAACCGCGCGCGCGAGGAGAGGAGATGAATCAGTAATTCGTTAATTTTTAATCACACAACAGCAAGGTCGTACGAGATCTTTCAGATCTTCTTTGCAAAACACTTTTCGCGCGAGTATCGTCGGGTGTTAAAAGAGGGGTTAAACGAATGAGCCATTAGAATATATCGACGAACGTTTCTATGAATTATTAATAAGCAAATATAAATAGTGATTTGTGTCAGGCTGTCACGTCGCGTCATAATCATTAGCTTGATCGATAAATGCGAGATAATTAAATAAAATTTAATTTCGCAATATATACGCCGCGAGATGGAAGAAAGAAAAAAAAAAGAAAAGAGATAAAAGACGAGCGTAATGATAGGAAAGGTGTTTACTTCTGGTTTGACGTGGAATCCAATCAACGTCTCCATTGCGACTTGACCTTACGAGAATTGGGTCGAGGATCCACTCGAAAGATTAATGCTTAGTCTGATTAGTCTCAGGATCTCCGAGGCCTGCGCCTTCCACCATTAGCGGATTCGTGATCTTTGCCCGTTGCTTGCAAAACAATTACAAAATCAAGATGATTCTCTATCTCTTTTCTTTCATCTTTTACTATTATATATACATTTATTATTATTTATAAATTAATAGTGACAATATGATTTAATCAAACAGTGTGATGATGTTCATCCATCTAACAGAAATTAATAAACAAAGAGTACAAAGATATCAAAAAATGACACGTATCCAAATAATATCTGAGAAAATATTTGAATAAAAAATAGAATAGAATATAGTTTGTAGATCAAACTTCTTTTAATTAAAATTACGTTAATAAAATAATTATAATTCGTACTTTTAATAAGTTACATCCTGTGTAACTTTTTATAAAATTACATAATAAATAGAATATTATTTATATTAATTTGTTTAAAGAATATATGTGAAAAACAGGTTGAAAAAAGTGCAAAAAGCTATAGCTAAAGCTGAGATGAAATCGTTTGTTACATGTTGCTTCCGCCGTTTATCAGTTACAATGCGCAGGGTTTGTTTATGTATGTTAACATGGCGTCGGCTTGTATCCCTCCTATCCATAGGTTTGATTTATAGGCGGAGCATCTGACAGTAGACACCACCCTCGGAAATACAACAGCTGTTTCATGCGATGTCACGAGAAACTCAGCCAGGTTTATGACATCTATACGACACGACGGAAACAAATTTTCTTTCCCATAATATCGCGCGTTGGACGATTCATCGAATATTCTCCTGCGGCGGGAATTATTCGAAAATCGATTCTCTACATTATCGTTTGTAGATTTCCTTATTAAGCATACTTCCTTATTATTCATATATAAGTATATATTTATCGGATGCAGACAAAAACGACACCTGTTTTACTACTACTGATCAAATGCAATAAATATGTTATATACATCTAAAATTTTTCTGAAATATATATAATTATAGAAATAATTTTTTCGTAAATATTATTCACAGATTAATATTAAATATTAAAGATTATTACATTGTTAAAAACATTTATGGACTTTTATGGTAAGAGAACGCAACTTTCTATATGTCATCTCTATCAGTACGATACCATTCGATGTTGTTTCCTTAATGTGCTATCATATATTGATAATTTATGGTTTTTATTTAACTACTGTAAATAATTTAGAAATTATTGTCGACAATAAATAAATTACATTTTCTACTTAACAACAACAAATAGTGAAGTATAATACAATCATCAATCGGATGTGAATATTGTTATCTTACCAAAAACTTTGCTTTATGTATGAGATTGCATTTGAAAACATATGTATAAACTAAAATAAACTAAAGCATCAATTATTTAGATAATTATCTAATTAACCGAATTAATTATCCAATTAATTATCCAAACATATAAATTCTTAATTTTTAATAAACTTATTATTATTTTTATAATAAAGGCATATTGTTATTATATTTCATATATTGTTCTTATCATTTTGTTTAATACTTTATTTAGAAATTTTCTGCCATATATTTAATAACAAGTATATTATTGTTCTCAGTTTATCTAAATAATCAACGTATTACTATACATTTATTTTTCTTGCAAACATTGTATAAATAAACTTTTATATTGTTTCAAGTATTGATATTTCTATATTAGTGTATTTCTTTGATACATGCAAAATTTAATTTAAAAAAAAAAACTATTGTGTAAATGATTGCGTACCGATACTTATTGTATTGTATTTAATAACATTGTATATGCAATACTTACATTATATGCACATAAATATTTGTTATCAAACTTGCAAAGTGCACATCTAGAATTTATATTAATATATAATATAAATTCTAGTATAAATAAATATGTATATAATGTAAATTATATATACATAAATTACATATATGCAATTAAATATTTGTGTAAATTATATTACAGAAAACATATCAAAATAATTTCTTCCTTTCCAACAACTTTAGTAAAATTTCTTCTTCTTGTTATTTAATATACAATTTTCGATGGTTTTAGCGAAATGGGATTTCTTAATAGAAACTTCACTTGGGATTGGCAGCATCTGCGAGAAAGTGGCAGCGGATACGACCTTAGTCGGGCTAGTCGGGAGGGGAATCAGCGATCCGGTGTTGACGCCTGAAATGCTGTCCGATCGATCTTCGTCAGACTTGATTTCGCAGCAGTACAATCATCCAACAAATAGAACTGTACGTTGCCCTATGCGGAACCACGTTCCCCGAAAAACTTCACAACTGCCGTCTGTCGTCAACGGACCTCGCCGAACACTTACGCCTAAATCCTTCATCTATTCAGACCGCGGATTCGGCTTCATTGCTTGTCTTCGGGGTCGCGGCCCGTTTGTAACACAAAGAATTTCTATTCGGGGAGATCGCGATGGTACGACCGAATAAAACTCGAACGAAAATCTTTTTTTTTTCTTTCTTGCGGTCTTAACCACGCCGATTAAGACGTCTCATTGAAGGCGGCCTACCCTACACAACACGTACAACAAGATACGCATTTTATCACGTAACGATCAGCGGACACGCATAAGCAACATGATTGATCCTCCCGAGTGTTGCCGTATTTACCGACGACGACGTCGTTTTAATTAAAACGTTACTGCCCTTAGCAGTACCTGCCGGAAACTGGGCTAATGTGTCAGCTACAAGTGACGTTTCGTATTGTTTCGTGATTACACGCCCCTCGTTTAACGTTTAGCAAATTGATGATCTCCTGAATTTTTCAGTTATCATTTCTAAGCACTTTATCGCTTTTATAATTCCTCTCATCTCGGAAATTCATAGTTGCCCAAAACTTGAATTTAATCATTCTTATTGATCATAGAAATAGAAGGAATATCTATATATATATATTTTTTTTTTTTTCAATGACAGTTCTTTGACAGTTCTTTTTCTTCTTCACTTTTTCTTATTTACTCCATTAACAAAATTTTCTTGTATCAAGCTTCTAGCACTTGATAGATGTTTTTATTTTATCTCTCTTATTTATTTATTCAAATAAATATATATCTTCGAGTAGAGAGGTAAAATATCAACAATGTGTGCAGAATATTATCGATTAACGGATATCCTCTGCTCTCTGAATGGGGGCAAAGAATAAAAGATTCGATGAAAAGGAGTGAATATCGTCCCTGAGAAATATATAACGGATATACGCGAATACGCGAATTCGTAAAAGGCGAATAGAGGCAGTGGCAACCAATGAGAAGAATGTCATAGCTAGTTGTTTCTGGGCGAAGAGGGAGGCTGACACTTCCGTGATGGATGGTCGTCGCCTGTTAAAGCTGCAGTTGCCGTTGCCGCCGTCGCCGTCGGTGCGATCGCTGCAGCTATTGCTCGCTGCTGGAAATGCGGCTACGATTTCAAGAAATCCATCGAAAATTATATTCCGCGTCCGTCGGTTAGCGTCGTCCTTAGAGCCGGATAACGTTAAGGCTGACTCCAACCGTCAACAAATTAATATCCCCGTTAGTTGAATGCTCAATTATAATAAAGGGTCATTTCAATATTAAATTCTAAGATTTTTATAAAAAAAAAATTATCGTTCATAACAGTTTCATTCAAGATTCGCCTAGGATATTTTAGCGACTATTTTTATTATTATGTATGTACGGATTCTCTCTTATTTATATTTCAATTTTTACATTATTTTATTTAATATTTTGCGGCGGTCGAAATAATCGTTGTGTTGCTAAGTGCTCTTAATAATTTTATCAGTATGAAAAAGTGATGATTGCCCGAGAAAACTTGAGAAAGTAATTCCGAAGGAACGGAAAAGGGAGACAAGCTCAAACAAGTGGAAAGTACGCATCGAGAGTACCGCTATATATACGCGCGAGAGCTTTAGACACACGAAGCCGGGGCACTCTGTGCTCTGTACGCCGGTGGGAGCGTGCTAATGGCTACTGACATGCAGTTTTGATGGATCGAGCACCACTCTTCCTCCTTTCCCATCCCACAACGGCGGAATATGCGACTCTCGCGATACTTTCCCGTCTAAGAGAGAAACAAACGCGAGAATCGAGAAACGAGAAGAAATGCGGAATTTAGAAGGTCAGGATCATCGAAAGGAGAACAGCACAGATGAACGTGAATAAAATCTCGCGTCAAGATTAATGATCTTGAAAAAGAAAAAAATTGAGATATTTAATTCTGAGTTTATTAAGTAGTCTTTTGTCAAAATTATTAGAATTATATTTAAAAAATGTTTAACGCAGATCGAATAAGCCTGCAGTAAATGATGCATTCTCCTACTTACTTGATGCAAATTTGCATATAATATAATAGATATCATAAAAAGCGAAATACTTTTTCTGAAATTTAATAGTGATAAATTCAAGTAGATAAATTTCTATGAACTCATAACGATTTTCTAAATAAATAAATCGAGCGCCAAGATATAAACGTATAAAATTACAAAAATAAAAACGCTATGCTTGAAACGTATGAGCTAACGTTTTCAAAGATACACAGAACAACCGAAATTCGACGGGGAGGTCGTGTTAGTCCGAATAAAATCGCGTAGCACGATCCCAACCTAACCAACTATAGCATCCATTCGCGTTGTCCACGTTGACGTATCTGTCCCTAAGGATACAGCTCTGATTCCGAAGCCTAAAGGACCAGACATCTCCGTAGGCTAAACTCGAGAAATTCTCATTGACGATCTATGTTCACCTTGGCCAACCCGACGCGAAACATCCGCTCGAGGGTCGAGTCAACTTGCTCGAAGATGTATCAGAGATATCCTTCTACGAAGCTCTCTAGTCGGAATCATGTGCGAGATTGCATATTAATCGATTATTGAGAGATTATACGGACATTCCCAAAAAACACTCAAATATTATATGAATTAATCAAGCATTTTCAGGGTCAATTATTTTCTTCATTTTTTCTATCAATTACAATAATTACGAACATGATCTGTACACGTATCTATTTCATGCGTGAACGAGCTTATAGGCGCGAATTTCCAGACATATTTCCGAGACTTATACTTTCACGAAGGTCATCGGTCCGGCTTCGAGGGACGCGACGAGTCGGATGCATGTTTTCGGAAGATTAAACGCGTGACTAGGAATACGAATCCTCGGGGACATGACGAGAGGTCTCACAAAGTGTAGGATCGTGTAGGTACCTTCCGTTGAATCTCCCCCGGGACTTTCCGCGTACCTGGGCTGACGCGCCCGAAGGATTCGAATATATGTATCCTCGAAAATATACAACATCTATAGGCATACTAGCTCGATCGGACCGCGCATAATTAGAATTCTCGACGGTCTGGAAATATTTTGCCGTTGAAATATATTTTGCCACTTTTGCGCGTAAACTGGCGAAACTTTGTTGATGCGAAAGAAACATGTAACTTGGATAAATATCTCGAATAAGGAAATTACATGCGCAAAACTCTAAAATACTCTTGGTCTCGCTGCAACGGACCGTATCGCGATTACGTCAGTTACTGTCAGTTACTGTCAATTATTACGAACTGACAGCTCCTCTCAAGTCCCCCTTTTCCCCCCGGATCACTATCTACGAAGGAAAAGATGCGCGTTCTTTTCCTTCTCTGTGTCTCTGGAAAGAATTAATTAACAGCGTTGATAAGGATCTTGAAATGGGACCGAAGCCAAATTGCTGAATAACACGGCGGGTCGATGCGATATCTTCTCGATTCGCTGACTCTACAATTCTTGTTACTTTGTTTACTCGCTATTGTTCGCCGATGTTTTAATTGTTACTCGCCTATCGTATTATTATTGCACCCAAAAACAATGAAAGTAAACAAGTATTAATCACTGCAGATAATCACATCCGCGTAGACTACTACGTAGGATATTTGTCTTTGGAATATTATCGTGCGATGAACTCGCTGCTTATAAATGACAAAACAAACGTCATTCTTGACATTGACGGCAAAATCAGATCGATTCTTGTTTTATCGAATATCGTGCATCGTCTCGAATCACTGTATAACGACTTTGTTGCGTTCAAAGCAAAGTTACATTTTTTTTTTTTTTTTTTGCCACGAAAATATTAACAAACAGATATGAATATATATGTATGTATGTACTATACAGATCTCGAACTTATTTCCTCCATTAATTTTATATATCAAAGAGTTCTCAAGTTATTTATATTCCTATACCTTCTTCTAATGCGATTGTTACATGTCATTGTTAATTATCGAGCAAAGGATATGTATAATAGATATGATGGGTCAATCTCCGTTGCAGTAAGTCTAAATGGCTTAAGTGCAGGTATCTGTTCTTATCTCGTGGTCTTTGCGGCCAAAAACGAATTCCGTATCGGCCGTTCCCGGGCTGACAGCGTCGCTAGTTAGGAGAAAGGGATCCGAGGCAGAGCGGAGACGAAGGGGGCTGAATGACACGGTCACCGAAAATGACAGGTACACGATCTCACGGAGTGAAACTGTGTGTGGACGAGAACCCGATATCGCGACCGCATCTGATACAAACGAAACCTCGAACGGTCAGTCCCGTCGTCTTCGTCGTTCTTTCCGCGGTCCTCGTGTCCGCCTGCCAATATGCCTACCTGTCAACACACGCTGCATTCAATTAATTCGGGACCAACACCACGAACGGGCGTAATGGCGCGGAAATTAAGTCTATCCCTCCTTGCCACTTCTTCATTGCTAAAAATAACGGAAGAGAATAAAGAATATATATATATGAATATCCTTTATTCTTTTCCTCTATCTGCTTCGACGCCTATAATTATGAATTATATGGAGTACAAATGGAGCAAACAACTGTTTCATTTGCTTATCGATAATAAAGGTCCTAAAAAAATAATTAAAAATACTAGAGCGAATCTTTTTTTTATAAATAATGATATAAGATCGCGTTTCTCTATTATAAATAATATAAAAAATAAAAAATTATCAAATGTTACGAAATTGAATAAATAGAAACAATAAATAGAAACAAACGTTTATTAATATGTTAAACATTTAATGAAAAACAAGAATAATATCGAGAAATTGTCAGTTTTTGCAAAATTTGTAATCCATCCCCATAAGAATATATTGAATTATTATTTTGATGTTGCTTGTGCAAACCATTATCTAGAACAATATCGTATCAAAAAAAAGAAACAAAAAAAATTATAATCATTCGATAACTGAAACATGACATGTGAAAACTTCGCATTTTACAAAGAACCTTTGTATATTTGTTCGAATCAAAAAATTTCCTGAAATCGATAATTATACTGCAAAAATCAGTGAGATGTAATCTTTCATTCTACACAAAACATACGAGGAATGCGGAAAGATTGGTAAATCTCAAATTGTGATAATCTTATCTTCGGTAAATAATTCGAATCTCACTCGGCGTTATCGATGATAAGAATTAAGAAAGCTTAGCCTGTCTATACATACACTGTGTGTGTGTGGCCAGTTTAAATAAAATTAAAAAATTCTTCGCCAAAAAGATGCGCAACGCCACTGTGACGTAGCTAATATCTTTCACGAATGCATTTATAATTTTTGTTTTAACAAAAATATAAAAAATGGCATTATAAACGTCGTCGTTATTTTATACTATGTAATCGTATTATTATGTGTTTAAATTATCTCTCTATATATATATTTTAATTTTTTAACTCTATAAGATTTTTAATGAAAAAAAAAATATTCAACAATTACGTCCAAGACTTATATTAATAATACAATTATTAGCAATAACAGAAAACAACGAAAAAATATATCCTTTTCTGGATAGATTTTCAGGTAAAAGAGATAGCAAGTTGACACGTCAGGGTATATGTATACCCGAAGCTTATTTACGAACGAAACAGAAATACACGATCGTACCAGCCACCCCTTGGTTCGACGCGTCCATTCATTAACACTTCATATCCCGTAGCGACGTGCTGGTAACGAGCCTGTCATAATTACCGTGCTAACTTTATTACCGCGGATGCACGTTCTCCTTCATGCGGCTATGATATTCGTGCGTCCATAGGGCAGATCCAAGCCGTACCTTCTCATTGTAGAAGGGCACGAAATGTAATCCCTCAAACATCAACCCTACACGACTCACATACAGCGATTTCACATCATTATAAATACGATAAAGCGTACAACTTAAGTTTCTATTATAGAAAATATAACACACAGATGTATATCTGTGTGTTATTATTTTATAAGAATACATACAAGTATTCTCGATAACGTCTTATATAGATATTTCAAACTTTAAACTGATATCGTCAGTAAATTTATCAACCCACTAGAGCCAGCTGCTTATACAAGCTCTAAATATTTGTAAGAAATAATAAAACGATAAATTATTACATGTCATTTTTATTATAATTTTTGAAAATAAGCACATAAGTATATAAATATGTGCTCATTTAATTTTGTTCTTGTCATTTTCGTCGAATTAAACAAGAGCTGAAAGAAGCTTATAAGCTTTGATAATAGGCTTAATTTAGCGCTCGTGTAAACTATCGCGTAGACGCAGAAGTTACATACTCATCAGGATCACTCGAGTGAATAATGCTACCGCGTGCACGCGCCCTTCTAACACCAGCGCCTAATTACATTTATTCAATATTTACGACGATACGATCAACACGTAGAATAGACTAACTGTGAGTCAGGTTCGAATGAAATGGCATATCGAGCACTGCAGAGTCATTCTGTGCTCGCTGAATTTCTTCCCCGAGAAACTTTCCCGACACAGAGCTGCCAACATCTCCTCTTTGTCTCAACATTTTCCCTATTCATGGTTTTAAAAATTAAAATATGAGTCGGATATATTTCAGATTAAATGAGCCACTCATAAAATATTTCCTTTCATTCAACTGTACACGAATAATTTATATTAAAATATTTTAATTAAAAAAGCATTATATAAGATAAATAATAAATATCATATCAAAAGTATCATAAGAGAACTACATATAAATAATAATTGTAAAAGTTTTACAATTATTATTTATATGTAGTTCTCTCTACAGTGGTTTCCAATGGGACTTATTATTCAGATTATTGATAATTAGTGCGATAATTATATTTTTCTATCGTGCTATTTTTTTCTTATCAATAGTACTTTTGATATTATTTGTAAATGTATTCGATTACGTTCACATTCATGCCCGACTCGGCAAGACTGCGCACAGTTAGAGTAGCAATCGAGTAACTCTCATACGGAATGATTGATGACTCTATTGTGCAGAGTTTCCCATGTCCCTGGTACGATTTCGTGCGAGCGGCATACAAAAAGCCAGGCGCCATTTCGAAAATGAGCAGAATTATGGAAAATTCTGGCCGGAAGATCGATTGGATAGCGGATTCTGAAGGAAAGTTGTGCACATACTATGGTCGATATAATTCGATATTACAGAACCGGATCGTTACATTAAAACATCGAATCTCGTACGTTGACACATATTGATTTTCTCCTACACTATATTTACTAAATCACAGATATTCTATTAACAACGCGAAAAAGAAATATTTAAAGAAAACACAATTTCTTCTGATATTTCGCTTCGTCGATATACAATTAAGAATTTTATCAAAATTAAATATGATTTTTTTCAATAAAATCACGGCTTTATCCTCAAGTTTTAACTGAAGAAGCGACTTATTCGTAAATATGACAGTGAAGATTAAATGGAATGATTTTAATAAAAGAAGAGACACGTAAAATATTTCTTTCCCCTCGAGGAGGGTATCGAAAATTTCGATCCCAACTCTTGTCTCCTTCCTTTTTTTATTTTACGCGGTTTCAAAATTCATGTTTTCCTCGCAGGAAGTGACTGTTTCAATAGAGTACGGTATCGTTTTATAAAGACGGAATCCTTCTAGAAATCCCACGCGATTCTCTCAATAGACAGCTGTCTGCTCGTCAGTAGACTCCCGCTGGATTGTTGTGACTCGTTCTTTGATGGACAGGCCAATATCCGAAAACGCTGTTTAAGACGAGACATCTAGGTAAGCTGAACTACTGTTGGACACTCCTCAAATATAATCTTAAGCAGTTGACAGAAGTCAAGTTTCCTGCGTATCTCGAAAAATAAATATTTCTTTATAAACTGACACAAATTGAGATTTTTCTAAGTTTTCTTTGACACTTTCGTTAAACATCATTGTTTCTAAATTAGCTTCTTAATCTCTTTTCATCTCTTTCATGTATTGTCTATTATGATATTCAATGTTTATCTATTATGATATTTTTGTTATGACGTAAAGTTATTTTATTATCATTACAATTGTTTTATCGCAGCTCAATTTTGGATAATACACATGAATATTTAATAAATAAAAATTGCTAAAATCTAAGAATTAATCATAAATAAACGACAAAAGAGTGGAAGAGTTTTAATATACACAATAAAAGAAATGATGCTTTGGAAGGCGATGGATTATTGTAGCTTGTGCAGATAAAAGCCAGCACTAACAGAACAGCAGTAACAGAACGACTGGAGCTCAGCATGACAATGCAGGTGCCTCATCCCACGTCAAATCTCAGCGTGACGTCGCACGGAAAGATGGGTACTGGACCGATTGACAAGAGCAGACCATAATTGTTTAGCGGGATTAGCCGCAAAGTTTGCGCGGCGATCCGGAGAAAAGGGCGACGATATTTATCCAGTATTAGTCTAGGCTAAACTCAAATTTACCCGTTTAATCTATGCAAATTCTATTAAAATGCGACCTCCAAGTTTATCATACACTTCATAGATGGAAAATTACGCAATGACTCCGGCAACCGGCTCTCTCTCGATATCTCGATATCTCAGTTCTATCGTTATCTCACTAATAATAGAAATCTCTCGATAGACAAAGAACCAATTTTATCTAGAATTATGCTACGGAAACTAAATTTTCTGGCAGATAAAGATTCATTATTTTTTATAATCAATCCTGGCAAAATTGCACGATTAAAAAAAGAAAATATTAAATTGTTGTGCATATAAATTCAAGCCTTAGCTTCTTAAAGTTTTTATTTAAGGTTTAACTTTATTAATGGTATTAAATGTTTAAAAATTGCAAAATATGACGTATTATCCCGAATTTTGTTCCAAATATAAGACGGCATTAAAACTAACGTTACTAGAATATGCCATATTTATTTACACTGTAATTTCGATTGTAATAACCATGATGATACATTGGGGCCATTCATCTGACAATGAGTACGAAAAGAGTCCGAATTACATTTTGATAAAGATAAGGTATGTAACTGCGCGTTCGGGTGAAAAAGATTAGCCGACAGCGGGAATCAGAACTATCAAACGTCACTGCGGCTCGATCAAGATGAAGATTCCCCGGGCTGATGTACGAAACAGGCCGGATGTCGCGGGTGGCCGCAGGTGGCGCCCTCGATATAAGCTCTTCTGACTGAACTGCTGATACGGGATCATGCTTCTAAAACTCTCACGGTGGAATGTGTCATCCTGTCACTGCGCTCTCGCATGGGGTAGAAGATATCCCATGGGCCGTCACGCGTCCTGCGGACGAGCGAGCTCTTGTCACTTTTTCAGATCTTCTTGTTGCCAAAAAAATGTTTACAACCCGTCCATTAAACAATAATTGGGGAAAGCTACTGCTTCGACCATCAATGTAATCATCATACTTATACATATACTTTTAGATATGACACTTTTAATAATATTTAAATTTAATTATATTATTCAACCACATTGTGTATCGCGTTACATATCAATAAGATTCTATATGATTCTTATTTAAAGTCTATTTCTTTTTAACAGAACAAATTTTGAAAGGAAACTCATTATAATGTATTTATATCTCAGACTAAGTTAAATTATTTATTAAATAGAGAGGCAAACATCTTTAAAATATGAGTTAAAAACGAAAGAGTATAATATATAACCAGTTTCGTATACGAGCTTTTCAGAAGCTAAACTAATCAACTAAACTTTTTGTAAATTTCTTAATTTTAGTACCAGAATACTAAACATGTACTCTAGTACACTAAAATTTAAAAAATTACAAAAAAGTAGAGGTGATCAATCTAGCTACTGAAAGGCACATATATGAAACTGATTATACATTATATTTTTTCATTGTTTTGCTAATGTTTCAAAGACTCTTTGATTCTTTATTTAATAAACAATTTAATGTAATTTTAAACGTAATCTTTATATTTAATAAAAAAAATATATATTAATTAAGAAAGATTTTAAGTAGATAAAACTCTAAATAAATTTTAAGAAACTTTTAACATTTTTTTTCAGAGACCTGGCGTCGAATGTGACCTAGTCCTTCGTTATATCTCTAGAAGTAGTGTATTGTCATGTCAGGGTCTCGACGACGTGAAGATGATGAATATCCCAGCAGTCTGAAGAGTCACAAATTGTTTCGTGCGTCGTACGTCTGTGACTGAAATATCTTTCTTATTTATTAGCGTGACACAGCTACCAAATTAAATTAGCCATCTCCACTTTTTTTTCTAAACAACGCAAATCTGCACGGAAGCTATCATCAGGGAAAGATGTACTTTATCTACTTTATGTATTTGATAGAGAAACATATTCGCTTACTTATATAAAAAAAAAAAAAAAAAAAAAACGTTAAAAGATTAATAAAATTTAATTATCAACCTGGTTATCAACATTTACTGATAAAATCGTCGATCACGTATACAGTAGAGCAACTATAATTAAACCATCAACTGTCAAGTTATAATAAAAACGTAGGATGTTGTCGTATCTTGGTACCTCGAGACGAGCGAGACACGCAAGTACATAGAAGGACCCGTCAAGAGCGTGGAAGGAAAAAAAGGCAGAAGGCACAAAACAACCTAGGATAGAAGGGCGGAGGTTGCCTGCCTCCGGATAGCATAGAAGGTGGGTACCGAGATATAATACCCCAGCTCCTACCCCCCCGACGATAAGTGTCAACTGCAGCGTGCCAGATAAAAAGAAGGAACGAAAAATAAAATTCACACTGGTGATCCATCATGAGGTAGTGGACTCGGGGCGCGCAGACTCGCCCAGGATTGGTTGGAACCGCCCAATCATCATCACGTGATCACCTCTATGTGCCGCCCACCGATAATGGAGACTTCCCCCAAAACTAACATCACGCAGCCCGATACCACCACTCTACATCTGGGTGGTACGTCCAAGAGAGAAAGAGAGAGAGCGAGAAAGAAAGAAAACTTGAACACGCCAGACCACTGCGGGTCAGTCTCACCTGTGTGCAGCTTTCCGCTACGCTAGTCCACCAGTCCACCTAACCAGTCCACTCCAACGACTCACGTCGGACGGATCGACTGCATGAATGACCGCATGGATTGTTTTTGCGGGTAACGGTTAACGTTTCGTAGTGCCTGCGAATTGGCACTTTCAAGTGCTCAATGAAGGTTATCGAAGGAATACTCCTATACTAAATACGAATTTTTGGATCCTGAATACATGTTGCAAAATTTTAAAAAGTCGTTACATCTTCCACATCGCTTTAGTGCACAGTGACAACTGTTTTTGTGTACAGACTAATCATGTGCATATCTTGTGAATTTGTTTAACTGAACAAATGTAAATGTTTACTGTTTTATATATTTGTACAAGAGGACTGTAGAGTAAACATATATGTACAATGTTGAAATAATCAATTAAGGAAATAGTGTACGACTGTCGTCATGAGTAACATGTCTCTTTCGTTTCCTTTTCTTCTTGGGCTGTACGCGTAACAATTACCAAAATAGTGGGTGGTCAATTGATTTGTCTCTCTGTTACGAGGATGATGATGATGGACATGGGCATGTACGGGACCTACGGCAAGTCTGACTCATATCCTAACTACGTATTCTCGGGTCAAGGAAACCATCATCATCATCATCACCATCATCAGTCGTCATCCGTCGGCAGTCACGTGTCAGTACCTCCTTCTCCAGAGGTAGCTCCAACTCATTATTACCCCCAGACTGCAGTGGCGCCATATTCTTCATCATCCTCCGAGAGTTTCTTAACCGCCGACTCTGGTACATCGTCCAGTACGCCGCCTCAAGGCTTCTATTCTCCGACGGGTGCCGTTCTCCATGAGAATGGTTCCACCACAGCAATAATCTCTTCGGAGAACGGTCTGAGTTATACTAACCTGGATTACGCGTCATCTTCGTATCCGAATCAACAGCAGCACACGGTAACTTCGGTGGATCCACATCAAAGTTACCATGTTCAGCAACCTGCCTACCGGGAAGATCATCATCACCATCATCACCACCCGCCCGTTGGCAGCAGCCTTCATCAAACCACGGTACTTCAAGCTAGTCATCCAAGAACGGAACACGATCAGCAACTTCATCATCAGTCCTCTAGTCATCACCACCATCATCACCATCACCACGAGCCGGAATATCAAATAGCGGTCGGCGGCACCTCAAACTACCTCCATCAATTGTCGTCGTCGGACGAATCCTTGCACTATCAAACGCAGATTCAGCAAAGCGAGTTCTCCACGCACCCGCCGGGACATTATAAGGAAGAGAATTCAGATGCGACATCCTATCACGTTTTGCAGCAATCCGGCCACCTTCAGCATCCCCATCAGCACGGGCACCATCATCATCAGCAGCAGCATTCGCATACGCATCATTCACAACAGCAACAACAACAAGCGCAGGTACCAACCTACAAATGGATGCAAGTCAAGAGAAACGTACCTAAACCAGTCGGTAAGTGCATGATTTCAAATTTCCAGTCGAGTCGGCGCCTATGTATCGCGGGCAAACTAGCGTGAAATTAGGTATTCTGTGGGCGCGATCCGGTAGCCACTCGTTAAATCTCGTTCATCGCTTGATTAGCTTCAAGTATGAAGATGCAGAATCATTGCTGTCTATCTTACCCTGTAGCCCTGTTATTTGAGAAGCTATCATTGCCAATTAGCGTGCCTCAAGTTAAAAAAATTATGTCGCGGAATTCAATTAAACTCAAGTGTGAACGTAGTAAACATCTCTCACAAATCAGATCAGAAATTATTATACGTACTATACGTTTAATTAATAAACTGCTAATATTTTTTTTTTTTTTTTGGACAAGAAAACTTACTAATAAAATGTTCTTTCCGTGTGACTCGCGTATAACTTGTGTAATATAATTGTAATTTATCATTTACTTAAATAATCATTACATTCAATGTTTACATTTACTAATTTTAAATGTAATAATTATTATATAAAATGTATATTTAAAATTAAATAACTTCTTTTAACTTTTAGAATTATATTATTAATTTTTTAATAACTTGAAAATTTTTAAAGCTTGTAGAATTCACTGATCATCAGTAAAACAATCTAAGTTCCTAGAAGCACAATTTATTTCAATCGCATCTTGTTGAGGATACTTTACATAAATTCAGAGAGCACCGAAGTAGTACTTTAAAATAACACTTGATCGAAGATCAACAGTTTTTACGAAGATAGTCCTCAATTAAGATTGACAAACAAGGCGGACAGTTTGTCAGAGACAAAATGTAACATGCTGCTCGGTAATCGTCAAGTCAGTGGCTTTCAAACAATCTGTATGTATGTATGTATGAGAATTAATAAAGTGCGACGTAATCCCGGTTTGCCATAATCATTAATCATACGCGCACTGCCCAATAATACCAGCCTTGTACGTACGACCTTAATGTCATTAGTCTGCAATTTGCTACCGTATTTCTTATTGATTTTCTTTTATCTTATCAGAAGTCTCTTTAATAGAGAGAGAGAAAGAGAGAGAGAGAGAGAGAGAGAGAGAGAGAGAGAGAGAGAGAGAGAAAGCAAGAGAGAGATTTACAATATATTTATTTGACTTATTAATTTTAAAGAATTTAATTAAAAATTTGTTAAATTGAATGAATTAAATTTATCAGATAGCTCGGCTATTTTTAAATCTGCTTTTGACTTTATTATTAACGAATTACATTTTTATCGTAATTACATTTTTATCGTAAATGCAATCATAATAAATGGGTAGTAAATGGATTCATAATAATAGACCCGTATTATCATTATCATTTATAAAGCTAACTATACTCATGGATTGTAGGATAAACGATATTCCCCAAGATATTTCTAACAAAAAGTTTATCAGTATACATGTTATCTTACCCTACAATTCGACTACTTTCATTTACGCCTTGCGTATCATAAATTCAATAGATAAGATTGTGTACACATAAAACGAGTAACAGAAAATGTTCAATGCTATGAGAATATTTTTTCATTACTATTATAAATCAAAAAGATGAAAGAAAGTTATTCCTAATATCAAAATGCGTATCGTTATACACAACTTGTGTATTCCATACTAGATATTTTTTATATACTTTTGCTTACTTTAATTGAATTTTATATATATATATAATATGCATATTCAGATATTATTCATTGCAAATCTAAGATTTAAATCGTACAAGATTAATAAAAAATATTTCTCACGTATAAAATGCGATAAGCAAATTGTTTACAGACACATGTTTATAAATACCAAGAATCTTGACGACAATCTTTACGTGTTTAAACGTGACGTATTGAATTTAGATTGTACAATAGTAGCGGAAACATTACAGATTACGATAAGACCTGCGTTTAAGTAAAACCGTCTTACACTCAAATTTATCAGATTAATTTTTGACATTGATAAGATAATTCATTTATTAAACAAATATACTCAAATAAAACTTTAATATATTGATTATGAGAAAACCATCATATATTTGTCAATTCCCTCTTGAATATATTTATTAACATATTTATAGGTAAATATCTCTTTATTTTATAATAAAAGAAATTATCGGATTTTATTTGTGGCAAATTGATTGAATTTTAATTCACGGAAAGAGAATTATCCACAGATTCAATTACATATTTATAATTAAAAAAGTAGTTGAAACAATATATCTCGTTAAAGATATATATAATATAATACATATCTAATAGATATTGCGTGTATATTATAATTCTTTTAATTAATATATTTTTGCAAGAGGGGGGAAGGGGGACACGATTTAGAAAAATGTCTGCGTACTGTTGCAATGTCGAGTTGATGACCATGAAAAAGTGACGTAGCGTGGCTCAATGAAAATAACGGCTAAAAGACCGGAACAGTTCCCCTAACTATGCACACTAATTTGCTTAACGGCCATGGTACTCCCCGCAATCTCCTCTAACTCGGAGAATGAGTGTGAGCTTAGTCGTTTGGATGGAGCTTGTCGGGATTACCAGCGTTTCACTTAATAGCTCATTATAATCGAATTAATAACGCCATCGTAGGCGTTAGAGGGACTGACGTTTATTGCAGCGAAGCATGCAAACCGAAATGAAACTTTGTCACCCTCGTTTAACCCCTCTCGTTTTTACTCCTGCTATTACGTCCCGATGTTCTTAATATACGATTCAATTTTCTTTAACATGTCTATCATAATTTTGAATATCGCGAAATGTAATTACATTCATAATATGCCATAATATATTGGATAAGATTTAATATTTTTTTAATTCAATATTTCTCTCTGTGTCTCTATCATTATTTATAACTATCATTATGTACATTTATTAATATAATAATTAATTTCATTGGGCAGAGAAATCTTATAAAATAACATGAGACACATATGTATATCAAATTATAAAACAAATAATATAGAACTAATAATATTAAACAAATGATCAAATATCTAAATAATATATATATATAGGATTATATATTCAATCACATACATATCATCACAGCCGCAACGTCACTAAACAAGGGCAAAAATTATTTTTACGAAATGTGATAAAAGTAAATGAATCAATTACATTTATAGTCGGTTAAAAAAAGCACGCAATGTAAATATATGTATATGTATATAGAGTGCGAAAAATATTTTCGAGAGAAATAACGAGATGGGCGGAGCAGAGTAGTGGGGCGATTTCAGTAGATTTTGGTTGGTTAACTTTTTTGGTTGGCCAAGGACTTACAATAGCGCTCCGTCTTCCCTCCGTAACATGCTTCGGGGATTCAACATAGAGGGTCTCTATGGGGACGCGCCCGGTGTGGACCACCCTTAGTCAAGATTGGAGCGAGACAGCATCACGACGGAAGGACCGTCGTGTGATGCTGTCAACCCGCCCAATCTATCATACTAAACTCGATTTCTTCTCTCTATACTCAATAGCGAGATTGGCAATACCGTGCGGAAAGAAGTGAGACAAAACGAACGTCCCCTCGTAACACAGCAGTAATAATTCCGTATCCTCGTCACGGTAAAATGGAGAATTTCCTTTTCTGTTGAAAGTCCCAGTCTGTCAGCGTGTTGCAATATCTCGATACGTAAAAATAATGCAACAAATGTAATCGATAATATTGAACATCACAATATAGTATAATATCTCTTCCGCAAGTGTCATCAATAATAGATAAGAATCTTTTATATTCTATAACTCGCGTTTACTTACGCAACTCAATATAACAGCTGCAGTGATGATATAATGCAGCGGATATTATGATATAGTTGCATAGTAATTATAATACTAAAAAAATTAAATTGAGTTTAGTCAGAAAATTTATTTAAAGAATATTATACATATATCTCTCTTTTTATTTGCTTATTACTCTCTAGTATATTTTTATCTCCTGATGTAAAGCCAATATGCCTAGAGTAAAGGTCGGTGCAAATCGTCGGATTCATCACAATTATAATAGTTCTTATGTCATCACGCAAACACATCTCATTACTTCTCTCGATTTCGCAGTATTTGCATCTTCGTTTTTATTTTTATTACGTATTTTGCATTGTATATGTTTTTATAAAATTTTTTGTCATCATTGATGTGATCATATAAAAAGAATCTGTGTGTTTTTCTCTGCATATATAGTATCGAATATTATATAATTTTTTCAAAACTCTCTTGACAATAAATCTCAGTTTTCTCGAATTAAAATAAAAATTAATTCTTATAAAATAAAATCTAAAACGTATATAAATAATAATAAACAATAATATTTTAAACAATAATAAACAATATTTTATCATGTAGAATATGTAAGGTATTTTTTCGATCCTGCTACAAACTATTGCGTAACTATAGATGAAGAAAGCCCCTATATATTTTCATGTCTATATTTATTCATAATAAGTATGAAATAAATAATAATAATTGGGAACACTTCATGGGCTATTTCCCACGTCCGGCGTTATCCCGGCTTCCTCGAAGACTATCACCTTTTAGGACTTAAAATATGCATGTCGTTATCGACGCCCCGACCGAATATATGTGTGCAGGGGCGGCATCACGACGAGGAAAAGAGAGAGAGAGAAGAGAAAAACCTATAAAATTCACCGTCCGTTCGTTAACTTTCTTACCCTTCTAGTCACGCGCTTAGATAGCCAAGTATATTGTTTATCATTATATATTGTGTATATCATTATATATATATATATATGTAAAATAAGTATTGCAAGGAAAGCATTGTGCATTATGTTGATTAGAGCGAAATTAATAATATCAAATCTTTCCTGTGGGAAAGAAAAGATTGATTTCTTACATATGATGGATTTTTTATATTTAATCACGAAAAAGATTTCTTTATGAGTTTTATTGCACATTACTTGTCTCTAAACATGCGTACTACGTAACGTACCGTCTTATCGATTGATAAACAAAAATGCTTCGTGACTACGGTCGCACGAATAGCAGCAATCCTATCGGGTACGGATTAATATCAGAGCACAGACGCGCTCGTTAAATGTAAAAATTTCCGGAAAATCTCTCCGATCAAGTTATCCCGCGGGACTTGAAACCGCAAAACGGGGCGTCGACGGTCGTGCACGCCAGCCCTGAACTTGGGGAGAGACCGAGACAACGTTATAACGATGGGAATAAAACGCGCAAATAGAAGGAGAAAGTGAAGGTAGGGCGGCAGACAGGAGATAGAGTCTGTGAAGACGAAAAAAGAGGCACGATACATCGCGGCGAAGAAGATAGAGAGACGGCATTGGATTGGGAAAGGAGCGAGATAAATGCTGAAGAAGGCAGTGTCCGATTCAGAAAGAAGAAAGAGGAAGAAAGTCGAGCACAAGGTAGCGATAGAGAGAAAGAGAAAAAACGTGGCAGGGCACGAGAGACGGACAGAGAGAACGAAGGAGAGAGAGGAACAGAGATTGTGGGTAGAGTCGAACAACTGGCTGGGCATGTTGCTCGCCGCTCGGCTCCGCTAGGGTCGCCGGCGGACGCGTGAGTGAGTGGCCCGATATCTCGCGAGGGGATCAGAGGATCGTTCGCGTGTTTCCACCCGGGCTGCCACCCGCCGAACCCGGCAACCCCGGATCCCGCAACAACCCTGGCAGCAACTGACCCTCCTCTGGCCGGCCGTCTTTCTATAACCCCCCTTCCTCTCCTCCCTCTTCACTTACCCTCCCTTTCCCCCCTTTCACCCCTTCGTCCTACAGAGCGCCGGCCACCACCGGCTCTACTCCGGACTCTGACAACCGCCGCCAACAACGCTGTCCACGTGTCTCGCCTCATGGTGATTTTCATTTCCGCGTCGCTCTCCGCCGACGCGACGGCTCGACCCGACCCGATCTTCCTTCAGCGGCTCAATTGTTCGATGCGATATTTACGTGTCCCTTTTTTGGCGCTGACTTTTACGCGAACGTTTCTACACACCACATTAGAGAACCGTTCACGATTTTCGAACGTCACGATCTTTATCCGAGCCCTCATCTCGTAACGGGAAATAACTTCTATGATTTTAACAAGAGACTTAACAAGAGTTTTACTTGCTAAAAAGATAAATTATAGCCAAGTTTTGCGATATTAATTTTCTCCTCGCATGCACAGAGGTAATTGCAGTATATGACAAGTTTTCTCGTATCTTGCATAATATAGTATAAAAGTAAAACTTGGAATAAAAAAATTTCACGCCGAAGAAGCGCGTCGGAGAGAAGGCAATAAGCACCTGTGCCAATAAGGCTCGGGGAGGGCGAGCTGTTGCGAAGAAAGCGCGCGAAACTTATCAACGACCCCCGCCAAGTGTCGTGCTGAGCCTAATTTCAGCGGGAAATGCTCCGGGCATACTCACGAACGCATATACATACACACGAACGCGTTCTTCAGGGGAGCCCCGGGGGTGTGAATGTCGAACGTGCTGCACGCACGCCTTTCGCGTACGCCCGTTATGTGGTACACAACGTAGCCTTTTCGTACTCGACTGTGACTCAGGATATTACCTATCATAATGCTGAAATCAACGCGGCCGACGGGGCATGACGATGACTGACAAGGGGGTTGCGAATGGAAGGAACCGTGCCGACGCAATCGTTTTGTCAGTTCTTAGCGATAAATCCACCTAGATGGATATCCCCGCGAAAATGAATTTTTTCGTTGGATCAGGTGATTCGGAAAATTTGTCTCGCGTATTCCTTAAATCCTCGACACGATCGAGGGTTGAAGTGCAATTTCCGTGAGTTTCAATTGCGGCGAAAATAATCAGCAAGGGGATCTCGTACCTGAAGAATTTTGCAACATTAATTTCTTTTATACTTAAAAAAATTAATAAGAAAAATAAAAAAAATAAATATCGACTGCAAAGATATCAATTTTCATTACGTTCGCATCAAAAATATAATTCTGAGAGAAGAAGCCACGATATGTGTATCAGATATGTGTGAGATACAAATATAAATTTTTAAAAATTCTTAACAAACTTTTTTTCCATGCCTATTTCGGTCGCAATTAAATTTATACGGAAATTACATCATTGAAATCAACGGCTTCGATTCTTGCGCGTAACCTGCGTTGCAACCATTTGCCAGCAGGCAGCCGGATGTGCTAAATCACGTATCTCGTAACACTTGCTGATACATCTTGTCGTCATTCTGCTGACTACTAAGTTACTTCACACTGATCTCAGTGGTGATTTTATCAAAGTCAGTCTACAAAGTGAGCGTGTCGATACGACATGCAACAGGGAATGCACATAAATTCAAAAGTTTTAATATATTTTTTTGCTAAAAAATCCAATATATGAAGTCTGCAGTATTTGTGTGCAATAAATAAAAAAATATTCAACTTACAACATATTCGCGATAATAAACAAAATTGATAAATACAGTAGAATATTAAGAAAAATATAAAAATTTTGCGTCTCACGAAAGTAAAGTGCAATTACTTGCGTATACGTGAATCAAATATACAAAATTGCAATTTGTTCGATATTAATTTAACAACGTAATACATTGAAGCATACAAATGCGTAAACTCGTGTGAGGGTGTAAGCTTTGCTTAAGTGTGGCTTGGCTTCTAACTAACCGCGTGTGCACGCTAATCTACCTTCGTTCAAAGCTACCGCCTCGATGAAATCTCACCTGGCTTAATATTATTACTTATCAAGGCAACTGTGGGAGAAAGGAAAAAACATATGTGCTAAATATATCGAAACATAAAGAAGTTATAAAAAAGAAAAAAAAAACAATTGTACTCTCGCCATAAACATACATATCTAGAAATTCGCTCACTTCTGTTTTTGCGCGTCACGGATGATTATCGAACCGCGAAAATATCTCAAGGAAGGAAAAGGGGAGATGTGACTATTATAAATATTACAAAATCTGAAGATGCACTTTTACCAATAATCTTTAATTTGTTAATTAATTAATTCTTTCATTATTTAATTAATTTGTTATTATTTACATTGATTAATCATGTGTCCTCTCTCTTTAAGAGAATTACTATATATTTCACTTCATATATTTTTTATCTTTCTTTCTGGTATATATGTAACCAAAAATGATTTTTTTATTATTTACAAAAAAGTGGTAGCTACTTGCGAAAAGTCAATCCCTTGATCATACAGGATCATCTGCTCTTATGCGTCGACGATCTCCCCCTCTTTTCAAGGAACATTACGCAATTCAAATATTATTCAAAGGCTAAAAGCCGTGGGGACGTTCTAGCCTCGGATGACGTAAGGAAAGGTGATGGTAAACACACGCAGAAGAATACAAGATGCTTGTGTATTATGTTACAAAGAGGATAGAGATATACGGGCGCACTGATGTCTCTCCTAATTCACAGAATTTTCTGGACTCTAATAGTCAATATATGCGCGTATCCGAAACCAAAAATGGCTGCGAAATACCTGTAAAATCGTTTTTAAGAACGTTCTTTTTTTATCGACGTAAAACGTTTGTAGGGTGTATTCAGGATCCAGCTGTATTTGATTTGTATCTAATGTCCGGATTATACGCATCAACGCCAGTTACCCAAGTTCCTAAATAAATATATGCATCGTATCTTGATAATTCAATGGTTTATAATTAGAAACAAAGACAGCGATATCTTATTGAAAGAAAGTCTTTTAACTGCGTCGTAGTAACTCTTTTTCTTTCATTATCGCTGTTATCTACGATAGCGTTTTCAGATCTGCGATAGATCGCGAGTGATATTAATAATTTCTTCGTAATCTTTTTCTTTCTTCCTCCTTGAAAAATCTATGCAACAGCCCCGATTAAATCCCCCTCGCGTAATTACAGAGGATTCGGTAGTGACAATATAATCACAGTGGCGTAAAAGGTGATTCTGAGGGTGCACCCACATGTCTTATGGAAGATAATTAGAGGTGTCAATGCGCCTTCCCCTCGACTCAGCGTTATTAGGGACTTCCTTGCTCCTGAATACCAACCCTTTCCCACTTTGTCGATATCACGAATTTAATCCGCGAAACAAGTGTTTCCCCGCATCGGCAACTATACTGTAACTGTATATGTTAATTTCTGCATACAATGTATAACGTTCAACTTATAAGGCATTAGAGAGGCCACTGCCTTAAGGATATTATTCGATGCGTGCTCACGATATAATTTCTACGTCACGAATGCATGAACGTAACTTACTGTCGATAATTGTGATAACGCAGAAAGAGAGAGAGAGAGAGAGAGAGAAAAGAGAGATTTAATCTCGTTCATTTCTCTCGAGTTTAATTGTAAATTAAAAGGCACAGTGCAGATTTTTTTTTTTTTATTTAGCGAGCACTCATATTACGATGGCATTGACAATGCCATTATAATTTAACGGAATTTATTATAGATCCTTCTTCTGCATTTCATTAATACGATGCCTTCGTTGTTGCTAAAGAAGGTTAGTATAGAAAATCAACGGCACCGTAGCCGGTCCTCCCGTTAAAGTGCTAAATTGATGAATGAGTCGTGGAAACGAGAAACATTTCATTGTATCTGGCACTAGCACGCCTAATAGAACTTGTCCAAGTTTATTATTCGGCCTGGAAAAGCGTAAGCTTAATGGCCGCAAACTGAATTCAGGGCCTCCGGTATAAGTGACTGATCTCTTCGGTTATATTAGGAAATTCGCGAAAGCCATCTTACGAGAATATAAAATATTTTGTATTATATATATAATATATGTATATATTAAATATATAATAAACTGATATATGTATAACTGATTTTTATATATATTATACGTAAAGTGTTAGAATATTATAATTTTTTTAGAGCAGATCAAACGAAAATGTATTATAAAAATATCGAAGGGCGAAGCTAAAGATGTCGAAGGAAAAATGTACATAATGGGGAAGATGTGACTTTAAGGCGGTGGCTTGACAGTTTCGTCCATCCCCTGCCATTAAGTAAATTGACTGACTACATACCGTAGTCTAAATAACAATCTAATTTTCATAATGTATCCTCGTCCTTCTGTTTAAAGCGGCGCCACTTTTGTCCTCAATATTTTAATTGTATCATCTGTCTCTCGAACCAAAAATTTATCTTTACCTTATAAAACAGTCGGATTGAATATTGAAAATTTTATATATATAAAAATTGTATATATAAAAACATCGCAATGAAACGAAAAAAATCAAAAATTTCACGTAACGGCGCAGTGATTGCGGATGTTTGCTCTACAGCTGATGCAATTTGATCCAGATTTAGGGCACAACCCTATCGTTCCTTCAGCTTTGCACAGGTCATCTCCCTAAAACTGCCCTCCCCGGATAGTGACCAGCTGTTATGGCCGGCAAACGTCACTTAAAGGATTTGACTTGATCTTGATTCGACACATATTGCATTCGCGTCTGTTGCGCGCGTTCTATCACTTACAATTAACAGATTATCTCCGAATTGAAAACACACACAGCAGAAACGTCTTCGTTCAACGAGGATATCGCTTTTGTTACCGTTTTTGATATTTATAAGAGAGTTGTCCTATCACCCCAAGGATATTTTATTACTCTATCTATTACTTATTTTAACGAGATTTATTTCAAATAAATTTTTAAGTCCTAAGCAAGACTGGCCGACAAAAATTCTTTCACAGATATTTCGACAATTAAACTCAAAATTAGAATCACATTGCAATAAGATATGCAATTGGAATTTAAAAAAAAAACAGAAATTACGATTTTCTTATTTACTGATATTTTTGCCTCATAAGAAGCCTTTCATTTTTAGTCGCTCAATGTTCGCTAAAAAGGTTGATCAAGAAATGCCTACGATATTCAGTCAATTGTCTAATTCAATAATATCTGTCTATAATTATTATGTGCGCCCTATATTTATTATAGCAAAAGTAATAAAAAATTTTTGTTTCAGCGACGAAAGCGAACCCGAACGCGATCGAGTACGGCGGCGGTACAGTTGCTGGACCAAGTTCCTCGGTATACGGAAGTACCGCGAGTGGAACAGTGAACTGTATCGCCGGTTCGTTGGCCGGCATCGCTGGTAGCTTCAACAATACCGGACGCACGAACTTCACGAATAAACAACTGACCGAACTGGAGAAGGAGTTTCACTTCAACAAGTACCTGACGCGAGCGAGACGCATCGAGATCGCTTCCGCGCTGCAGCTGAACGAGACACAGGTGAAGATCTGGTTCCAGAACAGACGTATGAAGCAGAAGAAGCGTATGAAGGAGGGCCTGATACCGGCGGATAGCACGAACGTGACGGCCTTGAGCGGTGCGAGGAGCAGCAGCAACTCACCGACGGGCTCGTCCAGCCACGAGATCGGCGGCCTCGGCTTATCCAGCTTTACTAGTGACAACAGTAGGGAATCACCTCCATCTTCCAAGGATTGACGCGATTTCTGCTGCAGTAATGAACGGCACTATAGTTTATGATTCAACAAGCTGATCGCAAAGCTCTATCTGGTCCTGCTTCGGAAATCCGAGAGAGAGGCCAGAAGTTCAATGAGAATCGTGACAATTTACTGCAGCTATATAGAAACCACTTTCTAATTTATTCTTTCAGGCTGCATCGTGAATGTAATACCGTGGACTTTATAAGACGAGTAATGTCATTCCGTATCTTGAAAGTAGAGGTATGTGATATATATGTGTATATACGGGGGATACGTCTCTATCTTCCCGTTTCTAAACTATGAATAGAATGTGACATTGGTTTCTCTGATTCCATCATATTGTATACGGATGATCCCGACTTGCGAAGTGGCGTGTAGCTTCGAAAGAGTTCAATACGGTATTATATTGCATGTTTTCTTCATTCTTCATTCTTTTTCTTTCAATCAGTGCATTAAACATTAAGTTATATTTTAAGTATATTAATTTTCCATATTATTTATTCCATATATTTAATTTAGTTTTCAATGCGTCTTGTAAAATTGTATGTATAAGTTCGAGAATTCCAATCCAAATTCCAATGTTACCATGTACCTCAGTTTTCGTATTAATAGAGCGATATTTATAGTTGTAAATTTTTTAAATGCTGCTGTGTGATCGAACATCGTTTATTAATTTCTAGTTTTAATTTTTTAAAAAGTTTCAAAATATACTACTCACACTCGTCCGCTTCTTCCGACATTTATATTAATATAAATATAGCGATTATACTCCAAATTTTTCAACTGATCTCAAAATGTCAACAACGTATTTAATGTATAATGTTCTCCATCATCTTTTTTCGACCGTACTAAATTTTATTTCAATGTACAGTTGTAAATGAATTGTTCTAATTCAAATGTACGAAATGAATAAAGTAACATCAATTATGTCACATTTCCATATTAAAGACGAGATGATAGCGATTGTATTCTATCATCCAATTATTTCTTAACCCTTCCAGTACCTTGTAATTAATAAATTTTCGGCAACGATTTCTTCAAAAAAATTTGTTTGTATATTCCACAATCAGTATAAAATATTTAGAGCTATATGCATTATTAATGACAATTTATAGCACACTATATATATAATCTATACAAAATATTGAAATTATAAATATTAAAATAATTAATAAAATAAAAGTATTTCTCACGGGTCTTCTTCATTTTCAAAACTAAACTAAGAATGAAAAATAACGAAAAAATATTTCAAGATTCTATATTCAATCTGATACTGGAAGAGTTAACTTTATCTTACTGAAATGTTCATAGTAGTTTTAAACATGATGAAACAATACCTAAGTGTTGAAATGTTAAAATATCGCTGTCAGAGAAATATAATAAAGAATATATTGTGCGCCAACTTGATTCTGAATTAAAAAAAAAAAGATTTATATAATAAAATAATTTATAATTGATTATTCTATTGATTATTCGCGGGGATATAGGAAATTTCCGTAAATCCTAAAGCGCCAAATTAGATCAATCTGTCTTTATAATATTTATCTTGGCGCGCGATAACGCAATAGTGAATAGAAATATCTTTGATAATCACAAGATCTCGCGAATAATCGTTTAACGGAGATAATCTATAATGACTGCGTAGATCTCTCTCTTTGTCTCTCGATCCAATTCCCGCCCAAGAGTTGTGTGCATGTATTTATATGTAAATAATATTCTACACAAAGACTATGGGCCAATAAAATTAATTGATAATTCTCAGATAAAGTTCCAGAAAAAGGGAATATTTATAGTAAGTCCTACCAACAAGAATTTAAAGGCAACGTAACTGCAGCGAAACTATCATGAAAATTCGTGTCCTACTCAAATTAATTCGCACGTTTAAACACATACAAATTAGCATAATCGTACATATTTATGTGAATTACATAAATGGTGGTCCATTTGCTCTGTACCTAAAAACATTCCTATTATATTAAATAAAGTGTCATTAGCCTATATAATACTATGTAGATCTCTGTAGAAAGAATAAAATATTATTGTATTAATTGTGATGCTCTTTATTTATGTTGTTCCAGATAAAAAAGAACTTAAAATGTGTCAAAATAATCTTTTCGTTTATAGAATTTTATTTTTTATCATAACCCTAACAGCACACATATCCGAAAGACGTTCAAGGGACATTCAGAGGACATCCAGAGGATGTTGGGATGTCCTCTGGATGTCCTCTGAACGTCTTTCGGATATGTGTGCTGTTAGGGAAAATATATATACATATATATTTTATTTCATTATTTATATTATCGTTTGCAGATTCAGCAATAATTATATTGGGATTGTAAAGACTCTTGCACAATGCTAGGCGATAGCGATAGGAATAGCGATAGCGATAGAATAGTACCTATTCTCTATTCCTCTATTGGTGAATATTTTTTATTCCACCAATAGGAACAGAGAATAGATGCTATTCTATCGCTATCGCCTAGCATTGTGCAAGGGCCTTAAGTTATTTTCTACATTATCTTTTTATTATATATATTTTATAATATATTTATGAGAAAATATATAGGGAATATATTATATTAATACATACACGCGCGTACACACACATCTATATATCGACCGTACCATGTACCCTGAAATTGGAAGTCATGCTTTAGATGGCGCTTGCCTACGACAAGAGAAGAGTCGTTCGATGAGTAAAGCACATAACCCTGCATATTTACTTTTCGTCATTTCTGCTACAACTGATTCCAATAATGAGTAAGGAAACACGAATCTCTCCAACGGAAATGGAGACATATCGTAAGCGATTAATGAATCAAAAGCAATTTTTGACTGACATATTATCTAAGATTGAAAAACAAATACTCGCCTTACAGGTATATCTGCAGATAAAAATTTAGATATATAATTAAAATATTGTAGGAAACGCTTTAATTAATAATCCTGATGTGTAAATAAAAAAGAAATAAAAAAATTTTTTAAATAATTTTATAGGTTGAGCGATTACATTTGAGAAATTCTCTATTTGGGCCAAAATGTACAAAACAAGAAATATTGCCAGATATGCCAATAGAAAAAGACTGTGTGAAGACTGAGCCAGGTACCGAGGATCTAAATGATCTAACACAACAAAAGTTAGATTTATCCATAGCACCGTCTCTGAATGATTTCGAAGAGTTTGAAGATGATGATCTTGACTTCTTGTCATCACTTTAACATGCTTAAATTTAGATTCATTACTAATTACGCTATATTAATGCCCTGAAAGGCTTAATTATACTTTAGCATGTATAATTTTATACAAATGTGAAGTATTAATAATTTATAATAAAATGCACTAAAAAAATTATCTGATATCTGTACATTCATTTTTGTTATTTATATTTTATAGATATTTACAGGATATATCATTATACAATAACCATGTTTGATAGCTTAATTAAAAGGTACAAAGGAAAATACAGTGATAAGAAAACAACAAAATATTATTTGATCTTAAGTCCAAAATCTCTAGACTGCACACAAATTTAACACTGGCAAAAGGAGACGCTCAAGCATATTTTGCTGTGAAATATTGTTGGAAAGAATATCGTTATACTTGAACATTTCATTCTAATTTAAAATAAGTCTAAACAATTTGGTTGAGCATTATGATGGATAGCCTTGCGGAGGTGTGCCAAATTGCGATGGATCTTCAACCAGCGTTGGTGGTTTGAACTGTTCGGCAGAAATACGTGTGAAACAAATTCCTACACCTTCTATCAGAGCCAATAACACTCCACCAATGATCGCACTGCCCACCATTGCTGGTAGCCCATTTCTTGCAGCTAAAATTCCACCAGTTGCAGCCCCGCTGATGATGGAATTATAAGGATCTTCCTTTCCTCCCCTAAAGTGGACTAGTGTGCAATCAATTGTGGAGAACATCCCACCCCAGACAGCAAAATTTCCCGCAATTATGGGTGCTCGTTGTCTGATTGCCACAACGCTGCCTGTAAAACGCTGCTTCCAACCACTTGGTGCATTACGGAAGCCTTTGATGCTTTGAAAGATTCCTCCACCTATGACACCCATCGTAAAGGCACCACCGCAATCGTCCACTATTCGCCACGGACATGGTTCTCTTGCATATTCTTCCATTCTACAAAGATCTATTATAAAAAATAATGAAAGTATAAATTTACTGAAGATACAATTATTACATATGTAGATTATAATTTATCATAATTATGATAAAATAGCATAACTTTGATTAAGCAAGAATAAATTCCAGAGAGAATTATAGCCAAATCATTATTATTACTTCACATTTGCATTGTTTTTTTTTACTTTGTTAGTTATATATAAACGGTTAACTTTGAAATTAACTTAAAAAATATTAAATATACACACCAATATTTTGTGTAAAAAAAAAATGAATTTAATATAACTCATTATGTAAGGGCGTACATTTATATCTTGTTAAACAATTGCGAAAGTTATCGCAGTTATACAAGTGAGGTTAGAGCAGCGTTTCTCCTCGTTTTCAAGCTAAGGCACATGTAACACCTTTCGAATTTTCATTACATATCAATGGCAAATCACATTCTTGAGAACAACATAATTTCTTCTGACATTTACCGTATAATTCGATATCGTATAATCGATCCGAGTTGGAGCCGATGCGCAAAAATTCAACACGCCACTTTGTCTTCGCCTGAAAGGAATGAATGGCGTGACATTCCGGACGAACATAACCCCTTCGCGACAGCATCGACAGAATCCTTCTTTCAATTCATATCTGTCGAAATTGCTGTCACTGTGGCGTCAGACACGAGACAAGTGTTATAATAAAAAGCAATACTTTATATGACATAAATCTCATATATATTATATATATTTTTAATTAGATTATACGTTTCTAGAAAAAATTTCTTTATATCTAACAATATACAGGGTGTTTCTAAAACTATGTCGGAGATTTTAAGGGCATATTCTAGGGGTCAAAATAAAAAAAAAAGTTCTTATAAACATGGGTTCAGAAATGAAAATTAGGACCCCCCCATATCTCCTTCTCAAAGTCGGATCAAATTGTTAAAATCACATAAAAATGGTTTCATGTGTAAAAGGTCACTATTAATTATTACACTGCAAAATTTCAATGATCTGTGAAAGTCTCCGAGAGCTAATTTTTCGATTTTTCCCTCAACTTTAGGAGGCTATAACTCAGAGGGAAAGGATTTTTGAACCCATGTTTATACGAACTTTTTTTTCTTATTTTGACCCCTAGAATACGCCCTTAAAATCTCCGACATAGGTTTAGAAACACCCTGTATAATATGCTATTTAGTATATATTAAATTTTTGTGTATATTTTAGAATTCTATTTTTAAATTGGTGCAATGTATTTTTACGTTGCCAACAATCAACATGTAAGGTTTTCCAATGTTGATTGTTGGCAACGTAAAAATACATTGCACCAATTTAAAAATAGAATTCTAAAATATACACAAAAATTTAATATATACTAAATAGCATATTATATATTGTTAGATATAAAGAAATTTTTTAAGGGTCAGCATCCCCTTAAGCCAGCTGATAATATTATTTTATCGATAGCAAGTATAATAGAGATCAGCATGCGATATGTCGACCACACATCGATATATTTCAAATTCAAAATTCAAACCCGTGTCTGAATAAACGTGGGTTATCCTTCGGATATTATTTCATCGCCAACGATTATCTACACATATTGACAAGTATATCTTGCGATATAAATCTTACCACATATCATAAAATTAAGTTTCCAACATAAAACCATTCACGCTCATCTTACTCGATGTGAAAGCTTTTACGAGCAAAGTTATAGCACTATATTCGTTTATGTATAAATGTGCGCTATATAAACGAAATAATTTCCCCGCCCCTCCCCGATTGATTGACATTTTGAATATGTAAGAATTTTAAATGGCAATCATTTCTTGAATTGCAAATAAATTATTCTTTTAATATATATATACATAAAATAAATATAAAAAGATATATATATATATGTATATAAATAGCTAATATTATTACGAGTTATAAATTACAGAAAGATATATTAGATTATTATCAATGATTAATGTATGTATTTAATATTTTCTGGTAGAAAAAAAAATTTATTTTGTTCTTGTACTTTGAATAAAATCTTTGTTCATTAAAAAGTTCATTAAGATTGAATAAAATCTTTGTTCATTAAAAAGTTCATTAAGATTTTATTTAAAGAAACAAAAAGCAAAAAACAGAAAAGTTTCGATTAATCTAATATCTAGGAATAAAATCATTGAATTTGCTTATATTTGTATAGAAAACTTGTACCTATTATAAAGAATTATTTTATAATTATTTATAATTATAATAAAAAAAAGATATATCTTTAAGTTGGCCTAGTTTTTGAAAACTGGGTATCTCATATATAGACAAGTTTATAATATATAGTTTATGTATATAGACATTGCTATAAATCATAATTAATATATTACATTGTTCTACATTCACATCATGATGACATAACTATTGCACCTCGTATCATCGATATTTCAGAAAATAAAAAAATAATGTATCGAGATATCCATCTGCGAGTTATTATTCAGAATCAGAAAATATGTAAGAATATTAAATTTTTTTCTCTGTTATATATATAATTGTTTCGTTAGGTACTTCGTTAGGTTTATCAAAAAATATTTACATTATGTGGAATAATAAAACTCATACTGATTTCGTGAGTGTAATTATGATTACAATGTGTAATTATACACAATTTATTGCAACAAAAATAACATAGTGCCTTATTATTTATTAAATGTTACCTGATTATCAGTAACGTTTTCGTTGACGGAAATTGATATGCAATTAATATTTGATAAACACAATAAGGCTTATATATATATATATATATATATATATATATTGTATATTATATATAATATATATGTATGTGTGTGCATTATATTAATGCACTCCATAGCAAACTTCATATAACAATTTATGAATATATCATAGCAATATCTCAAGTATATCAGAAGTTTGTATAAATAATACGCGAAAATTATATATATATCTGCATTTAATGACACTAATTATTTCTCCAAGAGAAAGGGAGGGAGAGGAAAATTATTTAATGACGCTGGTAATTTTTCCAAGAGACAGGGAGAAATAGACGAAAGAGTCAATTTCTGACACAACAGCGAGAGAGTACGAACGTGGAGGCAGCGACTCTGACGCGGTTCGCTATCTTCTAAAGATAACCGAGCTACACGATAAATCGATGTCCCTCCCCCGTCTCTCTTTATTTTTTTTTTTATTCCTCGTTACGTTCGATTGTGTAACGGGCTCTCGACCGTTCCGTAACTGTGCAGAGCATGCAGGCAGGCAGGCAGGCAAGGCATACATACATACATACATACATACGTGCACCGCGCCCCCGGGTCGGGGACTCCGCGTCCGGTGCATCTGTTGCATCCCGCACGCAGGTGAACGCGCGCGCACGCTCCGGCGGACGCGGGTTCGAAGCACGGGGGTGGTGGTGACGGCGAAAAGGGGCTGAAGGGAGGAAGCGGCGGCTGCTGCTCTCGGAAGAGGTGGCCGCGCCGCGAAGACGCGCGGGGGTTGGAAAAACGACGGGGAAAGCCCGTAGCGGGCTACCGGTTACTACGCGGACGCATGCCCGCTGATAGCTCAGTGGAGCGCGCGACTTCGTGCCGTAAGCACACTTCTTGCGAGTGGATCTCTCTCTTCTCTCCGTCTCTCTCTCGCACACACGCTCTCTCACACACTCTCCCTGCCTCTCTTTTGCTCTGTATCTTCTCTCGTTGATGTGCGTACGTGAATATGTAAAGTGTAGGTGTGCGCGCGTTTCTTTCTCGCTTTGCTTCGCCTCTCTCTCTTTCTCTTTCTCTTTCTCTTTCTCTTTCTCTCTCTCTTTCTCTTTCTCTCTCTCTTTCTCTCTCTCCTCTCTGCTCTCGTCTGTCTCCATTTCGGCTTTGCTCGTCGCCGCGAGGATAGCAGGCTCGTCCGCTGGCGAATAAAATCGGTGGTGGGCGATATGGCGGAGGGGATGATGATAATCGAGAAAGAAAGGGGGTAAGAGGGAATGCGGAGGGTATATGCATTTTGTGCATTTTTACCGCGATATGAGTGCGCGAAATAGCGAGGCGAAGGGGAATAAACCGTACGAGTGATGAGGGAGGGTTGTGATAAAAATCGGAAAAATTTATGTGATTAATATTTAGAGTGGGAGAATGATTTCAAAGTAAGGGTACGCGCGCGATGGGGAAGAGAGATAATATTTGAAAAACGGGGGCAGAGAAAGAGAGAGAGAGAGAGAGAGAAAGAGGAAATGAACATCAATAATATCCGAAAGATCGGAGTATCTCGAGCGAAATCTTGAGATGTAACAGTCTGTGTTTTCTCCCAGATCTAGAGCGAGGTGCAAATATCTTATATAAGATGCAACGTGAATAATCTCGTTTCGTCACAAAAAAAATTTGAAATAGAAGAGAAAAGCTTTTTGTGCGAATCGTGAAGATTGCGAATATTATCGAAAAGAAATCAAGGTGGTAAAGAATAGAAAGCAAAGAGAAGATCAGACTCCCATATTTCTTCGCGTGATCTTTGAAAAGAAAAGAATTTACAGCGGAACATTGACCTAATCGAAATCAGCAAACAATAATGGTAAATGAAGATAAACATATAAAGAAGCGAAGAAACGAAGAAGAGAAAAGAGAATTACATTGATTTGAATGACGGATTTTGATATCAATATAAATCATCATAAATTAATATTTTAAAATAGAGTAGAGAAAACAAGAGAAAAGAATAACAATTTCTATCTTTTTCTTTATTAAGGGACGAGATATTAAGAATATTTTAAGTAACTTTGTTTTTTCTTCTCTTTTGCGTTTAGAAATATAAGAAAATTATTCCGAAAAAATAGAGATTATTAGAGATTATCAGAGATAATTAGAGAAGTCGGGATCCTCTCTCTTTCAGAGTCTGAAAATCGTAATTATGCGTAATATTTCGTTTTAATCCCTAATCGATCGATATAATATCGTATATACATATACGTGATTGCATATCCGTGGCCGCCGATAATCTATACAAATGGCTGTATTGTAAAACAATCCAGTCCTGGATGTTCGCGCCTTTACACATCCGCCGATCCTTCGCTCTTTTGGCCCCTATTTTCATCCGTCGAAAAATACAAGCGAATATTTGCGCGTTTATTTCCAACAGCCGACAGGCCGGAATTGATGGAAAGCTCTCGCCAGTTGTTCGTTATACACAAACCGTGACAGTTGCTTTCGCCAGCTTGTCCGCGACTTGACGTCGAAACGTGTAAAATTTCACACCCCCATCCCTCTTTCTTTCGCGTATTTCCGTTCGGTTCTTCGCGAGCGAAAGAGACCCCGCTTCGACTTGCACAACTTCGTTCTTATATCGCAAGCTTGACAAAACTTAATTCCTCAAGTAGAGTATATATGTATGTACACTCTTGATATTCTCGAGGTTTCTTTATCCTACGGAATGCATATTATATAAGGGAGAACATCAATTGCTGGCATAATCCAGCAACTAGTTCAACCAGTTATTTACCGCAAGGGTAATCTTTATCTTATAGACATTATCGGACTATCAGACATGAAAGTGCGGGATATATAATCAAAGGTATACACATCGTCGAAAGAAAACGTAGTAGGAATTTAAATAACTACGAGGTGCTATATGCGAGGTGACTTACACACTCGCTTAAGTATTCCATTGTGCGGCAAGAGTTCTGCACGCAATAGCGGGCGTTTCCAAAAATATACACAACGTTTCGTTTCGCGCACGTCGATATGCAAACGCATCAGTAATTCATGATCCGTGTGGTTCGTTTGGTGCAATAAAGAGAAGGAAACTGGAGAGAATTTATTAGAAATTTCCGGTCTGTATATAATGGACGAAATTCCTCAGAGTGCTCTCTTCGATGCTGCCGAATAATGAAACATTCTTCGAAAAGATCGATATGCACACGTACTCATCATCTTTCCTCTCTCCTTTCTTATTTCTTCTTTCTCGATCTACGTACCGCTTTGCTTTTTTTTCCTTCGACTCGCGCTTTAGTTGTTTAAATATATTTTCTCAGCGATGATACATCATTACTCGAAGAAGTAACAGAGGAATAATTTTTTCGATAAAAAAAAATAGATTATTACGATCTTTTCTCTCGTTTTCTTCGCGTCACTATGTAAACAAAGGTGAGGAAAAAAATATGGAGTGAAAATATCGAGTGTTCGGCAAGCAAGACGGGGTGAACCATAAAAGTGATTTCCAAGTGACAAGTATTGAGTGCGATCAAACGGCGAGATTCTGCTTTTCAGCTCCGGTTCTACCTCCTTCAGTTCGGCTCGTTCCGTTACCGAGAGTATTGATATTTCGCTGCGAGAGCCAACTCAAAGACACACGGCAAAGTTAACTGGCACAGAAAGTATGAGAGACGCGTGTCTGTTCCCGACAAAGGATGCGAGCAGGAGCTGATTTACGGACAAGTCGCTCAAGTCGTACGGTCGTGTATGTTTCGGAAGGAAAATAATCAACGGCGACTGAGAAACGCGCGTAGAATGGAAGCATGATTCTGGTAACGCGGGTCCGGCGAACTCGACGAAGAGCCAGAAGAAGAGCGTCCTGAGGTCGAGGAGGAACGGGGGTGGCATGACGAGAGACTGCGGGGATATGGACACCCGCGAGGATCCATATTTCCTCGGCGGGGTCGGCGAGGCTCGAGTCTGTTGACTTCAAGTCCGCCTTCAGGAGGGAACCTCCTCCGACGATGCGTCCGCTCGAGCCAAACGCCACGTACTTCCGTTTAAGTTTACGCATTATACGAGAGATTCCGTTCCTCTCGACGAAGGAAATCACTGGCGAGAGCACCAATTATGTCATCGGAGCATAAGTGTCCCCGGCGAAACGCGTCACGAGAGAAGACTCGCCATCTTCGCTGATGTCGTCGCAGGAGGTCATCATTTCGAGTCGGCATCCATCACCGATCTCTTCTGTGGCATGTATGTGACCCCAACGACGTGGAAAGAGATTTCCGGCAGTAGAGCCTCGAGAAGACCCGGTACCGAGGGTGGTACAACCCTGTGCCCCTGGTACGGTACCGTTTCCTGAAGGACGAGGCCGGGTGGTCGCGTGTGCGCGCGTGTGTGTGTTTGATCGAAGGAGAAGAAGAAGAAGGAGAAGAAAAAATACGGGGAACTCAAAGGTATCTTTCGTGCGGTGATACCCGTGGCTGAGTGTCTCCTCGAATCGCTCGAGTTGTCCACCCTTCGTGCCAGGTGCTTGCGTGCAAGGCCATCTGTGCGAATCGGTATCGGGAGATACCGTCGAACGATGAGACAACAATCTGGCGGAGCATCGTGAGGAATAGCAAAAGGTATGTCTCAACGCTGATTAAATTGAATATTTTATCACGTGAAATAAAAAAGAAGAGAAATAGATATCTACAAATCGATAATACCCAAGTATACAATTTTTTATTTTTGAAAAGATCTCAATTTTTAGAACAAAAGATTCTTTCACAATAAATACTATAATATTATTGTTAAAGATTATTAATTGATTATTATTATTAAGAAACTTAGCGAATAGTCTCTGATAATTATTTACATAATAAGTGTCATTTAAAATCTTTGCTAAAAGAATATAAATAAGAATGTTCTTTGATAAAAAAAATAAATAAATTTAAGATGGAAAACACTCTATCTATATAAACTTAGTTTCAAAATAATACCAAAATATTACGAGCATTAATACACTTTAGTGCTTTCACATTATCATATCAAAGATTTTTTATTTAGTAAATAAATATTATCACGTGAAATAAAAACAGAGAAATATATCCTACCTTACAACCGATAATGGCTAAGTATGATTTTTTTTTTAATTTTCGAAGAGATCTCAATTTTTCAGAACAAAAGATTCTCTCTTTTACAATAAATACTATAATACAATACAATTCCATCTTGCTACAGCTCTCAGGATTTTTCCTTCAATCGACCTCCGGCTCATTTTTATCCAATAACCGTGCAATAAGTTCATATTCCGAGATATCTGGTCGCAAGGACGTTTTAAAAAAAAAAAATTTTTTATCTCATTATATGTATATATAAAGACAGCTGAGAGCATTAATAAACGACAATATTTCCTCAATCCGCGTGTATGTACAAGAGAAATTTATGAAATTAATAGCTCGCGTTTAATATTACTTATTTCCACGATATTATGTATCCTTTGCCAAATAAATCTTTTAAACGCTTATTTAAAAGTAAATAGATATTAAACTGCTTTTAAAATTTTTATTGAGAGAAAACAGATTATTGGAATTTATTGTGGGCGGCAAGGAATTTATTGGTTAAAAAAGATTTAATATAGATATTTGCACTGACGAAATATGAATTTTATTATCTATGCCAAGATGATTGACATGTATCTCTCGTCCGAGTGAGATTCTATCACGTCAGTCGAGAATCTTCTCGCCGTGACATAAATATATAATTAGTTTAATAATTTTGAAAAAAAGCCGAAAATAATAATTAATATTTAATATTCATCAAGATTTCTTGTAAATGACATAATTTAATGTAACGACATAGATTATGTCATCATCTGAGAGAAAATGATATGGTGATTTACTTTTCGGGAAGACAGATGATAGTCATTTGGTGGGATCATCTCGACATCCTATACAAACATTGTTTCCCTCTGTAAAATTTATTAAGAAAGGTCTGATGCGTAAAATATAATAGTAACATCTCGGTTATTAGCAATTGAATAGGTATGAAATATAATTGTAAAATTGTGTGCATCAGCGTCGACAAAGAAAGATGGAAAAAAATAATAAGAAATAAGAATGAAGAATATAACTATGCATATATACGCATTCGTATGCGCGAGAGTATGTTAAAATAACAAGGAATATTCTTTGATATTTTTCAAAATATCATCTTTTCATAGTAGATACACTAATTGCAAGAAAAATTATATTTTAACAGAGCACATTAATTACAGTTAATTAAAGTTGAAAGTTGAAAGAGAATCAAGCATTGACAAATAAATAATTTTATTCCTCGGTTAAGTTTAATTAAACTTTTTAACTGGACTGAAAAAATTTTTATTTATATTCAATTTTCGAAATATTGAATAATAAAACTTTGCTCGTCTATACCACAAGGTTTTCGTTAAATAAATTGATTCTAAATTTATCGTCAAATTGATCAAGTTTTCATTTACCTCACCTCCTTCTTTTCCAATCTTTCTACGTTTTATCGTCAAATGAAATGATTACGAAAGAGTCGCTCATCGGATGAAACGCTTTTTAAGATCATCGTTGGTACACGATTGAAAGGCGATTTCTATGTGAAGAGTTTTACGCGACAGATTCCAACCTTCGTATATATATATATATATATATCGCTTCTTTTATTACACTTTATCGCCGACTTCTACGAAGCCATAACCGGATTTTAATATATTTGTAACATCGGATTGCCGTGATTGCATATCATCGTCATCTTCCTATCACTGTGAACGTGAATATATACGTTCAAGTATCAATTCGTAATACCTACGGAGTTATGCATATGTTTTATTAAACTTCGCTGATGGGTACAGCGAATGTGCAGCACGTAGTTTACATACATTTTCTTGTGCAGAGATCGCTACAGCAATATCATGGAAAATAAAGAATCTCGAAAGATCACGTAGAAGAACTAATAAACGAATGACAGAATTGACGTTGCTCTTCGATCCGTGTTAACACACATGGACATTAAAAATTTTAATTATTTATCGTAATTTATTTTGTTATTTACATAAGCTAATTCCAGTAAATTTTAAAATATGTATAAAAATGTAAATATAGTAGAAAATCCATGCAGTATGTGAGTCCCTAAAGAACACGTTTGAAAAACGACTTAAAGACGTCTTCAAGATGTCTCTTGGCCTTTTTTGCGCTGTCTCTGGGGGAGATATTAAATGTCTGTCACCTGAATCCATTTTATATCCAGGATTTTGGCTTCTTAACGTGTCGCCATTTTCGTTCGTGAAATTATCAACAAACGTTAATCCGGATGTACAAAGGGACATTCCTAAATCCGACACAACTTGTCCGCACTTGTAACGAAATGTCGGACCGCTCGGATGGGAAAATTTGTGAATCGCATGCTGCTATTTTTCTATGACGCGTATTCAATCGATCGTATCTCCCCCGGAGCGGGGAATACCCGCGAAATTGAAATGGCCGCGGAAGATCGCAGATCGAGAAGGGTGGAGGGACAGGGGGGAGAGGGTGGAATGCAATTTCTGCCGCGACACGAAAATTTTCGATGCCATTTCAGCCGTGCCTCGTATATTCGAGCTTACCGAGCCGTCGCGCCTATTTTGCTGAATTAAGCCTATTCTGCGTTGATGTTTTGAAAAAAGGATAAACGCTAATTGCATATATCGACGAGAAATTTTACATTTTGCATTTTATATAAACTCGTGCTTTTCAATTTATAACATTCTATACGGGAAGTTTATAGCTGACGTAACGCGTGTATGAAAGTTATGATCTTTTATAAATAGAGATGGAAGAGTATCCATGTAAAATGCAATGCATGCGAATGGAGTCCATACAAGGAATACAGACCAAACATAATGTCTTTCGGCAGAATCGCTTTCCTAAATCGATGTCATAGCTTCGTGAGCGCATTCAGAGATAACCATTTTAACAACATGTACTGTATGATAACTGTAATAACAGACAACAGCATGTTTGTCACTCTGTGACTTGGTTAAACTTTGATGCAGCAACATGTGTGCGACATTGTGTTATATTTACGAACACGTGTAATCTCGGTCAGTTACTAATTCGCGTTATTTCTATCAATAGAAAATAATGCTCGATACTTGCAGATATACTTTTTTCATCCACATTTTCTTAACTGAAATGTTATAAAAAATTACGTTAATTTGTGTAAGAACAAAATTTTTTTTCTACATATTGCACAGCAATTTATGTACAATAAATTTATTAATATTCTCATATATTAAATCATGTGCATACACATTTTCTGTGTATATGTATATGTTGTGCCAGGAAAGAATACATTTTATTATTCTTAAATATATTAATTCTAGTTTTTAAATGAAAGTATGAGCAATCATTTTCATTGAATAGAGAAAAATTAAATATATATATCAATCTCTATACAACGAATCCCACCCTCTGCGCCTTTCTCTTTCTCTTCCTTTGTTAAAAATACTCAGAACTATACTAAAGATGCGAGCCGAGCATATTGCGAACGGCCATTTTAGCTCTGCTCGTAGTAAAAAGTTGATTCTAACTTCATAAGCGAACAAGAAATTGTCATTATAGGGTTTAACGCTTCAAGCACTAGTGAAACTTTTGTTCTCGGTTGCGGTAAAAACTTTTTCACGTTAGCCAGCAATGCTATTGTAGATGTCGAACTTAAAGTTCTGTAGAATTAAATGAGCGGTAACCTACTTTATGTTTACTAAGTAGATAAAATCTTGCGTAAGCAAATCATCTTTATAATTAAAGAAACCTGCTTCTTATCCGTCGCAGAAATCCTCTCAATAATGGATCTTCCTCTGCGCACATGTACAATACTGTTATGACAAACCCACCCGATCTTGTATAAAAGTGACTTTTTTTTATTTCATAGAAAAATGTCCAATTGAATTCGAGTAAATTATCGAATGTAAAAAATATCACTCTATATGAAACCGTTTGTAAAGCACAATCGATGTAACATTCGCGAGATTTACGTCACTTGGACATCTGACCGTAGGCAAACAATAGTTCAATCGTGTCGGGTGTCCGGAGGTAGTTTATAGTTACGGACAATCAATCACATTGTTCATTTTTATGTGGATATTACAATAACGATTACCGATCTGATATTTCCAAAAAGCAAAATGATCGTCAAACCTATGTCTAAAAATAACTATGACACTTCACACGTGTTATATTAAGCAACCCGTTACAGTATCAATCGATAAACCTTATTTAGCAACGTTTAGAGGGGAAAACGAATGCTCTATTGTGTGCCTTTAGATCATACATACGTCGGTTGTTGGACGATGACGGACTGGCCGTCGTCGCGGTGGAGATGACTACCAGGTTAGTGGCTCGTCCCGAAGACGACGACGACGACGACGAGGTCCACGAAGAGGAACGAGACTCGGTTGTGGGCTATCACTGCCACTGATAGAGCTGGCATCCCGTGCAGCTCACATCGATGCCGACCGTCATATCCACGAAACGAGGTACGATCGAAATACCTCCTGTCACAGAATACCAGTCTTCCGTGCACCCATGAATCGTATCGTGAGATCTTTTTGTATATCTTTTCGAAAGAAGTAAAAAAGGGGCGCCAAGAGAGTTTAGGTCCGTCACATTAATTATACAAAAAATACTATATCTAATTTTTCTCTCATGAAAAAATATATAAGAGAGTTATATAACATATAAATAACTATATATATCTAATGTGGACTTCGCAATAAACAGTTTCAAATTTTATTTAAATTATTACAATTCGCTCCGAATTTTTTTATACAGTTCTGCGATTCGATAATGTAATAATAATTTAATTTTTGCTGCCTGATTACTCTTATATATAATTTATATATAATTTATAATTTTATATAATTAAATTGTTATTATATTATCGAGTCGCAGAACTGTATAAAACAATTTGGAGCGAATTGTAATAATTTAAATAAAATTTAGAGCCGCTTATCGCAAAACTTACATTAGAATTGTGGTATTAAAGCACGCCAGTTGCTAAACAATTTTTTTAATTAAAGATATAAAGGAAGATATGTAACGGACACACACGAGATAAAATCATTGAAATAGTAACGGAACAAGTATGTTACTAGGACGATATTGGCCGATTCGCTATCTTCCATCGCTCCGTTCCCGATTCCATTTCGCGGCTAACATAGCTAATGCAACAAAAGAGGATCTTTCGTCATTGTGTATACACACACTGTATTTAATCGATTTACTTTATCGATAATCCCAGATTTTCACGTCCACCGAAAACGCTAAGCCCACGTTCGTGAATCAAAACGAGAATTTTTTTACAACATATAACTAAATTCAAAACTGAAAGACATTAATAAACATTTATCACCAAACATTGCAAAAGGTACATATCCATAAGTCCTACAATATAACGAGAAATACGCGCGAGTTTACGCGCTCAGAAGTTCTCTATGTCGAGCGAAGAGAGAAACCGCATATGGTAAAATCCGGTGCAAAAGTGAAGCACATCCGGTGTTTCTACATCTGAATAAACGTCGATGTTGCTTACACTTTGTGCTAAAATAATTCAACACTAAAGCTTAGACATTCTTTCAACTGGCCGAAATGTAATAGGTCGTGATAGAAGGGGAGAGATGGCCGGTTTTAATCGAAAAGTCAGAAAGTACTCTTGTGATTATGAAAGAAAGATAATCTCGGACAATCATCAAGAATATATTTTTTTATTAATTTATTTTCTACTATTATATACATGTAATCGAAAGAAAAGTGGGATTTTTTATATCATTAGTCGTTTTACGATATATTATCTCCCGTAATATTTTCTAATATAAATACCATCTTTCTCTCCTCTCCTTCTTTCTTATTTATAACCGACTGCTTTAGAAGGTTTGGAATGATATTTTGCTATATATAGTGGTGTGTCAGTTTCCTCAAAATCGTCATCGTATAAGTGGAATCGTCTACTCGAAGAAACTGATCTGTCTCAATTTTGCCAACAGTAGAAAGATAGATTGCAATATTGTCAGCAAAAAATATCGGAGAACACGAAAAGAAGGACGAATGACTAGAGATCAATGTCGAGACGATATTTAGGATTCATTGTTCCTTTAGTGGTTGCCATGTACATTTGACTCGATAAATGCGCCTGATGTGCCTTCACCATTTGTCCCCTTTATTCACCGCGTCTGGTTCTCTCGTGGGAAGGTATCCAGTCCACGAGATCCCTTAACGATGCTTTATCCTCGCTTCGACGCGATCTCCCCTTGAACTTTGATATTTATATTATCTTGTTGCCGTGTGCTACTTAGCGCAATGATTGACACGGATATAGTGATAATGACTCTAACGCGTGTCCATCGACAATCATGAATCCTACTCTTGTAAAGATCGGGTAAGACTTGTCGGAAGAAAGAAGGAGGGTGGATTTTTTTTTTTTTTTTTTATTTTAAAGCGACCTAGAGCGTGCTCTTGTTTGCATCAGGATATTCTCCTGATCTGATCCAATCAGTCATCGCGCGAATATGTTGGCATTTCAACGAATTTAAAGAATTCCGAGAGGAATGAAGGAAAAAGGAGGTATCCTCCGTCCTAACCAGTCAAAATTCCTCGTAAAAAAAATTCCTAACTAATTTCTTCGCGTTCTCACTTAGCTTTTCCTCCACGCGGGCTCCATGTTCCATTTGTCTTCCTCGCCCCTCTCGAGTATCGATCGAATGACACTCGGCGTATATTGAAACTCCCGCGTACCCACACGAGAAAGGGGGTGGGTACCTGTGGAATTGACAATGCAAAAAGCTCCTTTCGGGTCCCCGAAGTTCGGCACGTGGAGAGGTTTGCAAATTCGGGAACCCCCGAACTGAGCACGAGCGAATATCCGTTGTATGCAAATCGACAGTCCGCATGGCAAACGCGTTTGCAGACGCGTTTCGCATACAAATTAGCGGAGAGAGGAACGATTTCTATTACGCGCCACGCACGGATACTATAGCCATAAAATTTAATATTCGCGTGTATGAGATACATACGAAATGTATGAATGAAAAGCACATTGGGGAATTGATCCACCGAAATCGAGCGTTTATTTTGTTTGATGTAACGAATAATGAGCGCATAACGAATATATATGTATATTTTGTACATCTCTGCGAGCTTTTTATTTCTTTTTTTTTTTTTCATTATTCTCTCTTTCACTTTATTTCTATCTCATTAATATATTTGAATATATTTTTTAATTCGGGCTTTTTTGTAAAAAATTACGCGGCTTTATAATTCTCTTCTCTCGTATATACAAATTCTTTTTGTACTTTGTGCAATATTAAAATGAACTGTATCATAAAAGGTAAAATTCTATATATTGTAAAATATAATAATACATTTTTCATCAATATTTTAATGCGAAACAAGCATTGTGGAGACTCTAAAGAAGTATTAGCGTGAAGTTTGCGCGTGACGTGAAAATTAATATTGCTTTTAATTTGTATGCAACTATAAATTGGATTTGTTCCGCGGAAAATGATGTCCATTAAGGAGGCATTAACAAGGGCGTGACTAAGGCGTAATATCGTTATCGGCGCACTTTAATCTACTTACATATTTTTATAAAACCCCCCGCCGGCTTTCGTTAAAGTGCACGTAAATATTGTATGTAACGTATACACACATCCCTGTTTTTAATCTATAAATAAAATCACTGAACGCTAAACCAATTATAGATGCAATAATGTTTTTTACATCAGCCGGATGTCAATAAATTATCGCGCATTCTATCCGTTCTTCGCATATCTCCAATAAATTTACACCGAGAGAAAAAAGTGGAACGCGACATAAATCCCTATTGTTCTCACCAGTTAGATTATAGTCGGAATTTTCCGATCTTGCCGCGAGGTCATGTTTACTCTGTCTATTGATCGCGGGATATCGCAAATAGGGTATATAATCTACTTATGAAATCTATCAAGTTGTAGAGAGAAACACAGACTTCTTAAACTTATCCTGTAGCCTCTGAGTTCGAGAGAGTAAAGACGCAGTTGGCCATTTTTATCTGAGATCAGAAGAGAAAGAAATATCTAATTTAAACGTATCTTTGCGCACGAAATTGCTTGTACGAATTAAAAATTAAATTTGCCGTCGCGAGCCATGTAAAATTTGATAAAAATGATGGCCAGGCTGAGAGAAATGAGAGAAAATAGAGAGGGAAATATAATTTTTCGAGTAAACAAAGCGGAACGAGGACACTGTGTCTTGTTCAATTAGATTATTTTACATTACATTATCAAAACAATTAAAAAACATTGGCACGATGATGGTATAATAAAGAAGATGACCTGTTGAAATCATGATTGCGCCATTGGATATCCAATGGACTATGATTGATCAAATTTGTGGCGGGAACAATGTTATTAAGACCCAGTATTAAAATCGTTTCTCGATAATAGTCCCCATAGTAAAATTCATGAGCTTTCTTTCATCGCGTTCATCGATCATATCGCTCGAGGCAGTCGGCTGTCTAGGAAATTAACAGCGGAGTCAGCAATTACGTAAAATGTTCTAGCATAGATCGCAGAGTCAGAAAATTCCGCGGAATATTGAAACAGGGAGAAGAAAGAGAGAGTGAGTTAGTTCTACCTATCTATCTATTTGTCTGGCTATGTCTGGAATTCGACGTCTCAATTATAAAGAGAGTGAAAATGAAACTTGTTAAATCTCATTTCGGTCTTTTGAGAATCATCGAGTTTGCATATTTTTCAATCGGGTATCGCTCGACGCGGCGTACATTTGTAAAAAAAAAGTCTGCGTGTATATGAAAAAATTAAAAAAAATTTTTTTTAGTACAATCAATAATAATCTTTTCGGAGTAAACTCAGGCGTTGTGCTTCGCGCGGTTTGTTTACTCAGGCAAATCTCGAGCACTGAATCATCTCGTGAATGATATCTCAATTTCAAGAACGAAATTCTCGGCGTCGCGAGAGCGAAACTTTTTCTGGCATTTCAGAAAGACCATATGCGGCTCTCTCCCTCGTTCTTTATGTAAATGCGCATCTCAATTTCCACCTGATTCTTCTATGACCGATCTTGCAACCAGAGAAACGCACTCGAGTGCCTCTTTTCATCCGTTTGCGGGTCCGCGACGATTAATGGATTCCGCGATGGGATAAGCACTCTCTTCGATGCATCTCTATTATGTTTTTCTTTTTATTTTTTAATGGAGCATTACTCGACCTGTTAGAAGTTAGCCCCCCACTTTTAGAATTAACATATTTTCACGGTTGTGCTGAATTGTGCTAGGTTTGTGCTATATTGTGCTCGAATATTATAATATGAAAAATACGAAAGAAAATGAAAAAAAAAGAATTTTTAGGTCAGCCCCCCACTTTTCGTTTTTTTCAATTTTTGCGGTTGTGCTGAATTGTGCTAAGTTGTGCTAACATTGTGCTAAAATATTATTTTTTAAAAATAATAAAAAAAGTTATGATAAAAAAATCATTTTGAATAATATTGAATATAATTATCATAACTTTTTTTGTTATTATTTTTTTAAAATAATATTTTAGCACAATGTTAGCACAACTTAGCACAATTCAGCACAATCGCAAAAATTGAAAAAAACGAAAAGTGGGGGGCTGACCTAAAAATTCTTTTTTTTCCATTTTCTTTCGTATTTTTCATATTATGGTTATAATATTCGAGCACAATATAGCACAAGCCTAGCACAATTCAGCACAACCGTGAAAATATGTTAATTCTAAAAGTGGGGGGCTAACTTCTAACAGGTCATTACTCGATCGCACGCAGCTGCAGTTGTGTGATGTAGATTGCTCGCGTTTATTTTTTTTCCACGCTCGTCGCAATAATCGACATAACTGAAGCACCGTAATTCCGCACAATTATTCTCAACCTTAAGTTTACTCCATGAAACGTACGTTCGCATTTTGCGCCAACTGATGTCTTATACAATACATGAATTTATAATATAATATTATTACATATTATATAACTTATATATAATACACATAGTTTCTATATTTTAAAAGATATTAAAGTAATATATATGTAATAATATAAACAAAAAAGAGGATATAACCAAATACAAAATAATGAATCTATTTTTAATGACTAAAAGAGAGAGAGGGAGAGAGCTTTCATTATTTTTTGCATATTTTAATACTCGGTTGGACTTAAAATTTCCAAAATAGAACATTTAAATATAGAACGTAGATATATGTATGCAATTGTAGGACTGTTGAGATACTGAGAGAATAGAATGTATAACAACAATATATCTGCGAGCTAACTCTATACCGGTCAGTATATTGCAGATATTGGTTTCCGACTAACAAGTACCTATGCGGTAGAATTATATAAACGGGAATTTCTCCGTAAATTCATAGTCCCCCGCATACGCCATACATTAATATATACAGCTTAATAAAAAAGTTATGATGTGAAAAGAAAATTGTTAAAAAATAATTTACGCGAAAAAGACACTTGGATTAAATTGTCGAAGATGGCGAGAGATTTCGGTTAAGATCTCTCCTTGTCGTCAACAGGAGATCAAATACGTCTCGGCTTTCTCGACGGAAAGAAACGAGCTAGGAAATCTGATAAAGGAAATGAACTAAGAGGCTTCGGGTGCATCGGATCGTTAAAAGAAAACCGAAAAATCTTCCCCGTCGATGGGCACGCGACAGCGAGATCGTAGAGAGACGATCGACGAGGCGTGAAATTCGTCGATAATGGACCGGGAAACTCGTTTTTCTCTTCTACACACGATGTCGTCAAACGGATTTATCAAAAATCCTGCTTACAAGGGGATTCCGAAAAAGAGCAAACGAACGATAGAATATAGGAAAAAAAATGTTGCTTCAGTTGTCAACTGCAACGATGTGTTAAACAATCCGTATTACGTCATTCCGATCAAATGTCGCTCTACTGCGAGCCAATTTTCTACAACCTACAGTCGAACGTTATCATCACTTAGATAGAAAAATTTTGTTTTCGATACTTATATATTTATTGTATAAATTAATATTATTTTATATTTATTTATTTTATTTTGTCAGCTATACCTTTCTGCACAATGAATTCATCCTATCATTTATGATCATAAAATAAATAAATATTACAATAAATATTATAAGCTTTGAAAAGAAATAGATCTCTATAAATAGAGTCATATTTCCAAGTTAATTATTTTTACAAATCGACTGTCAATTTTTTGTAAGGCAAAATAATTAAATAAGTATAATCTATTTTATTTTGAGTATATATATTTATTGAACGTTCTTGGCTACCTTGATAAAAGGTGTCTTAATTACCGGGGTCCCTTTCTGTTGGAGAAATTCCTTTAGCCCAACCGCGAAGTTATTTAAAGTTATCAAACTTCTCGATTTAATTATCGCGTTACAACTTTCAATTAATATTCCTCATGGAGGAACCTCTCGGCCTCTTATACACGCGTAAAATCCCTTCGCGTCAAAACAAGCGCGCAAGTTGAAATATACAATCCAAATATTTGCGTAAAGATTGTTATAACTTTGAAAATAACTATCGAAGATATTTTTGATGGCGAAAATGGGACGAAAAATAGAAGTTTTAATTTTACATTAGTCCAGTTTCTCTCGGACCTTATACGAAATTTTCCTTTATTCTAAAAACGTAATTCGTATTCATGAAAGAAAGATTGTCGCGACTTGACATTTCTCTTCGAAAAATAGCCAAAAACAATCGTCGAATCGCGGTGTGCAAAAGTTATCGGAATCAAACCAAATTTGTCACCGTCGAATTAGATCGGGCAGGAATTCGATTGCTTGTCCGACTATGCGCGTTGTGATAATCACAATTAAGGTTTACGATGGAGCTTACTTCATCATCCATATTCGTTTTATTGACAATATCGGGAATATTGATCAAATTTAATGTACGTTGCGGGCGAAATGCAGCAATCTATTAATCACGTTAACTTTATTCACCTTACACAGGACGCGGTGAGTACCATAAACTGAAACTAAGCCGCTTAATTGTAAACAAATGTATGTATACCTACATATATATATATATATATATATATATATATATATATTCGTACGCATAGAATTAAACATAGGTAATTCAGATTCTTGTTTGTACGTCGTCAACATCGCGCGTTAGTTTATTAGCGAAGATAGTTATATATTCGAAAAATCAATTTCTATTTTCGTCCTCTGTATTATATTATGCAGAATTATAATCAGAATTTATTCGAAAAATAAAGCTATTAAAATAAAAATATATATCTATAAAAAAATATATGTTGAAATCGGAGGCAATTAAAACACATCGCGATAATTCGCCTTTCGAAACAAAAGTGTGTCAAGGCTTTCAAAAGTCACGCAATTAGGCTTCATTTATTATTAAATGCTTTTAAAAGTTCGCGCATACGCAAATTAAATTCTATTTAATTCGCACTTGACGCAAATTAAAAAGACATTATTACGACATCGCCCAGTTTATAGTACGTAGTTTGAAGATTAATATAGAAGATTCCGAATGTTTTTTTTTTTTTTTTTTTCAAATTTTATCGCCCGAGTCGTCGACGAGATTCCAGAGGTCCGATCGTATAGACATATATGTATATGTATATATAGTCCAAAGTGAAAAACTAAAACGGAAACTCGATCCGCGCAGGCATCAGCTGTCGAATTAAAACGTTATAGCGATATTAGCTACCGTGTGTCAATATTATTTTTAGCAGCCGACGCATCTCGTTAGAATTTCAAACGAGTTACCTCGCGTTTCTAGCTCGTCGTAATTTGCGATAATAATTTACAGACGCAAAAGAATATTCCGCGAAATATTTTGTATAACAATGTGGCTGTAAAGAGAAAGAAAGGGAGAGAACGCAGATTTATAACAAGACAAATACGTGTGGAAGATGTTGCCGGAAAGCTGAAGAAATGCAGGAAATTACACTCGTGGTCCAGTTTCGCCAGACATGATATGCGAACTGAGAGTCACTGAGGCTTTTAAATCAGCCCTCTCCCTCCCTCTTGTGCGTTGTTTAGTTGCTCGTCTCCGGCCAGATAAGCCACGTTAAAAATACACCGCGACACCCCTGGCTCTTCTGCTTCGCAAAGATCTTGGTCCGACCACTACAATGCTTCTCCCATGTCGCTCTTCCTCATTCTCATTCGCGTCACCTTCCCCTTGTAATCTTTTCTCTCTCTCTCTCTCTCTTGCTTGATTTCTCTCCTCCTTTTCTCTCGCGAAGAAGAAATGTCACACGGGAGCGAAATCTACTAAAGGTATCTTTTCATATAGAATCTGATATGACGCAAGATAGTGGCGGTTTGATGGATAAGAGTTACGGTAGCAAAATCCAATGTCGGCTGAAATGTGATTTGGGATGGGAAAATGATAGCGCGCAGTACAGCACAAAAGTAGACGAGTGGTTTTCCCCCCCTCGTTCCTATATAAATCCCTTAAGGATATTTGAGGTAGCGAGCACACATAGAGTCAGGAGTAACTCGATATGTGATGACATTAATTTGGCTAATTTGTAGGACGAGCTGCGAGAAATTTTCGAAATGAAATGTATACCGCAAATATGAACGTTAAGTTCTAACAACTCTGATGTGTTTACGTTTGTGAAACTCTAATATTATTAATATTAATATTTAATCTTACAGATAAACAGATTTGTATTGTGTCTTATTCGCGAGATTGCCTTCTTCATTGGGAGAAGTCGAATTAAAGGTAAAATCAAGAAAGCGAAAACGAGAAAAAAAAACTAAAACACAGGAGAAGCCTGTACGATATACCGAAATAACAACAAGTAAATAGAAATTTATTAAGAGCATTAACGGAGAAATAAACGTGATCAAATAAGAAAGCAGATGAGAGATTTATAACCGTTAGTGGATGATAATGTGTCTATTATTATTAAATCAGTACAGCTAGACTAAATACGATGCTACACTGAGAAAAATAAGCTCTACCAGAAAAATACATTATTGAGTCTCTTACAGTGTAGTCTATCTTTTTCTTATTGCTCTCTTTCTCTTTCTCTCATTACTTGCATTATTCCTAACAGCAGCCCGAGCAGAAGAAATCCCACTCCTACGAGGTCGATTCTGATTCTCACAGATGAGTCTTTAAATAAATTAGCCACGTGTATTGAGTTGAACACAGCATCTTCTTGTTGAGATTTTTTCTATTTTTCAAAATTGGCCTTTTTAAAATTAAATTTCGTATAAAAAAATGTACTCCGCGTAACTGCTTCTTTGCAAATCTGCAATTTTCTTCTCGGTTATATTATATGATTTTCAGGGTTTTCTCTCTTGTATAGTATGTGGACATGTTTAGCATATTGTACATTATACATATATGCACATATTATATGTATATATTATATTAATATATATGTATTAATTATTGAATACATGCATATAATGAAACAAAATTAATAACATAGCGCGTTTCGCAATGTTGGACCAATTTGTGAAGGATTAGTTGTTTAAATGATAATTTAAATATAGAAATAATCAAATAAGCGAGATGATGTAGCAGACTATATGTCACATGGTATTTTCCACGCTTGTGAAAGTGTTTAATAGGTCATGTTAATTAGAGGCATACTAACGGACGTGAATTAGCGACTGCATGAATACTCCTCTCTCTCTTTGTCTCTCTCTCTCTCTCTCTCTTTCTTTTTCTCCTTTTCTCTCCTGTCTATCATATTTCAATTTTATTTTAAAATAAATTGGTTTCACAAAAGGTTTTAATCAATATTTTCTCCATTTCAATGCTCATTTTATTACTCATAGCACCGTTATGTAAGAATACACAGTTATGAAATTTTATTAAAATTTTAATTTGCAACGATAAAAGCAGGAAAATTTCGCTAATTTCGTTTAATACAAATTACGCGAGATTATGAGAGAAATACAAATGAATAGATAACTGTGTAATAAAATGATTTATTACAATTATTAATGTAGATACGTTTATGTTAGCCTCTGTAAATATTTTTACGAAGCGATAATTATTAATTACTCGTACATCTAATATATATTTATCTCTCTGTCTGGCGAAAAAAGTTCCTCAGAATTTTATTTATACAGATGATCGTTTTATATTATATATGCGATTTATATGTATAGACAAAAAATAAAAAAAAATATATATATACATTTTACATCTCTTTTAAAACGGTACAACCTCACAGAGATATATTAGCAAGCAGAAAATATTAGAGTATTCCTTTATTTCGCCTCCTTTTTCTCGCCTCGTCACGAGCCACTCGATTCTTTTCATGTCGGTCGCCGCAATAAGCCGTCTTAAAGCTCAGCTTCGAGGTTCTCCCCTTAAACCCGTTGCGCAATGAAAGGCGCATGGGGGAATAAGGAATATAAGAACAAGAAGAAGGCAATGGATGGGATCTCGATCAAACCCGATGACCGTTTCCGAACGTATTAATGCACAACATGACGGAACGGGCGAAAGTCGCATACGAGAAAAGAGGGTGCAACCTAACACGTCGTCGACACACAAAATGACATGGTCGCCGACGTCGTCCTTCCGCGTTCAAGGTGACCCAGAAAGTCATTTGAATTTAACCCGGGCTATACGATAAATGGTAAACTTGGTCGACAAGCGGAATAGGACGTAGATTAACCGCGCTTTTGTACCGCGGATCGATACAGTTACAATGAAACAGTAAGGCTAATGGATTTGAAACATGAATTTTTTTTCCATCTGATATTTCGCGAATGGAATATTTCATTTCGATCCGGGAAGGGAATCCCGTGTAAATCGACATTTCAAATACAAAGGGAGAGCGATCGCGAATAAAACTTTGTATTTTTTATCGCTGAATATATAACGTGTTATTTTTTTTTAATATAAATTCAAGTAGGAAAAAGATCTAATAAGAGCTAGGAAATTAGGCGCAACTAATTTTTTTTAAACCTTCTTGATTTAATTTGAAAGTTTCGGTTCTTTCTTCAGCAAATCGATTAATAAAAAAAATGTATCTTGATCTTCGTCTTTGCTAAATCCTCTATAAATTCCAATATTAAGAGAATAGTCTGGTATTTAACAATAATATGAAAGTTGGAGAAAATAATGTAAAAATTTTTGATAGAAAATTAATTTTTTTTTTTGTTGGAACCATATAAAATGCGAATTGCTCGTCAGTTACGCAAAATAACTTGCGATTTCGTGGCCGAAATGTTGCGGCACGGCAATTTATTTGCTCGAACGTGATTGGCTGTAGCAGTCCGAAAGTAGTCCGCCGTGTCAGAAGTTTCGGGGCTTAATATACGAGTTCCTTCGCGTTCCAGCCATCATCGTCGGCTTTTTCGGACGATAACGCTTACTATCTCCGTTCTACTTCGTTCTTCTGGTCTTAAACCGTTTTAGCACTTCAACTGCCGACGTTTAACCGCGGCATAGATCCAAAATGGACCAAGACAATTATCATTCTAGACCGATACGTTCGCGATGGATTCTCAACTTCGAAATTGTTTATAGGTTTTAGAACTTTTTCTTTTTTCACCGAGTTTACGATCGTCGAACACTTTCGAGCGGATCTCCCGTGCTTCGGAAAGTTCTTTTTTAATTACGCTGGATTTAAATAAATAAACTAGCGAAAATTCATTATGTTAGTTTGCTTCTTTTGAGGTTTGCCACGAGATATTATCTCATAATGGATTGCCTGACTTATCCTCTGTATAGCAGAAGTATGCTACATTCATCACATTCCTCCATCTATTTGCCACTATACAGTTTTGATCGATAAGCTTCTCAGTCGCGAGTGGTTTTATTTTACTGGATTATATACGAGATAAAAATTATTTTTGGGAAATACCTCCGTTATTTTTGCGGGGAATATATTCAACTAAATTTAATCCATTTTCACGAGTTTTTCATTATTGGATAGATTCGACCTAATATTTAAGTTTTTTAATACAATTTTTTACTACACAAAATAAAAAAAACATATACATAAATGTAGCATTTCCTTTCATGCAAGTAAATTAATTTATAAATTATAAAACAATATAGCACAATATGTCCAATAAAGTAATATAATTAAATTTTAAATAAATAATAAATTTATAATATATAATATATTATAATAAATAAGTATTAATTAAATTTTCAATAAAAGGAAAGGTTATGGAAGGTGCTATATTTATTGTCGCTACCATTACTGTCACTATTATCGTCTACGTCTGTTTCCTCGCGTTGCCTCTTAAAATTTTAACGATACTATAACAGTTACGACCACACATACATACTTGCAATATATAGTACAAGATATTTCTCCCCGAATAATCCGTACAACTCGTGTTTACTCGATAATAACTTTTAACAAGTGCTTTCCGTTTAGGGATTGACAACGTCGTCGTTGTTTTTCTTAAAGTATAATAAAAATTTAGCGTTTTTATCGCGATGCGAGATATTTTTATCACATCATACATGTATTGTCTAGAACGTCAAATACTGACACTATTAATCATTGAAAATTGTATAAAATTAAACAAACATTACATATTTCGATATTTTCCGATATTATTATAATGCTCTTCCGTTTTATTTGCCCCAATTTTTACATTTCAATCTGACAAATGAATATTCCATATTCGGCACTCGATAACATCGATTAATTACGGAGATACTGATGTTCAGTGATAAGTTTTCGTTAATTAATCTACATTGCATTGTCAACTTGTGTAATTGAAATTTAATGAAAGGCGGTGTATAATCATCGATATTACATATAATTTGTTCATATAAATAATACGTTAATCAAGTATGGTAGTTCAACTGAGAGAGCATTCCCGAGATTGGATTGTCGTTAATCGATAATACGGCTAAATTTTATTTCAAAACGTTATATTCAAAAAGATTATAATATACGTTATATTAATACAAATATAAGCGCTGTTATGTTACATTATAATAAAAAATTATTTATTCTAAGCTCCCCGTACTTTATTCAAGTATAGCTGCGCGACTATAATATATTAAGTAAAAAAAAATAGTCTGCATAATGCATAACATTACCTCTGCGACTTTTCTGTGCTGTAAAAGTGCGCATTTTTTGCGCTTCCATAAATCGTGCGAAGTACGAGTTCTCGAATTTGCCTGTGTAAACATAATGCGAGGTGCAACGCATTCTCTCGCCATTTTAATGGCATTCTCTATACAACCGTAACACGTAGCGTTGAAGCTCTTCGAATAATAATAATAATAATGATCATAACAACGAGTTTAGGGATCCTTTAAAAATAAGATTAAAGATTAAGCCTTTTTCGAAAAATATTCAACATAAATATTTTATGAATTCTTTCAAAACAGAGTTGAGAGAAATTTGTTAAATATTGTGTCGCTAATTGACTTGAAAAAAACGCGCAAAGGACGAATTGTAAAAGGCGCTACAAATAATTGTGCATCATAATTTTTTTCCACACGGCTGACAACCAGTTAAAAGGCTAAAAGCCTTTTGTCTTCCAGTTTCGTTTAATCCGCAAAAAAAAAAAAAAAAAATTACGGCACGGACTCAGCTTTATTTTGTCGCAGCAAAATTATCAGAGCGCGTGCTTAAATATCATTTCTATATATACACTGCATATTTTATAACTCAATGAGATGCAAGCACGTTCACTCTTCCTCTGTTTAATGTACATATAAAATATTTTAACTAAATTTATTGTAGCTCTCAAGTAACATAAATATATAACACTTTTTAAGAATACAGTAATCTAAAACTGTAATCAATATTTATTTTGCAATATTTTTTAAATGATAATATTTAATATATATGTATTTTTTCTCATATATATATATGTCTATTTTTTACAATAATAAAACAATTCATCTCTAAAAGAAACAATATACGTTACTATTTTATTTGTGTAAATTATTAGTATTTGGAATAAAAAACTTTTTAATTTTCAGATATTTGTTATGATATCTCGTAAAAAAATCAACCTCGAACGAGAAGCGTAAACATTTTTTGTTTTGCAGATATTCGTTGAAGATGCATATATGTATAATAGTAAAATCGCACGAAACGAATAGGCGCCATTTGCACGAGAGAACTACAACCAACTAATATAACATAAGAACTCTCTTGGGAAACCATTGCCCAAGCTGCTATTTTAGGAGAGCAGGATCGTTCGGAATTATCGAGAATTTATTCGAACACTTGCAACAAAGCAGAAGTTAATCTACCATGAACTCCATGAAGCAGAACGATGGGAAACAAATCGGATCGGGGATTGATTTTTCTCTAACAAAAATGTCGGAGGAAGTTGTAGTTTATTGCAAATATTCAAATGTCAATGTTTCAAACATATATATATATATATATATATATATATATAATTTATTTATTTATTTAACAAGCTCTAAATTAATATAGAGTTCTATGATATTTATTTGTATTTCTTGATTCGTAAAGACTCTTATTTTTTAATCATTTATAATTGAAATACCGTCAAACATATTTTTCCTAAGAGAAATCAATTTTAAATTCGCCATAACTTTCCAGACGGCTGACAACTAGTTAAAAGGCCAAAAGCCTTTGGTCTCATTTAATCCGCAAAAAAATTACGGACAAATTGAAACGAAAATCAAGATCGCGAATTATTGGATAATTACAATTAGAACACGCGAATCCAATGCGGACATATGCGGATTCAACGTCTCGTACCGACGTTGATACTGCAGCAATTAATCCCTACGAGTTTACCGCCGGGAGGGTCAATACCTGGAGAACATGAAGTGCGCGAAATTATGGCAATATTGCTGCTCATTTCAAGGTAATTTATCGTCGCTCGCATAGTTTTCAACAGAATGGCCCGGAATACGAGATGCGCGCTCGCGCGCGAAATATGTTACGTAGAGAGAGAGAGAGAGAGAGATGCAGTTGCGAAAATTAAATTTTATCCCAGCCTGTGGACCAACGATAATTGAATCGACGAGACCTCGCTGCATATATGTGTGCTAATGTGTGTCTCTTTATGTGTGTGTATAGAAAATTCCAAACAGGAAAATATATCAAACCGCACGAAATGCACTAACACATAGAAACAGACATATACGAACGTTAATAAATTGTTTCGTCTCGTAACTGCCCCGAGAAACTGCTCGCTAAATCTTTCATGTTTCCCTTCGTATGAACGTAATACGCATCGTTCAAATAGCGTATATCTCTCCCCGGTTCGTTGTTCCATTTAAGCAATGGCGCATTCTCCGAGAGTAAAATTTATACGTACAAATATTTGCGAAATTGTAGATGTCACATTTGCAAACGGTATATTTGCACGATCCGGAAAAAAAAAAAACACTTGTCATTAATCTTATCGGCACGTACAAATTTTGTAAAGCTGCGATGAACGATAAAAGTCTTATTTTTAATCAATTTTAATTGGATTTCGCGCTTTTTTCGCAGAAACTTTTTCAATAGCTATTTGTGTATCACGTGTGCTTTTCAGATCTTAACGTTCGAAATTAAAACCTTGTCGGAAATAATCTCGATAGTTTTCACTGAGAAAAATGTCGATCGTACAGTTTATGATATTTCGGTGACTCCGATATTTCGAATAATCGCCGCATAATCAAGGGTATGTTTTAAGAATATATCAGTATTGATGAATTCAGCGTCGTGAGCAGATGACACTGCTTTAACCCGCAAAATGTAATATCGTTTTTCATCGTCCAGAATAATATGTGCCAAATATTTTTAATTTAATCCTACACTCTCTCTCTCTCTCTCTCTCTCTCTCTTTCTCTCTCTCTCTCTCTCTCTCTCTCTCTCTCTCTCTCTGAAAGAAGGATGGCAATAATATATTAAAGAGAAGAGGAAATATATTTATTTAATAAAATAATTATATTAATATTAAGAAAGCGGAGAAAGATATTTTTGGACAACCCAATAAAATTTAATTTTTTATCGCACAAAATAATGTGCCAAATATTTTAGAATTGATCCTACGCTCTCTTTCTGGAAGAAGGATGACAATAATATTAAAGAGAAAAAGAAATATTTTTATTTAATAAAATAATTATTAAGTTAAGCGAAGAAAGGTATTTTTCGACAACCGTTTCAATTCTCAAAATGTATTGTAATCTCGTAATATCGTTTTTCATCGCCCGGGGATAATGTGCCAAATATTTTGAATTTAATCCTACACTCTCTCTCTGGAAGAAGGATGACAGTAATATTAAAGACAAAAATATATATATATATAGATTTTTTAATAACATGATCATTAATGTTATGGAAGCAAAGGAGGATATTTTTGGACAGTCGTTCCGCAGACCGATATTACGTTCCGAGAGGATGATCTCTGATGCCGAGTGCGCGAGATGCTTCTCTCGCTTGGTTTTTTGCCACTCGAAAGAAGGCGCATCCCGTCGCACTTGGCAGTGATCCTCGACAAGGCGACAAGGATATTTCGCCGCGCGTTTCTCTGAAAGAAGAGAGCGAGAGAGAGAGGGGTGGAATCATCTTTTTTCCAGGGACGGTTCAACGTCGCGCGCGAAAGAGAGTAGCGGGCCCTCGAGTATAATTAGATGTCCCAGTTTACATACGACGCGGGGGTATGTCATTACGGAATCCGCTCGCCAGCGGCGAATCTACGCTATCCTCCTGTATGCGCTATCCGAGCGCGCGCGTTCGCTCGATAATAAGCACCCCTGTATAAAGTAATCGCGCGGGCGCACGCATATATACGCACACGGCTGAAAGTTCATAGGTTATATAGAGGTAGCTCTCGTATGGCCCATTATTATTTTCGACGTATATAATATACCTGCTGGTGCACACAGCGAGTTCTATTATATCAGCGATGCGTTACATTCACGAAATCTCAGGATCTAAAGTTGAGGGGACGGAGGGGGTGAATTGAGAGGAACTCCAACTTTGGCGCTTGTAGAGCGTCATTGATTTAGAAACTTTGGGGAGCAATGGGAAGGTAATAATGTTCGGAATTAATTTACTGTTTTTATGCGTGTGCATTTTATTCGTAAACTCTTTGTCTCTCTTTTTCTGATAAAGCGGTCAAAGGATTTTTTCATAATTAAGTTACTCAAATTTCGAATATTCCAACACTTTATATAGCGGATATATCGATATTTTAATGCAAGTATCATAAATGTAATAGATTATGATTAAATGGCTTATAGATACGCGGAAATATGATTGAATTAATCTCACAATGCACATTTAAGAAAAGTTATTACTTTAATCCTTAACTCTCCGCAAGGTGTATAATGTACATTCTATATATTCGCTTCTTTTTTTCCATTCGTACTTTTTTCATTGCAAACGTTCTTCCGTCGTTCCTACTTTGGCGAAAACGTGCCGAGAATACTTTTATGCCATTCCATCCGGACGGAATGTTCGATGTAATGATGACCAGAAAATTCGAATCTTTTACGTATTTTTCGAAAAGATCGTATTAGACCCAAATGATATAGTATTTTCACACTTGACACACTGTTATCTTTATAATGATTAATTATCTTTGCGTTATTATATTTTTATTATTGCACTTTATTGCTCTTAGAAGGCATTAATTTATCAAATAATTTTTATTTCTCTCTCTCTCTCTTTTGTCAAAAGTGCATGATCTCAGTTTTCCGCAAGAAATATCATTCCATTTATTAAATTGTATAATTAATCCGAATCACTTTGTGTAGAAGGGAGATACAGCAGTATACCGGTATATTTCGACTAAGTAACATAGCTGTAATCTGCATGTACATTGAGAAGTTGAATGCAGTATAAGTCGACTTACGCTGTTATTGCGTAAACTTTACTTTGGAAATCTTAAGTTCTCTCCTATATGGACTAAACTCGAATATTCCGAATACGACTGCGAATAAAATTCACACAAACACACCTCCTTTTTAAATTATTTTAAATATATATTTTTTGGATTAAATTTAATTCAAAAATAAATTATTTGAATTTTTTAAGATAATTAATTTTGCCCAAAGCTGCATAAAATTATATTTGAGCATCCAATTCCTGTAGCTTTCGCGAATACGTATACATATATCAGATTATAATAAATCCTGTTGTTCTCTCCCATACGATAAATCCGAGTATTATGATTGACTACGAATAAAATTTACCCTCATTTCGCAATTTTAAACATATTTTAATTAAATTTAATCCAAAATTAAATTATTTGGATTTCTTTAAGGTAATTAATTTTGCTCAAAACTGCAATAAAATTATATTTGTGCTCATGTCGCATCCAATTCCCGCGGCTTTCGCGAATACGTATATCGAAAAGTCAGATTATAATGAATCCTGTCGGAAGAAGTCCGGGCGGAGGACTCGCGAGACCAATTTCCACTCTGTTCGTCCTTCACCTGTGGCTCAACGATACTTGAACCAGTCATCTATGAAATAACTTTTTGTCATTTTCCTGTCGAATTGCCATCGATAATCGGAACACACATCAGAAAATTAGATGATATATAGCGTGTTTCAAAAATCTCATCTTTCTTATACAATACTAATAAAAAAATACGTATTTAAAAAGTAAAAATATAGTCAATAACAATTTTTTTCGAAGAGCGTTTTTTAAAAATTTATTACGCTATTTGTGATTTTTTAATATCGTTTTAGATGGCTGTAAATTTATATTGAAGATAATCCTCTGCCTTTATACAATTTTATTTTGTTACGCAACAAAGTTTATTTCAGATTGCAAAAAAACTAGCTTGTATTATTGTTTTAGATATTTTTTTAACATTATTAAGATATACTAAATCGGTCATCTATGAAATAACTTCTTATCATTTTCCTGTCGAAAAAAATTGCTGTCGATAAATACAAATCAGAAAATTAGATAATATATAGCGTGTTTCAAAAGTCTCATCTTTCTTGCACACAATACTAGGAGTAAAAAAATATAAAACGTATTTAAAAAATAAAAATCCAGTCAATATCAATTTTTTTCTAAGAGCGTTTATATATTTGCGATAAATATATCGATAAAGGTATAAATCTTTTAGGAGGAAAGAAATAAACTCGGAAACTCTCTCTCTCTCTCTCTCTCTCTCTTTCCTTCTCTTTCTGCGTTTTCATACACCCGTATTTATATTACGATCTAGTCGTATATCTGAAGATATACGAAAACAGATATTCGGTGATTTAATAAAAGCGGATTGTATCGGTTGGCGTATTTTATGATATCCCATCGATCCGCGTATCAAGAGTGAAGGGGAGGGAGAGGGAAAGACTCTGGTACGGATAACCAGACTCCCCGGAATGTCTCGCGGGACCTAAAACACCTGCATCCAGTTCCATAACTCTGGCCACTCTTCCAAGCCGCGATTCCGAAATGGGGAATCTCCCGAGTCTATGCTCTTTCTGGAAACTGGCCAAAGTCACCCTCCAGTTTCACCCTCTTTCTCCTCTCCCGGGGGCATTCTCACTCGTTACTCAAGAAAGCATGCAGCAAACTAATATGACAATATTACAGTCTCCAAGATATGTTTTTCTTTGGACTCTGTGGAACGGAGCTTCCAATACATAAATAGCAAAATAAACAGATTCTGTTTATACGCTTCAGTATGAAAAATCAATGCCAATTTGTCACTCTATCCATTAAATTTTTTTTCAAAGCATACCAATTTTGATAAAAATTTGCTCTCGTAAAAATCAATCAATAATATTGAAGGCCTTATAGAAAGAAAAGAAATATAACGAGAGTAGTGATCATCATGATAATATTTTATCTAAAATTTTACAGAAGAGGAAGAGAGAGAGAGAGAGAGAGAGGGAAAGAGAGAGAGAGAGAGAGAGAAACTGAAAGATTAAAAAAAATTATACTATAATACGTATAATAAGGTTATCGCTTTATTTTATATAAATTCGCGGAAAACTACGACGCATGCGATTTACCTGGATAGTACAGACTCATTTCTCCGAGATAATACGTATTGAGGTCAGCCGAAAATAGCCGTTCTCCAAAAGGGAATTTATGCATCTCGAAATTTCCTACTCTACTTACTTTAGCCGATGTGTGTGCATCTCGATAAATTATACTCTCCAATAACAATGGCGCACCGCCGGTGAGCTCTAGAGAGAGGATACGCTATGAGATTCGCATAAATTGAAAAGCCGAATAATCGGTATTCTTAAATTTGAAGATGCTACCGATTCATATTCCGCGGATATATTCAACGATATATGTTGTAGCCGACGTATACATTAGATTACATATGTAAGTACATGGAACCGCAATTCTTGTTTGTATTCCGTCGAGCAATAATTTTAAAATATATATCTGTCTCTCGATACCATATTTATATCGATATTTCAATTTCTTCATGTTTGCGCATATTCGCTACATCTTAAAAATTTTAAGTTTCAATCACAATGAATATGAGGGGAGAGAGGGTGATGTTTTCCTTTTTTCTTCCATAAAATTTCTCCAGAGAAACTTGCGGCAAATATAACTGCAAAAACAATGCGACTTGGAACGCCCACGTTCGGCTTCTTTCTTGTAACTCGAAAAAATATTCTAATTTTTCTTCTCATTTTAATACTCGTCGAATGTAGGCGTTCCAAGCTGCATATTATAAACGTTCTTCGTTCCTACGATTTGTTCGATAGGAAATAATTTTCGTACAAAATTGGAAAGCGCGTCCATAATTTCGATATGCATAAATAGAGTGCATTACACCGATATATATCTAGACGAGCGCTTTTTCGGACGAAATATGTATGTATGTATATGAAGAGTATCCCTCTCTCCTTGAAACGCGGCCAAGGTCGGATCTCGAATGTTGCCTCTTCGCTCAATCTTTATTCGAGTAACAAAAAGCGTCGTCGACTACTTACTCGCAAGATATTGTCTACGTCAGATGCACAACACGATATACAGTATTTGAAGAAACTTGAATGATCCGCTTGAATGAGGAATTTATGAACTTCTCGAATTTTGATAACTTGCCAGTTTTCAAACGGCAGGTTATAAATCGAATCGGGCAAATTCAGTAAGACTCATGTACCATCGTAAACTTGTTTCTTTTTAAATTTGATATCAATCGATTATTATCTGGCAGTCTTGTTGCGCTTAAGATAAGAACATGAGAAACTTTTTAAATGAAAATAATGGAAAAGCATAATACCAAGTTTGATATTCATTAATTATTTATTCAATGTTTAAGAAAAGAGAATTGTACCTTAGTCTCATCAGTTATTTGAGAGAGCTTGATAATTTATGTATCTCTGTATATCAACTGAGAGAAAACGAGAAAGAGAGAGAGAGAGAGAGAGAGAGAGAGCTAAAGCTAATCGCGTTTATATGTCGGCCATAAAGTCTGCAATTCGCTCTTAGCGTAAATTTCTTTGTATATTTAACAACTTAAAATCATCAGGGTACAACATACAACATTTTTCACGAAATAAAATAATCTTAAATAATTTCTATTTCAAGTTTTCTAATTGGGGAGTAAAAATACGCGTGACATGTATATTATAATTGAATCATTATTTTGTTTTACCGTTTATTAGAGAACATCGAATATTTTTATCACAAAAAATGGAATCGAGATCGGTATGATTCACGATGACGTGGCATCTTGATAAGGGGGGATCGTTGCTCTCGATCCATTATATCCGGAGCAGATATAGCGCTATCGCGATGTGACGATTATCTGCGATAGTATGTATGCTAATTTGATTAGCGGGCACGCCGAATCCGCTCGCTCAATTCGTCCACGTGAAAATCTAGCCGGCGAAATTAGTTAATTGAACTGCGAATTAGCGAATTAAATCAACAAGTTGAGAAACGACTTGGCGCGGATGATACGAATTGCCGTAGAAGCGGCACCGTCGCGAATTTAATTTAATACAATTAATTAATAACGTTGCCTCGCGCGCCGACTAATATCGGACAATTCCGAAACCCAGTCTACCAGTCTCTCTCTTCAATTTTCATCGTAACGCGTCTGAAAAATTCATGGATCATTATAGAGTCTTAACTTCTAACTAATTTTTTTTACGCGCATACTTATTTTATATTTTATCTACCTTGAAAAAACACGTCCACGATTATGAAAATGGCTTTTCAAGAAGAAATTAATTTTCGGTTTTACATTCTCTATTATTGTACATTAATAAGTTTTTAATTATTAATTTTATTTAAAAAATTGAATGTTTTCATAATTATATTAATATTGAATTATATGAAAAGATATAAAGATTCTTCCTCAATTAATTCTTTATATTTATATATATTGTTTTCCCTCGATTAAATTATTATTACATCTATATAATAATTTTTAATTATTAATTTTATTAAATTAAATATTTTTCTAATTATATATAATATTAATGATATCTTGGATACTGGTAAGCTCGGCTGGACTTGTCGCCAACAGACTCTAAGATGGAGGAACAATCTCGACATATTAAATGTGTATCGCATCGGAAAAAACGACTCGCGAACCCCGGCAACGAGAGATTTGATCCTCGTTCAATTATCGCCGGAGCCAGATGATCGGGTCGTAGTTTCAGCCAAGTTTCGGCCAAGTGTAATTGCCACCGCAAGTCTCTAATTGTAACTTTGAGCCAGGGCTCATTGGCGAAACTTGAGAAATTAAATTACGACGATGAATTTATGCGATCGAGGTGTAAACGACACTATCCCCCATATCCGAATTGTCAATAGAAAAGATAAAAGTTTAACCGCAAAAACAACGCGATTATGTATGAAATTTTGTATTATGAAATCTCGCGAGAAACATTGCTCGGGATGAAAAATTTTTGGGGAATTTTTACAATGCGCGAGGACGTGTACGAAACATCAGAGTCTCGTCAGCGATAAGTTTCGCGAAAGAAACGCGTTCTCCGTAGCACTCAACGTGTTGAAAGACGCGGAGGATGGTGATTTTGTGAAGAAAGATGTATGTGCGTGTATATACGCGTGCGTTTTTATGCATGTGCAGAAAACTTCTGTGAGACACTGCAGTGCTTCTGATAGAAGCAGCGACGACATTCGAGTCTCCGCCATTCACTCGTGAAGACAAAGCCGCGAGGATTAGAGGCGAGCTTAAGATTCGAGTCTCGAATCTTCCTTTGCACGCTCCATTTCTTCGCGCCGAAAGAACTTTCTTCCATTACCCGGGCTGCATTCTTATTATTTAATCCCTGTCCCTCGTATTCTCGCGAGAGCTATTTGCATTTCGGAGCAGGGCTGTCTTTCTGTTTTCCTCTAAACTTCATTTGCCCATCTAATTTAAAACTTGCGTTATACATTAATTAAAATCGTACTTATCATTCAATCCTATACTATAATTACATAATTAGTTAAGAATTTTTTAATAATTAATTTTAAATAAATAATTGGTTTTATGGCCTTGTATATAATGATGTAATTTTATAGCATATTTATAGTGTTTTCGAATAGAAAGGAAGAGTTAATTAAAATATATATTTATAATTACATAATTACAATATGTATTATTATAATATAATATATAGTTCTAATTATATTTATAATATATATTTATAATTATATAATTATAATATATATTTTTTAACTATTTATTTTTAATTCACAAAAATAAATAAAAAAATGTCACATCAAGTATAATGCGGGATAGAATAAAATGTGTCATATGTTTTGCAAAAGAATTTGTATTACATTATTTATTGCGTATATTTAGAAACCAATCGCTTTTATGTCTGGCTCGTCCGACGCGAGAATTTAATGATCCAACATCGATCAATTACGTGTGACATCTTTACGGTCTAAGAAAAATGAGTATAGTAAACAAAGTGCACGCATACACATACCTACATAGAGTTCAGTACAGAGGGAGAGTCCATCTATCTTTCAGATCTATTCCAGCAGAACGTTTCTGTGTGTACATTATATATACCGTCAGTGCAATTTCTCTTTCTTGTTCACCGAAATACATGTCGACTTTTCATCGCGCGCGCATCGTCCCTTGTCGAGTATTGTCATTGACCAAAGGAAAGATGTCGATAATCTTTTTCATGATACAAGAACGAGTTCGTGTTTAAAGATGACAGAAGACTCGTCGAGAATTTACGTTCCTGGCTAATCTCGTAATTTTAACGTTTGTTTATTTATTATTAATTATAAGTGGATAATTATTAATTATTATAAGTATCAAAATTTATTATAAGTAATTTGCATTTTGTGCAAATTCAACAGCTGATCTAGCTCTCGAAAATTTTAGTCTTATTTAAATCCGTAGGGAAAAATTTTTTACTTGAATATAATTATTTATCATTCAATGATTATTCATTGATACATCTTACATATTCTTACACATGCAATTATTAATTATAAGTGGATAATTATTAATTATTATAAGTATCAAAATTTATTATAAGTAATTTGCATTTTGTGCAAATTCAACAGCTGATCTAGCTCTCGAAAATTTTAGTCTTATTTAAATCCGTGGGGAAAAAATTGTTTACTTGATGAATATAATTATTTATCATTCAATGATTATTCATTGATACATCTTTCATATTCTTACACATGCAATTTGTATTTTGATAGTTATTAAATATGCAAAGTGAGTGAGAAGATGTGGAAGAGAGAAAAGACGAGAAAAGAGCGAGATAGGGAGAGCTACTATTGTGTCGCGCGGATTTTATCACGTTCGTCAGCGATACATAACTGAATGTAGGTTGAGTTGTAGCATTTCGCTATCAAAAATTCACTCGCTTCGAAAACTCTGTCAAGTGAAATTTTTATGTGGCCACATCATACACTTCGCTTGCTTCCATCTAACAAAACTCCAACTTGATTCTTGAAAACAAATTGACTAGCATTGAGTTTGATACATAAATGTTTGCTAAACGATTTATTATTTGTTTCAACCTTTTTATCGCAATTTTATTCATTTAGATCATATACGATATATAATACTCATATATATATATAGTGTATAAAATTTCATAAATAAAAATTGATAAATTCCTATATCATTGCGTTAAAACTTAATTAACGTACGCATCGATCACGAGATTCGCGAGATTCTATTTATTGTATTGCATAACAAACGCACAATATCACTTATATCTTGTGGTAAAACAATTAAGCCAGAGATCTACTAATAAACGAAAAAGGAAGAAGATCCACAAATTATTGTTAGTATATTACTTTGCTAAATATATAATATAGCGAGGGGGATCAGTTGGTTAGTTTCATTAATTAATACGGATCTAGTACAAGCACTCATCAATTATACATGAATGAACTTTGCATATGACGTTTCATATATACACACACAAAAGTGGAATTAAAAATAAGCATTAACATATATAATTATAAATGCTAATAATTAAATGGTTCAGTGAACGATGCTATTATTATTCCATTTTTCGTATTTTCAATATATATCTTATACCATGAACATTCACACAATCTGCAAACCTTCATTAAAAGTGATACTGCGATTTTAACTAAAGCTCCATTGCCAGAAGGCATATTTTTCCCTCGGTAACAGCGTCAATAATTTTACTCCCGCAATGAGGAGTAGCTCATTATTATTATAATTAAAATATAATAACAACGATGCGTCTACTCTGCAACCCGCATGTCGAAAGTCAATTAGGGCGCACTGTAGTGTTAGACGAATATAAATATCCGAGTTAGATATGCGAGGTGAAAATAATTTTTGTAATCTGGCACACAGAGCGCTCTTGTTACATTTATTATATAAATTCATATAATAAACTGCCATGTTTTTCAGAAATCTGATTTAATTTTGATAAAAAATATAAAATATATTATCAGCGGTTTTATTTTTATATATATTCATATTTCATTTATATATTAATGGGTACAGACATATCACAGATACGATATCTATTAATCTGGCGACGCGTTTCTAGCAAAAGGAGAACTATAAGATTGACTGGTTTTTTTTTACGTTTATATAAAAAAAATGCAGCGCCCATGAGAAACTTGTCTCGCAACTAAGCTCGAACGATTAATCTCTCATACCAGAGGTTATTAATCAACGCGTATATTGCTCAATTTTGTAAGTCTCATCCGCGTTCAATGTTTTACGCATACCATCGATTATTTTGGCACTTCCTTCCCCTTTCCTTCATCCCGTGAGTAAAGTCATAATCGACGCGGTGTTGCGAGAGAAAATGTCTCCAATTTATCAGACGCGCAAACAGTGGTTCAACGAGCTAATGCACCCCGCTGTCGACGGAAGAGAAAGTGCAAGCTGGATGCGGGATGGAATGTACACAGGGACGCGACGATTTGGGAGAACGAGGAGAGAGGTTGGGGAAGGAGGGTGAGGGAGAAATCCAGGACGAACGAGGGAGGATTTGTTCGGCATTGTGTGCCGCTTGAAGCCTCGGGATCCTCTAGCCGTGAGATTACCAGAAAAAGAGGGAGTGAGAGAGAGAAAGAGAGAGAGAGAGATTTCGAACTATATAACGGATACGGCGAAACAAAAAAGGACGAAGGATAGAAATTGATGAGTGAGCGGATGGTACATACAAGGACATCGCGAACTGTTCGCATGTCCAAAGAATAAAGGAATAATAAAAAATATTTGGCGATTCCACCCCTCTCTCTCTCTCTCGCTCTTTTTTTTTCTCTTCTTTTTATCTTTGCCTTAAAAGATTGAAACCAATTTCCTCCCCTTTTTTCATCACCTCTAAATAATGGCTTAAATGAAAGTTAAAATTACAAATCTGACCAAAAATAACATTTAAACTTTTCACTAAAATGTGCTTGTTCGAGTAAATTCTATGCTTCTAATGTAGAAGTTCTACTTCTCTTTTTTTGTTCAATTTGTTATAATTTTAACTGTCGTCATCTGTTGCTAACGAATTTTTTGGATATTAATTATTTCTGTAAAAAACGTTGGTTCACCCCAACATATATTTCTAAGAATTAATACTAGTCTAAAAAACTTTCATTTAAGCCATCATTTAGCTAAATTGGAAATGGTGAAAAAAAAGAGAGGTTTTTCTATAGAGACTTGGCCACTCGTATTTTTTATTCATACTAATATAATAGTAACAAATTTGTACCCTCATTTATTACAAAATTTGTTCAATCTTTGATATTACGATTTTTTCTTCTATCACTTTTCATTTAAATCAGCCTCCATGATCTTTAGAACGTGCAATCGTTATTAGATTAGTGTTTCATCAATTCGGTCTGTGTGTGTGGTGGAATGTCACTCTGGGTTAATTTTGGTCAATAGACCACACACTCGTGCGAAAAATCAATCTCGAAATACACTGAATAGCGAGACCATTAATGATGATAGCCACGGCAACGGTGATTTGATCGAATCGCAGACGTTAGTTGTTCTATTTAAACGTACACGCAAGCTGCGAGTCCGATAGTTAAGCACGATTGGGCTCGTATAATGCAACATTGTGAAAAGCCGCAAATTCACAGCCCCGCTGTCTATATAGGATCAGCATAGCTGCGGGAATAGTCGATAGTTTGCAAGCTCGAACAGCAGGATATGATACACATAACTCTAATCAGGTATAGGGCTAATAAAAGTTGAGGCGCAAATTTTAGACGCGACAAATTTGTTTTTAAATTCTCCAGTTATTTTGAACGTTTCGAATATTGTATATTTTATATATCAGAGCCTTTTCAATTTATTATATTATACGTTTATGCACATAACTCTTCTTTGAATCTTTTATCGTGTCGGTGAAATGCATCGTATCGTATGTATCTCTGATGCGTAGCGCGGACATCATTACGAATATCATTCGTGCACTAACTATACGATGTGGCAACAAGCATAACACAGCATTAAACTTTACGTGCGAATATGCCGCAAATATTTACCATCGAAACGCAATGTATGCCCCGATGATTTATGACGCGTACACGCTGTTGATAGCGCATGCAGCATATATATACATATATATGTATATATATCTGATGCATGCCCGCAAATTAACTTCTTCTATTACTCTACGATTAGTTTACGTATTTTGTAAACTAACCTTGTAGTTCGCTGACTATGTAATTCGAGCTAGATGACTCTAATGTTGAGCTTTCAATTCCCGCTTTGGCAATTTCATTAGCACCTTATTGCCAATCACCATTCAAAAGCGGTATACAAATTAATTGCCCTAATTAATTTACTTTCCTTAATTAATTAAAACACGATCCATCAAATGTTACAAATTATATGCGGCTTTTGTGGGAAGCTATTTTCTATTGGCAACTGGCGTTTGCAAACTTTTTCCTATACCATATACATAAAGTTAAAATCTATACAGTTGAAACCTATCAAACTGGAAACGTTACAAATCCAAATGATTTTCGATTATTAAATTTCTACATGCACGCATCTGGATTTATGTAGGGAGGAAAAGCGTGCGGATAGATTGGCTCTCGTTTTTGGCTTCCATATCATCGGACATTAGTCAACGTCGATATCAATGAATCGCGTTCACCAGCTAGCTACGAAGCCCGTATCTCGCTGTTAATTCGGTTACGTCACGTTTAACCATCGGCGCTTCCACTGACGTGTGTACACTTGTTGTCACTTTCGCGGTTTCTCGCTTAATGGATAAGCGTCCATTAGCGCCAATTTGTGCGGTAACATTAACGTTAGAAAAACAACTAAATCCAACGTTCTGCGGAACATAATGATGTACATCGTTTTATCGTTTAATCACGTTCCTCCATTATAATGTATCATCCCTTTTGTCTTTTATTAATCATTATTAAATCATTGTATCATTGTTAATAATTTATTTGAAGAAGTACTCTTAATTATAACAAGCAGAATATTCAAAATTATATATATGAATATTAGTAAACAAATCAAAAATATTGTGTTGCCAAACAATAATTGTAATTTAATTAAAATAAGATAAATTATTGTTCATAGTGTATACAATTATTCAAGTTTGTATACAAATAATATCATAAAACCAATCAATATAAAAAAATTATAAAAAAATTTTTAATCTTTAATTTAAAAAAAAAACAAGTAAATATGATTATTGCAAAAGCATAAAGCATAACTGTAAAATAATTTCACCGTAAAATTGTGTTCGAGTCTAATAATCTAAGCACGACTATATAGTTTTCTCCTAGTCTGTAAGAAGCAAAATGTTAAAAGCGAATTGCCGCAATTCAAATGTAAAATCTTGCATATATGCACGCTGATTGCGACAGACTATCAGTCATGCAAGGGATAGTGCAGTTGACGGAGGACGAGCTATGCCTTTTCACTGGGTCAAGTGTGAACCACTAATTACCTAGGGGAACCCTGTTTTTCGTAGCAAAAGTAAACTTTGCCGCAGCACTCACCGAGTAGCGGTCCCACACATTGCGACACTGTGAAACGGAGAAATCCAGTACGAAATAGCCCACTTTTTCGATAAAAGAAAACAAGCATTCTTCTCTATATTTTAAATTCTATATTAAAAAATCCAATTTGTCTTTCGCGATTGCATTATCCTTTGTAAAGCATCGTCACGCTGTACGGGAACAATGTCGAGAGAAAATTCTCATGCTCGTTCGCGTGATACGCGTAATATCTTTATTCAAAGTCCACTTGAACTTGATAACGCAATTATTTATCAAATATTGAACGACAGAGAGAGAAATGTATTTTCGAAAATTGAAAATAATGGTTTTTGCGGACACAAAATATAAAATTCCGTTATTCAGACTTTTTTTACTTTACTTTGGTGCGTTTCTTTTTTTCCTTTTGTCCGATTATCAGTTTGCACGAGGGAAATACGAGGAGATTGCTTTTATATTATAAGATACTTTGAGTTAAGTACGTCCTAAGTACAAGTAAAACTTCTTTCGCGGAGAACGCTTTCGTGTACTCGAAGTCGCGACTTAATGCACTCGGATTACAGACGAGAGGTGGAATTTACAGCTTCTTAATACTCGGCTTTACCGCGACCGAAATTCTCCCCCGAAATTACGGAATCCTCAAAATTGTTTCCTCCAAAACTTTCAGATAATTTCGCGCATCTCTTCCACAAGATTATAACTCACCGAGAAGTTAGTCGGTAAAATTGAATTTGAAGATCCGTGACATTTTATGCTAAAAACACGCCGACTAATAACCGTGGAAATATTTTAGCAAAAGCATAGTCAACAAATACCGATGGATTTTCTTGCGATATTATTACATCGAAATAATAAATCGAAAAGGCTCTGATATATAAATACAAGTACGAAAAGAATAAGTAAGAGTCAGGCACAGATATTAGGTGCAACAAAATTATTTTTAAATTCCTCTATACTAATTTTGTATACAAAATAGACGCAACAAAATTCTTAATTTTTCTATACTTGTTTTGTATGCGACATAAATACAGATAAATTTAAAAATAATTTTGTTGCACCTAATATCTATGCCTGGCTCTTATTAATAATTTTCATATCTAAATTATTACATTGATTATATTGATAATGAGTAATTTTAATCTTTCTATCAATAAAGGAGTATTCGGGTACCAAAACAATTTTAAATGTTAAAAATTTATCGGGACTTTCTTCCAACAAAATACAAAGAGCCTTTGTATTCGGAAACATCCTAAAACATCATATAACAGGAAAATATGTACGATGCAGAAGCTGCTAAAAAAATATGGCAGCTGCAATGTGTCGAAAACACGTAGTTGAAATCCGTACATTCATAAAAAAGAGGTGGAAAATTATGCATCGACAAAGGAATTAATCACGTCATGTAAAATGAAAAAAATGGCTTCGTAAAAGCGCGTTATTTTCGCATTATTTTCGTTCCTCGATTGAGAAATACGTATATAGCCCAAGATTTGTTTCAAACACTGCCTTTGAAGGTTGGCCAGCGAATCGAAGGCTACGAAATCTAAATCCGTCCCGTCGAACTTCCAGCGACTCTCATCGACCGAGACTTTTGTGATCTATCACACTTTCAATTTTATCGAACGATTCGAGAACGATTTTCCGCGGAGAAACTTGCTCGAGTTCGTTCAACCACATTGCACGTACAAAGTATTGTTCTTTAAAATGTCTCTTTACGCGTATCTAAATCTGCAGAAATGGCCTTGTGAAATATCCATTGGCTGCAAGTGTTCATTTGAGAGAAATGTCAATTTGTCGAGAGTCATATCTTATAATATTGAAAAGTATTACGGAAAGAGAGATTACTCCCTCACTTTTATTCTCTCTCCCTCTCGTTTTCTTTACTTCCGAGAATTATTCTCAAATAGGTCCTAAGCTTATATACAGAAAGTTATATCCAGAAATAGGTCATAAAAAGAACTGAAATATTTCTTTTGACAAGCAAAGACTTTTAACGCGGAATTAAAATCCTATTTTACGAGGTAACTAATTGAAATGTATTTTTAAAAATTTTGATTGATGATTGCGATAAAAAAAAGGCGAAAAATTATATGAAAAACAACACACGCGTATATTCTGTGAAATGCGAGTACAAAGCGATTAAAACTACATTTGTTTAATGTATTCCGTCCATGTTTTGAGCGATTATATTGCTTGGGTCGCGAACTACCCTCTTGATAAATTTTCCCTAATCATATAAAACATTTTCGACGGAGAATTCTTTTCGGCGGAAAAACGACAAGAAAGAGGGAACTGAAAGGCGGCAAAAATGTCTTGATTTATGATGGAAGTTGCTCCGTTCTTTTTTTCTTTCTTCTTCCCTTTCATTTCTCGACTTTGACACACATTTCTCGCAACTTGTCAGCAAATTGTTTTTCGAAAGTCATGGGATCTCTCGCTAACGTAGTTATGCCCACGGGGGAAGCTTTTTTTTTATCTCTCCTCCGAGGAGAGATCTTCCACGATTTGTGACTTGTTACTCCACCTTACGAATGCAATGAGTCATCATTTTATCGATGACATCTCATCATTTGTAAATATATATTCTCTAAAAAATGTGTGTGTAGGTGTAACAAAATTCTACAAACGAAACACGCAACTCGTATATATCACAATAAAATCTTAGTACCCATCATTTGAAATCATCTCTGGAAAGTAAAGAGCGATAGGGAGAAAAAGAGGGTGAAATGAAAGATTAACTTGACGTAGAAGCGAGCCCCTACTTTTTCGGTATATATATATTCAGCGGTTTACAAGGTATGGCACTCGAGAGTGACTCTCTCGTTAACTGAAAATTTCCCGTATTAAAACTACGCGTAAAGTTGCACTAACGCAAATCCTTTCCTCCTCCCGGACCCGTAGCGTTCCAATTTCACGGAACGGTAATGTGTATCTGCATCGCAATAAAGCAGCTTTAACTGCGCACGCTATGCTGCTCTCTCAGGAAACGTCGAGGGATATAATAGCGAGAAAAGAAAGAACGAATATAATCGTCCGCTCCGCGGATTACGTGATCCATAGCTTCCGACGCAATTTACTCTTGTAACAAATAAACGTTCATCATTTCTTCATCAACGGTTATCCGGGATCGCAATTCATTTCGTTCGATATCCCGCGTCAAATGGACAAACGTTTCATGGAATTCCTTCTATTATAAGCGCGGAAACGTGACAGACTTGTTTTTTCTTTTTTTCTTTTATTTAAATTAAAATATATCGTCGCAATCTTCGTTTTTTTTTTCAAATGCACCGGTGATAAAAACGTCTCTCTGTATTTGATGAAAGTACAACGATAAGAGGATTAACTGAATTTAAGTAAAGCGGTTAAAACCATAATGCTTTTCTCTCTTTCTCTTTCTGTTTCTGCAGGATTTGTCTGTTCGTGAAAAATTATAAGCTTAAGATAATATTACGGACGTTAATAAGAGATAAGAAAGAAATGTTCAACTACTGATGTTTTTCCAGCGATAAGGAATTTTTATGTATTCATACAATATAATTTTATATAAAAGTTACGTTACTTTTTCGTTCCCGATCTCTTCAGGAAATCCTGAAAAATGGCAGATAGCGGATTAAATAAAGAGCTCGCGTACAAAGCTAACAGAGAGTCAAATGAAGATACTTCGTCCCGTCGCGAAGAGGGAAAAAACTCGATCGAAGAAACTTCTTGAGTGGGTTAAGATCAAGTCTATACACGATCGACTGTTTAGCTTCCGACCTAATTGAATTGGAATTTGATTGATTACAAGACTGACCAGTTTCCGGCGGTTGCATTTATCCCACCGCTTCTCTTAACACTCGCCAGATGTTCGCTCATAATTTATTGAAGACTTCGAGGAATTTCTCAAGCACCTTACCAAGGTCGCTTTGGCGGCCGATCGACTAGAAATTCAAACACAATGTTGACGAATAAGATGTAATAGCGCATTATACAAATTCCTTTACCAAAGAATTTATTCACGTAAGTGCTTATCATAAACAAAAATACATATAATTACACAAAAGTGACAAGTATGTAATTTGCATGTAATAATTATAATAAGTATAATTAACTGTAAATTTTTTAACTCTCTTGTATTTCCTATTTCCTTAATTCATTTAATATAACAAATTAATTTTTAAACTTGTGCAAATTACACATGTATGTTATTTTTCTAATCTGTCATCGTAATTTCCTGTTTTATCACTAAAAAAATTGTATTCTCATTTTTAAAATTTTCTACTTATTTTTTGAATATTCTGTTCTAAAAAGATTATCTTATTAAGAAGGGACTCCTCTAGAGATTAGTATCAGATATTCCTAATTTATAAAAATGTATAAAATGGGAATTATTTTTGCATTAACAAAAAAATGCATTATCTTACTGTACACAAACAAAGACCATAAGGAAACATAGACATAGTACATATAAAACCGAACATAAGGCACGACCTGGATCCTGAATTGAATTAGGTTACACGTTATTTACTCGTGAATATTTCTCTTCTTTTCGAGCCGGTTATTAATTACTTTATTTATTCTTCTAATAAACTAAAATCAGCCAGTGACGCAAACTGGATTTTAAATTGCAAAACTACTTCACTACTTATATACAAAATCATATATAAAAGAAACATACAACTGTTTATTATTAACAAAAAAACTGTTTATTATTAACAAAAAATATCTTTTTAGTTTTAGAAAAAGTTTCAGAAATATTTCAGAATTATATATAATTATATATATATATATAATCACTAGCGAATCCTGACGTCGATAATGGGGGGGGGGGGTTGCAAAATTATTTTATTTAATATTTTTGGTTTCATGATTATAGCTTTTATTCCAGGATCAATGACGTCGATAGCTCTTTAATGTTTGTTTTTCTTTATTTATATTTTTTAAACAAATTCAGCAAAACTGTTTCTTTTAATTTGCAAGGGGAGGGGTAATCCCCCCCCCCAGGATCCGCCAGTGTGTGTGTGTATATATATATATATATATATATAGATATAGATATAAAGAATTTCTCGCCTAATTATTTTCATGCAACGAAATTATCTCATCATTTCGTCCTATGTCTGACTTAATCTATACTTAACTCCTTGAATGCGTAATGAGTATAGGTTCCAGTGTATCTTATACTTTTATATATATATATATATATATATATATATATAAATATAAAGAATTTCGCCTAATTATTTTCATGCAACGAAATTATCTCATCATTTCGTCGTATGTCTGACTTAATCTATACTTAACTCCTTGAATGCGTAATGAGTATAATTTACAGTGTATCTTATACTTTTATATTTTTTATATTTTATATATATTTTATATATATATATATATATATATATATATATATAAGTATAAGATACACTGTAACTTATACTCATTATGCATTCAAGGAGTTAAGTATAGATTAAGTCAGACATACGACGAAATGATGAGATAATTTCGTTGCATGAAAATAATTAGGCGAGAAATTCTTTATATCTATATCTATATCTATCTATATATATATATATATATATATATATATATCTCTGACGTCGATAGCTCTTTAATGTTTGTTTTTCTTTATTTATATTTTTTAAACAAATTCAGCAAAACTGTTTCTTTTAATTTGCAAGGGGGAGGGGGGTTTAACCCGAACCCCCCCCCCCCCCAGGATCCGCCAGTGTATATAATATATATAATAAGAAAGATTTGATAGTATACAATCCTCTTATTTTGAGAATACAATTTTTTCGACGTAAAAGAAGATTTCAATTCTTTTTATTCTTGTTGTAATTTCTCTTTATTTTTACGATTTGGTCAAATATAGAATAAGGACATGTGACGTGTGAAATTGTTCGAAACCTCATAAAAATAACAACACCCAAATGTGTGTAGTATCCGTCAGCTATAATCATAAATGGACGTCCTCACGCCGCGACGATCGGTCGCCGAACGGTGAGTTTCGACGCCGTAAACATCTACCGAATGTGTCTACGGGAGGATACTGAGACCGGGAGAGAATTCGAGTGAGAGTTACCCGGGCTAGTATAGGGTTGGCAATTAAGCGTGTGCCGTTGACGGCGGCTCGAGCATGATTTAATTACCGAGTGATTAATGGGTTTCGCACGTCGTTCGTCCCCCCCTCCTCCACTTCCTCGTCGCAGGATCTCCATCCTTCGCGATACAGACGCAGCCTGTGTTACAATTCCGTAACCGAGTGTCGTTTCTTAAGCTTTATTTCGCGAATTAAGAGACGTCGAAGACGAACAGTTTCGGAAGAGAAATCGCGAAAAAAATTGAGCGTGGATAACTATTATTTTATTAACTTAAGAGTCTCATTGTCATCAATCATTGTATAAGCCTGTCTCGAATACATATTAGAAGAAGAAGTGTTAATGTTGAAATCATTTTGGCAATTAAGGATGTGTACCACTTGCAATTTTTACTGTCTAATGAGAATTAAAATTGCTCACTGCGATATTATGTATATACGTGAAGATTTTCCAAGGTATCATCAATCATTAATAATACATAGAGCCGCATAACTCTTCCCGGTCTATTCGCGGTCTGATATTTTCCACGTCATTTCCGACGTACAATGCCCGTTTTCAGCATACATCGTCTTCCTCGTCCGAGATCTTTTGAATAATGTCCTCGGGCTCATCTGCCTACAGTTCGATGAACTTTCTTATCTATTAATAGGTGAGATAAAATAGAGAGAGTAGATGTCTGACTAAAAATCCCTTCCTCTTTTTTTTTTTTTTTTTTAATTAAGGACCAAATGGTTGTATTTGCGCGGAGGCAGAGCCGGGTGGAAGAAAAAAAGCCCTCTCGGGGCAAACTTGTTTACAAGCTCATTCGCTCCCACGATTATGTGTAGAATGGAAAAGTGGTGTTGGTAGCCGGACAGCAGATAATTCCCAACAGATAAATGTCTTTGAGTGGCCGTGGGAGAACAAGGGAGGACATATTGCCTTTCGCCTTTTTTTCATCCGCGACCACTGTTTCGCGGAATTACCTCCTATTAGGATCTCGTATTTCTGCCATATTTCACGGGTACATGACAAAAAAGCGAAAAACTCAAAAGACATCTCTCTCTTTCTCCCTCCTTTCTCTATTTATTATCTCACGCTTATACCATAAATCGAATCACATACACAATTAGCCGCAGTTCTTAGAGTTAGCCTCGAAAAACGCGGAAATAATTCTGTACATGTGTGTTTATTATTTATTATTAATTAAACATTGTATTAACTTTGTAATTAGAACGAGAATGCCAAGGCTACTTAAACAGGTCTGAGAACCGTTTGTTCGTAGAAATTGAATTAATCTATCGCGTCGCGTAAGCGAAAATGTAGGCGAGTAGTTCACAGAGAGTTTCTCGATGTCATACTCGGGGTAAACAATCGCGAATGATTAACGACCTCGAATAATGCAAATAGGACAGATCTACGCGAGCGAATAAATGAATTAAGCCGACGAAGAAATTATTTCGCTCCTGACGGGGAGTTTCATGTTCCCCGGGGGGATGCATTGCATTCACGGGATTGCACGAATTTCCCCCCTATATCTTTGCCACTTTTCCAAGGTTGTAGGTGTAGTATTCGCGACAAGAGACGCGGGGAGACACAAGAAAGACTTTCCTCTCCAACACCGAGCGATCCCATGGATAAAACTTTCGCGGCGACATTTTAATGAGTCTCTCACAGAGAAGCTGCGCCACGATGTCGTTAATGAGCCCATTCAAGGAGCGTTTTAATTTGATCGCGAGCCGTGTTCGTGATAGTCGCTGCTAGTCGCAGACTAGCGAGAGGAAGGAAAACGAGAGAGCGAAAGAAAGCAACCGTAAGAACCAGGAGGAGATTTAAGAGAGAGAGAACCGCGATTCGGTTCACCCGCCACTAACGACTTGGCAGAGATTCATCCTCCTTTTTTTCTTTTGTCTACCCGAGACTCAGGCTACACTTGGCTCGCTTCGACACTGCATAATGCATGAAGACAAAGTATTTTCCGAAGCTGACATCTTGTACTGTACATAAACGTACTTGTCTTGTTTTTGCGATATAACAATTCACGTATAATGCGTAAAGTAAGCAAGAATAAATAAGTAACTGAATAGGACGTGTCTAAAATATTTAGATAAATCTCCGATAGCGTATATTTTCTGTATGAGAAGAAAGAAAAAGATATATGTATATGAATTTTTTTCGAGAAAACCAAGTAAGCGATCTTTGTTGTTATAATTGAAAAATTATGTTTTCAATTAGGGGCCTATACATATAAATTCTGTAGCATATTTATTTACAATTATCATAATTTATTATTGCAGATGCTTAATTTAATAATTATAAATTTCCTACTACTGTTTATATTAAATCACAATTTATAAAAAATGATCGAAATATCTAAGAAATCAATAAGACAGTTTTTTCTTGTTATTATAATAATGAAAATATATTCTTAAAGTTTTATAAATTTTATATATTGAGATATTTCAATCTTTTTTTTATTTAGATGCGAGGAAATTATTTCTGAAGAGTTTTCAAATATTTTGTAATGTATATAACAATAGATCTATTCTTTTTTAATAAATTTATTCGCATTATATTCGATATTATATTCTCTTAATATCCCCAAAGACATTCAATAGAATATTTTATTACAATAGACAAATATTGATTTAAGAAGTAAAAAAATATAAAAAGAGATAATCTATTCTATTCTGCATCGTTACGATCGCGATAAACACGGCGCCAAAATACGGAAATCTCGGGACGATTACTGGATTTGTGACGCGAGCAGCCATTATCTCGCGCGGATATTCTTGTTCAATTATTGCCGGTGTTTCTGCTGCGTAAATGATCGTGTCTAGTTTCGAAACTACACAATTTTCCTGTAGCTTCGTGCCGTGTGAAATATCACGAAGTGCAACTTACTAGTGAGAATATTAATAGAACATTACGTTTGCAGCGTATATCACGCAAAAATATATTTGTTCGTTATACATTTTTAACTTTATATAAAATATATTAATTACGTACATATTTTATAAAGTAATTAGAATAAGAGTAATAAAAAAAATAGGAAAAAATTTTAATTAAAATAATATGTAAAATTTTAAAGTATATTTGTTATAATCGTGCAAATAGAATGTTTAAATAAAAAAGAAATAATTGCAATTATCTTCGTTTTTAAACAGGGAAGAAAAAAGGCAATTTTAAGAGTAATTCTACATTTTCGCCATCCGCGGTTAACTGCAAATACTTTTAAATGATATCTTTTTGTTATTATAACAAGTAAAATATATTCTCAAAGCTTTTTAAAAATTTTATATAGTGAGATATTTCGATCTTTTCTTTATTTTAATGCAAAAAAATTATTTCTAAAGATTTATTCAAATATTTTATAATGTATATAATAGAGAGTTCTTTTTTAATACATTTATATTAGATAATATTCTCTTAATATCCAAAGATGTTTTTATATAAAAGATAAAATACGCGATCTTCTTAGAGATATTATAAATAGCAAGAATAAAAAAAATAATTGCAATTATCTTTGTTTTTAAATAGGGAGAAGAAAAGACAATTCTAGAAATAGATCTACATTTTCGACATCATCTGCGGTTACTCGCAAATATTTACACAAAAGATAAAACATGCGATCTTTTCGAAGAGTTTCGATTCTAAATAGCAAAAGTCTCTTTAAAGTATCGCTCAATCTTCGGCAACTAATAATACAACCCCCTCTCCCTTCGCGGCTTAAAGTGGAAAACTCTGCTCGTCATCAGTTGTGGGATGCACTCGTGTAAGTGACGAAACCGTCTTCTCGCGAGATCCTCCCCCACGACTGTGAGATCCTATTTTTTCCCCTCTCGCGAATTCTCGGAAGCCGACACGATTTATTCGACGAAGAAGTCGGTTCATCTCTCGAAACGAGCTGCTTCGACTTCGAAAACTTTGAAACAGACACGTGGCAATCGCGGTTCGAGTCGCGAATCATTACTCGATCGAGCACGACTATATCGCAGGACGGAATTGGCTATGCGAAGCTTTTAGCGCACTTTCAAAAGATACGCGCGACGCAAAGTATCCTCGACGGAGCTTTCGAGAAGAGCCGCTTCTCTGCATTCTATGATCTTTCGCAACTTTTCTCGTAGCTCGAGTATCGTAAAATTCTCCTTTCGATAAGGATAAACTAGCCATCGAAAAAAAGTGATATCGTTATTTTGTCACCAATGGATAGTGATTTTAATTGTAAAATAAATGTACGATGTAAATCTTCTTCCAATATTTCAATTAGATTTGATAATATTGAAAATGTATTAATTTATACGATTTTAATGCTATATCTAAATGATGCAATATGCATCTATCTCTGCAATATCGATTAGCTCTAGAAGACTTAATTAACCAAAGTACATACAGTCAGTTTGTCAAATATTTTCGTGCTTTTTCTATCCTACGCAGACGTTTCGAGTAATAGATGAATAGACACATTTGATTAATTATTATAGAATATACGCTTTTAATTTTTCCTCAATTTTTATACTTTGAATTTTATCTCGATTAACTAAGAGATTCTGTCATTTGACCATTATTCTTCGAACCATATATGCAAATACTCGTTTTTCTCATCACACAATAAACCATTAAATTTTAGAAATTTTATGTCCTCTGATCAATATCTATAATTTTTATTTTTTACATCGCACTGAAACGCATTTAATTAAACTTTATATTTACTTTGAAAATTTTTACCATCGTTTATCGCTTCCTTATTTTGAACCAAGCGTCTTCACAGTCAGAAATGATTTGTTCGCCAGTTATAAAGCGGTTTCACTTCATATAAACTAAGACGAGGACAGAGAGTAAATCGCGTGTAAACGCGGCATGAACTCGATCCCCGATCTGAGTCGCTTTATTGACAGAACGCGAGATGGTTATGTATAGAGAATGAAAACAGGTGGAATGCATCCCCGTTCACTCTTGGTATTTTCAGACTCGAGTTAACAAAATATCGTTGAATAACGTAATATCGTAATATCAGAGGCGGATACAAAAATAAAATCTAAGATTGATTATACATTTTCATTCTCTTTCCCTTTTGATAATTACTGTATTTTATATAACAATATCTATCATAATTTTTCAGAGATAGGAATGTTGTGTATCAGATACTATATACACTTGTTTTCTCGCTAGTCAGATTTTAATTGAAACACGAATCGCATTTGTACATATTTTTCCGCAAACGATAATATTAAAGATTAAGCTCTCAATAAATACTTATATGCAAATTTATTCTTTATCGTTTTTTGCTGAAATTTTCACGAAGAGAAAGCTATTGCAGAAGATTAAAGATGAAAATTTCAACCGTGATATTTTTCCAATCCGCTACTTTGAATACTCCTGAAGCTTATCCAGTTAAAAAAAGAAAAAAAAAATTTCCTTCATCTCTAGTCAATAAAGCATCCCGTAAAAGCGTCCCTGCTTTCGAACTCGACGTTCTTTATGGATTGAAATCCCGGAAAATCTGCATTACGACCACTGCATCATGCTGTGACGAAATTACTTAAGAAACGATGGATTATGCGTTATTAAAATTGAGCCAGCCATTTTATAGATAATTTCGTAACGAGTACAAAAAACTTAACATTTTGTTGAGAAGATTATTATTTTTTAATAAACGGAAAATATTATCTCTCTTTTCGTTTACATATATGTGATATCTCGAAATAAATTTCCCAACCAATTGTCATAATTGCTTCATATATTTATCATGAAATATTCGATCTCGGTCTCAGATATCTCATCGGGAAAATGAAACTGTCAAATTAACGAGTATAACAAACTTTAACATTTTGTTGAGATTATTTTTTAATAAATGGAAAATGGAATCTTTTCATTTACATATATGGTATCTCGAAATTTTCCAACCAAATTTATTATGAAATATATTCGATATTTTGAGCTACTATTTTACTAAATCTCAATCTCGGTCTCTACGTTAGATGTGTCTCATCGGGGAAATAAAACTGTCAAATTAACGAGTATAACAAACTAAATAAATGAAAAATACGTAGTATCTTTTCATATATTTTACATATGTATATGTGATATCTCAAAATAAATTTTCCAACCAATTACCACAACGCTCTTTATATTTATTATGAAATATTCGATATTATGAAATATTCAAGCTACTATAAATCTTGATCTCAGTCTCTACGTCAGATATCATCGGGAAAATAAAACTGTCAACTTAACGAGCAACAGTTTAGTTTACAACAAACTTTAACATTTTGTTGAGAAGATTATTTTTTAATAAATGAAAAATAATATCTCTCTTTTCATTTACATCTATGTAATATGTTGAAATAAATTTTCCAACCAATTGCCGCAACGTTTCTTATATATTTATTATAAAATATTCGATATTTCAAGCTACTATTTTGCTAAATCTCGATCTCGGTCTCTACGTCAGATGTCATCGGGGAAATAAAACTGTCAAATTCGATTATTAAAATATCTAAAATCACGATATAGATACATCGCTCAATGTCGGGAAACGGAAAGTGGCAAGAAAATACTCGATACGCGCAGCTGATGCATATTCTCAGGGAAAGGTCATGCAGTTCTCGAAAGGATCGAGGAAGCCTCGATATGTCTTCGCGATGCGTGCTGGCGAAAAAGCGTCGCGTACACCAGCGATAAAAGAAATTGACAGAGGTACGACAGCCTTAGGATTCTGTCGAGTCGCTCTCTGTATCGAAAGAGAAATGTAACGAGTATAACGGGGCGAGAGAAGATTTCGTTCTCCTCGTGCGATAGCGTGTATCTCTTTGTGGCGAGATCGGTATCGAGAATCGATACAAGCTATGATAGAGAGATGAGAAACAGAGAGAGAGAGAGAGCTCGCGTTTTCACGCGTTTCGCGCGTTTTCACGCGACAAGGTTCAAACTTCAATAACGTTATTGGCCGATCATTTATCAACATACTCGGGTATCAAAAGGAAAAGGCAAATTTCTCGATCGAATATCGATAGAGGAATTAACTCAACACTTTGCAGGCATTTAGTTTTTAATACACCTCCTCTAGAGTAGCGAAGTCCTCGCGATATCGTCGTTGTAACATGAGTCGTTTGTATCAAGTAACACACTTTACATCCATTAGTCTCTATTTGTTGAAGAGCTACTTTGGAGATTTCCCCGACAATATACAATATTGCCGGTCACATTTGCGCGCAAGACAGATATTTCTCATTCAAAACTGGAAAGAAATTTTTATGACGAGACAGAGAGAAAGCGAGAGAAAGCTTTTTATTCATCGCAACTCATATAATATAGATATAAGAAAATGTTCAAATTTTTCGATTAAAAAATATATGTATTTCCTCTTCGCGACGAAGAAAAGTTTCAACATTTCCATAAACCTTTCTCGTGTCTATCTGATTATTTTATGATCCAGCTGTCTTCTTCGTAGATAGAGCCTCTCTTTCGCAATCCTTTCAAACGCACAGCCTATTTCCCCTGTCTTCGCTACCTAGGAATATCGACATATCGGCTGTTGTTTACTATAGGCCTTTACCCAACCTAGAATTGATATCGAGCCCGAGAATGGGAGCTCGAGAAGAGGGAAAGACATGCAGAGCCGGGGTTGCTAAAGGTCAAAATAAGCGATAAGAAGAAGAGCGGAGGAAAGAAAGAAAGAGAGAGAGAGAGAGAGAGAGGTTTTTTAACTCATAAACGAGCTGTTAAATTCGCCCTTCTCTTCGATAGAATTAAATGGAGAGAAAGGAAGAGAAAGGAAGAGAAAGGGTCGCGCAATGGGGCGGATAGGGAGCTACCCGCGAAAGACGAAAGGTAAAAACAAGGGTGTAAAGCCGGCGAGGGGGAAAGGGGGAGGAAGAGAGAAAGAGATGGAGAAAATGAGGCGCGTTCTGCGATATTGGATTCCTAGTTTCGCGGAATAACGTCAACGTCGTCGTCCTCCACGTCGTGGTTGGTGGGCCGCCCCAGGCGCGACCCAGGCACGACCCTACGACGCCATCGAAGGCGATATAAGCTCGTTCTAGTTTCTCAACAAAGTCCCGGAACAACCGAGAGGCGCCTCCGACACCCATCGGCCCTCCGGACGAGCGAATGCGACGCTATTCGCTATTTCCATACCGGAATAGTGCCGCGCGGATCGACCGAACCTATCGACGAATGAATCTTCGAAGCGAAGAGGGGAACATTTCGATCGAGTCGCGAGCGAATTTCGAGCGTTATACATTTCATGTAATACACAAATTTATTAGAATCAGACGTCAACGTTCGATAACTAAGTGTGTGATATGGATAAACTTGGCTCCCCTAAGCAATTTGTATGACGACATATTCGCGATTGGCTCGAATAGAATCGATAGGGGAACGAGATTGCGCGTCCATGTTTACAGATTGCTGCAGATATCTGGTGTTCGATTTCTGGCGGAAACGGATAGTACTCTCTTAAATGGAACCAATGTATTACCACTGATAAGCAGTGGTTTCGGTTATAAAAATGATCATTGTAAACAAAGTGAATTTGAAAAGAAAAATCCCAGTTAAGGTCTAGAATTTTCAGTTGAAATCTTACTTAATATCTCACTTAATAAGTGAAACATAAGACACGGAGAAGCAAGGTGTGAAATGTCAGAGGAAATGTCAGTGATTAAAGCAGTGGCATTTCCACTGATAAGCAGCGGCTTTCAGTTATAAAAATAAAAATAACATTGTAATTAAAGTGAATCTTCATTGAGAAAAATCAGTTAATGTAGCTAGAAAACTATCGGTTGAAATTTTACTATCTTAATAAATAAATGAAGCATAAGACATAGAAAAGCAAAGTAAATATTTTTATTGAAGATCAGTGAAATATTCACTGATCTTCGGTGAAATCTTGTCACTATTTTAATCACTGACATTTTCACTGATTCAGTTCAAGAGGATGATATTTTCACTCATTCAGTTCAAAATATTTCAACGTATCGCAATAACTCTCATATTAAAAACGTATTTTTATTGCCGTTAAATTTTTGAAATGAAACCATTAAAAACGCGCACTCCTGAAACATTATATCGATATTGATGAATCGCTATCGGAGATTGGAGGAAACGACAATATTATTTTCATTTTACAGCGACATCGCGTAAAAGGTTTTTTACGTTCGTTGCGATGTACCTTCTGGAAACGACGGGTTGACGATTGTTGATTCGATACTTTGCATATCTCCAAAATTTATTTCTTTCGTCAATGGTCATTTTGTAAATGTACGACATAAAAATTGCACCGCAAAATATGTTTCGTAAAAGCATCATCGTGTATTTTACGTCGTCTCCGGAAAAGAAGTTGCAGCTTCAAGGAAATGTTTATTTTGAAAAAGCGGATTATTTCGTTTAACGTTTTACTGCGTCTTAAGTAAAACATTAAAGTAACAAAACCGCGAAAATTACAAGTTATAAACGCGAATAAATTTTTTCACCAGAGATTCACGAATCTTACACTTTCTTCATAAAAAATGTGAATAATTTTATTTAAAATAAAATAAAAATATAGTAAATATGCGAAAAATTAATGCAATCGACTCTCTTAATGGTGTACAAAAATTAGAGAATATTCCCGAAATATAGTATATTTCCGCCACAAGAATTGTCGACTCTGTCAAGCAGAATATTGTTCGCATGTGTGGGACACCGCAGACTTGTGCGCACACATACACACACACACACACACACACACACACACGAGCGGCCATTATTGTGATATCGGCAAATTTGTCCCCGTAACACGCACACGGACACCGTCGTCTATAACTCCGGGGGTCCGGTCGGTTCGCTGTCACAAGAGAGTCTCTTAGGATGCTCGCGTTACAAGTTACAGAAGTACCCGGAATCTGCATTGCAAATTAGCCCAGTTGCTGTTTATTCTCTCGCGGCAGCCGATACTAACCGCGAGCTGTAAACACACTCCCCCGCGATCCCGGTAACCACGTTCGAATGTCCCCTCCGTCAACCTCCCTCCCGGTCGCGTTATTATATTTGCGATCCATCAACGGCGGGATGCATCCGGTCGCGAGAGCATCATCCGGCAACTGTCGGTCGATGTGCATATGTACACGTAGGTAGGGTGTATACGAGCTTTTCTAACAAATAGAGTTGGTCCGCGTATATACGATAGCGTACGTATGATAATGCATTCCGTTTACCGTGCAGAGATTAATTAACGACTGCATAAATTATCGGGACGCAACGCGCGCGGCGCGCAATATGGGGTGGTCGTGTAATTGCGAGCGGGGTTCGAAAATCTATTACTCACGGAAATTGTATAGTAGCTCACCCTCTGTCACGTTAATCTCGCGGCGACCGGCATCCGCGCCGGGCAATTACCAATTTACCAAGATCAACGATCCTATATTTTACTGAATGATCCATCGTCGATTTATGCACCGTTTCTCCTAACAATTTCTCGCTCTCTTTCTCTTTCTCTCGGCATCGATTTAAATCTTTCTCGGATCTTATTTTCCCCTCGCGAGACTTACTCCTTTCCGATCGATCCCGCTTCTCGAATTGAGATTTCTGTCTATCGCAACGTTTCCAAATAACTCGGGAACGCTGTTATTCTCCACGGCCGCTCCCTGGACCGGTTCCAAATGGTGAACCCGAGGGACTCGGAAGCCGAAGAGGGAGGATTGGCCACTTCGGTGTTACACACACTCTCTCTCTCTCTCCTCGAAGTCCTCTTCCCGGCTCCGAACGGAAACGATATTCCGTCAAGATGTCTGCTCGCTAGATTTCTTTCCTTGTAAACAGGCCGAACGAGAAGGGCGCATCACCCCGGAATATATATACATATATGTATATACAAGTCAGAGTGTAAGGATGATCTCCGCATCGATTACAAGTGTTTGCTTCTCTCGTTTTTCCTCATAAATGTGAATTCGCGCTTCTCCCTTCCCTGCCCACTTCTAGAAAATCGATTACATATCAGTGAATTTCTCTATTCGCCGCTTTTTCTCAGATGTAAAATGAATTCCATTCAATTACATCTGTCATCGTGTCTTGTCTCGAATAAAATTATATCGTGACAATTTGCGACAGAGATTTGTCAACCGTCAAAATATTCACTTTTCGCTTTTTCTATATATTGATTATGATATTTTTAAGTCTCATTTTTTATATTAAAAAAGTATCTCTCTCTCTCTCTTTCTCTCTCCTCACCAAACAGCGTAAATTATTTACTTAAATGTTTAAAGCGCGCAAATGTTATACTATTAAAATTCTACAACTACTAAAAAAATTAAAAAGGTGACAGAAATAATCCCAAGATGAAAATTAAAAGAGAGCTTATGGTCGGAAAAGTTAAAGGATATTACTATATTATATAATCCAGCATAATGAATACCAGTTTGGCAGAAGTTTCTCTCTTCCAGAACGTTTGATATTAAGTTAGTATGATACCTACTTATATTTCTAGTTTAAGCTTGAAACATCATACTTCCTAAGATTTGCCTTCCTATACATAGAACTTACGTGAAAGGACTCCAAAGGAGTACACGTTTCTGGCATACGTTTCATCAAACATTCAAAAATGCTAACTTAAGCATGCTGTTAATATATAGTCTTTCGTATATACATATACTGTATTAAAGTATACCGCAGAGCCTTGAAGCGCATTTTATTTGCACAGTTCGTAAATCTCCAAAAATTTCAAAAACAATTTGATTCTTTTTATGGTTCCTATTATATTTAATGAAACAGTCGTGAGAAAAAACTGTTATTTTGAATAAAAAATAATGAATTTTTCAATAAAAAGATGTTTTGAAATAATAAATTTCAAGCTAATTAGATTTTATTTTTAAAAAATTATTTTAAATATGTTAATATATAACGTTTTATTTAACAAAGTGTTTCCTCAACTAATTATTAACTTAATTAATTTTAAATAAATGTTATTTTAATCAATAAATCTCGAAATATTGTATTAAGAAAAGATGTATAAAGAAAAAGTTTACATAGAAACTCTCTCTCTCTCTCTCTCTCTCTCTCTCTCTCTCTCTCTCTCTCTCTCTCTCTCTCTCTCCCTCTCTGCGATTCGCGAAAGAGAATTTCTGACAACATCTACGCTCAGCATCGATATTTTATTATTTAATCAGCCGTTTCGCTGACGTCAAAATCGAGGTGACTACAAAATTGTCGATTATTATTCATCGCGTTTATAAATGAACGATATTACTTATTCAATATATTTAGTACGTTATAGACTTTCCGAATATTTAGTAGACTATTTGAATTATATATAAATATAAATATTTAAACAAAAAAAGAGATAATTTAATTATAACTGCCATCAATGAAATGCTAGAGAATCACTTCTGAACATTGAAAAAAAAAACATTGTTTAACTATAATACGCGAAAAATAGAATAAAAAATACTGCACGAGAAATACAATAAAGAGAAATTTTGTATGCAAATATAATGAAAATAAAAATGGGCAAAAAAACAATTAATTATTTTGGTAATCAATCATTTACTTTCTCGAGTGGTTATTAATCTTTAAGTGCGGCAAAATAAAAGACAAATTTTGTAAAATTATCAAACAACAAGAATTGCAATATAACTTCAGTTTCAACCTTCAATATATATTTCCATTATTAAATTCTAAATATTTGATATATATTGAAACAAAATCTACTTGAAGTCATTAAAGAAATAAATATAATTTAAATAAAAAATAAAAAAATATTTCCTAAAGCTTAATTCGTCAGAAGCTCCTTATTCTTAATTATTGATTACTCGAAACATAAATATGCCGATATTATTGTTGAAAATCGATTCGAGATAAGTCAAGAAGTATGTAGCAAAAAGGGCATTCCATAGTTTTGTAATACCTTATACATATACATATATTGACTCTTGTGCGAAATATTTCATAAGCGGCTCCGTTGACCATAAACATTTTTGCGGAAATATTTTTCATACACGTAGAAAGTATGTCCGCGCGTTCTAAAGGAACATTGGGGAATTGCAGTCGACTCACAATGACAACGGACAAAAAGGACAACGCGTACATGTACGGACGTATATGTACTAATCTCCACTCGGTAATTAAAAGTTTCCTGCGCCGAGAAACGAGCGACAGTAGAATTAAACAGTTCAGAAAGCGGAATATTTCTGCATGTATTCGTTGATTAAGTGCCTTGAAAATAATTGGACATTAATTGAGGCCACAAGCCACGTGTGTTAAAAAGTCGCGTTTGTTTCGAGTTTAACAAATTGCATAGATGCACACTATGCGTTTCACCAACATTAAAATTCTCTATTATTTATTATCGCATTTATACATCGCATGAGTTCTCTGTTCTCAATCTTTCATCAAATATATATAGTACATATATTATATGTATAATTAAAATATAATACAATAATTATATGCAATATATGAAATATCATATATAATATTATAATATTATATTTTAATTATATCTAATGATACATATAATTATTTATATCTATACATTGAGAGAATTTTCTCTTAAAATTTACCCTGAAAATCATGGTAATCGTGGGACAATATGGTATGGATAGAATTTTATGAGAATTTCTCTGATTAATAATTATCACAATAAAAATAATAATATCTATTACAAAAATATAAAACATGTATGATTAATTTTACTAAATTGCATAGTAAAATTAATCAAACATATTGTATATTTTATTGTAATATATATTATTTTTATTGTGATAAATATTAATCAAAAAAATTCTCATAAAATTCTTTCCTTACCATATTGTCTCACGATTACCATGATTTTCAGGGTAAATTCTAAGAGAAAATTCTCTCCGTGTACAAAGAATACACCTACATATATATTATATGGATTTCGGGTTCATTGAAGGATCTGTCATTAAAATTACAAGATTAAAGCAATTTGTAGATAATGTTGATTATGATTAAACGAGTATACATTCTTCAGGTTCTACTCACTCTATCACCTGATAATCGTGCGAAGATTTACGAGCGTGGTGTAACATTAGAGCCCCAGTCCCTGACGAAGATGGACAAAGTAAATTTATACAGTTAATGTACAACACGCTTCTCCCCTCATTGTACTCTCTCTCTCTCTCTCTCACGTTGGACCCTATATCTCCGTGGATTACCGCAGCTATATCATAGCGACACGATGTCAAAGTATATTTGCTCGCGAGAGTGGACCGGTTAAAGGAGACTGTCAAGCTGTCGTCGAGTTCCATTGGCGGGTCAGACCGTCACAGCAAACTACTAAAAATATAGCCCGTGCGATATAAAAATATTACAAACGATATGAAAATACATCTCAACGCGCATGGAAATAACTTTCTTGCGCGAGAACCTGAATACCTTGATTTCCATTGTTGGACTACATTAATCAATATCCACGCGCATCGTCGCACGATAGAAAAATGTTCGACATTTTTTAATATAGAAAATGAATATTTTTACGACCCATCTTATTCCGATATAATTTCACGCGTAAAATGTATATATAAAAAATATATATTTACGTATATATAAATCGGATTTTCACACAATTCACGAAATTTTTCATGAAAAAACAAACTACCGATTGTCACTTCCTCGAAACTCGATTATATCGTCCAAAATAATTAATTATTCATACAACTCATGCAAATCTGGTGTCGCGGAATAACGGTAAGGATCAGCATATGCTTGTGTATGCGCATGTGTATTTAAAAAAAAAAAAAATACGACACGCACCGACGCACTTTATAGAGACCGCGAGAGGGACCCATTTGGAAGAAGCAACAGTGAGCCGGCGGCCGTGAGCTTTGACCCGGTGACCCGGAGTGCGTGGGTTGCGCGAGGGACTTGACGAAGAGAGAACGGGGGAGGAGGGTAGTGATGGTGGTGGTGGTGGTCTTTCTCCTCTCACCATGCAGAGGATGGAATCGATACCTGTTTCTCCTACCAGCCCAACCGAGCCGCCCCTACCAACGTCCACCGCCCTCCGTTGCTCATCTTCGTCGTTCGAGCAGACGGCAGACCGGCCGATCAGCCAAGCCGACCGATCGTGTGTTGGGGGCTCGAGGGAGAAAGTCGAGGAAATAAAAGCATAGCGCGCCTCTCTCTCTCTTCTTCCCCACGTAGTGTCGGCCAACAGCCACGACGTCGCACCTGCGGCACCGTCGCCACCCTTTAGAAAGAGCTTTCTCAGGGATAAGCTCGCTCGCTCGCATCAGCAAGATGTGCTTAATGCATATATTGTAATTGCGCACTAGTTCGTATAGGCTCGACAGCGAGGACTGATTAATTATGCGAGTAAGACGGCGCAATACTAATTATATTTACTGTCAAATTTTTCTGCTGTCAATTTAAATGTCAGTGGGAATTTTTCTCGAACGTAGGGTCGGGGTTTCGAAGAAATTGTCAGTAAGGCACGTCGTCTGCAAATCGAGATGAAAGAATGGATTTTCTACTGACGCGCTAGCAAACGAGAAATAAAAAATAAATAATAATTGAGAACGATATAGATCCAAAAAATCATGTTCAAAATCAGTTCGATCGTCTTCTTTGTTCAATTTTTCACTGAAATTTCGAAGCTTGTTTGCGTTAATTTAATTTCATTTAATTCGATCGATGTACGATAATATCGTCATAAATGATCTCGAAGTAGCCAGAGTATTATTGTCAAGATTTGAATATCGAGGTTTGACGTTTCGCGAGAATGATCGTTATTCGGTGAAGCCGCCTCTCTGTCGGGGATCGGGCTGCGCCCGTCTCTCCCGCGCAGACCACGCGTAATAATTAATTAATTTCCTCGTCATTCGACTATCGATCGAGCGCTTCGCGCGCAGTGGCGCATGTAAGAAAATCCGATGACCGAATTGATCGCGAAGAATGGAAATGAAGTGCAAATATTGGCATGCCGACCGGGCGATAGATCTGCCAGTTTCAGAGAGGAAACGTGACTCTGTCACGAAAGAGCTTGCGTTTAATAGATTTTTCAATTAAAGTGCAATGCGACGCTTGAGAGTTAAAATCGACGATATAATAATAGTGATAATATAAAAAGTTCCACTCCGTTAATTGAAAGCGAAATGTAATCAAATTAACGATTATTACGCTAATTATGATTAATGGAATAATATAATAATAGAAATTTCAGAGTTTTTACGAGGAAATACGCGAGATATCCAAATATTTTGAAAATGATTGAAGTGTCAACTTCTGTGATTAATTGACAATTAATTTTTTCGTTAAAGCACGAAACGAATTATACATTTCGTCGCAACTGACGTTTCACTTAACCGCGTTATTCGTCTCCTTAATGTCTCTGATAACTTCGAACCCAAAGAACCCGAGTAAATCGACGCTTATAATGAGGGTCTGTCTCTGAAAAAGGAAAATCCCAGGGACCAAAGAATGCTCAATTACGTCGCGCCATATATCAGAAATGCTGACTTCTCGAACTGTGTGTTCCACATGCGCGAAATGGCACCTTAGTTAGACGGCAACACCTGCCCGCAATGGCGGTGTAAGCAAGTTAAATCAATGTTCGATTCCGCTGGCAGCTGCCACTTCAATTCGGGTCCGTTTTTGACAGGCGCTTTTGACGTTCGCGTAATATCGTACAAAAATATCGCAATCTGAAATAAATCTCAAAAGACCTCAATAAATATTTTTAATCCCTGTTAATTTTTACGAAGAGCTTTTCTCACTGGGTACGAATTTAAGATAGGAATAAAATTCTTCTTCATCTTATATAATCGGTAAAACGTGTAATCCGTAGACATTTCGTGACGTAAATCGAGGGAGAGAATTCTTTCGCGGAGAAACGTGTCGAGTAACGGAGAGAGCCGCGTAAAATACATTCGCGTATATTCCCAACATCAGTCACACTTTCCGCTAAACTGGGTTAGGAAATGTGCATAGTAGGCACGCCATGCAGTGTGTATAGCACCGACAAGAAACTGCGCTGATCGGAATTGCGTTGCCTCGTTTGAGAGAGAAAGAGATGGAGAGATTGAAGGCAGAAAGGAGAGAGATATATTTTCACTTCTCGGACTCAGACACATTTAAGGAACATCCTTGGCCGCGAGGAATTCGTGAATACAAAATTTGGAGGAGGGAAAAAGCGTTCTCTAACGTTACGACCGAATATGTTCGAGCGTACACACAGGAGGATCTCGGAAAAGATCTCGAGGATGCGCTGGCTGCAGCAGCCGTTACTTCCGGTCGATGGGCATTTATTGCATTGGTGATACATGGGTCCGCGCACATATCTCAATAGCATAATTTAGCGCAGCGGGATCTGTTCAATTGACGATCCACATAGTCTCTCTTTCGGACAATCAAGTTATTCCTTTGATCATTTAATCCTATATGTACGTGACTGATGCAATAATTGATCAATAATATATATATTTTATTTAATTATATAGAGTTATAATATCTCATTTTATTCAATTATATTATATAACATATACATTTTTTTATTTAATTATATATATATATATAATTAAATAAAATAAGGTTGTTTTAATCCCCCATACACGACAGATATAGAATTTATTTCAAAGATAATTTTTTTTATACATTTTAAAGCGTAATTTTCTAAAATGGGTGTCTTCAAATGCAGATATAAAAAAAGTCATGATAATATATTAAAAACATGGAAATATGTGCAAAGTAAATTTGGACGAAAAACAGAAATAAACGCAATATTTCAAACGATATGGATATCAACGATAAATGTGTCAGTCACAAAATAAATAATAAATAACGATAAAAGTTATCTTTGAAAAATATTTTGTAACCTACTAATTAAAAGAGAGCTTATTTTTTTCCGACCGAGTTTGCACGACAGGCTGTAAAATTGTAACGATTCGCGAGACGTGAGAGAGCTCGTTCCATCGAATACAATGGATATTACTACAGTGTTATCCAGAGAACTCGGCAAGTTTCAGGTAAACTGGGCTGAGCTTGAGCTGGCGGAATGGTTTATCGATTCCAACCCTTGTCCTCTTTATCCTTTATTTTCTTTACTTCGTCATGCACATGCATGCACACACATGGGTGCACGCATACATGCATACCGGTGCACTACCCGGAGTCACAGTTGGTTTACGTTCGAATTAACAGTCCGTGTTTTATAATCTTCGCTCCTAAATCTTTTTCATTGGATACACCACGTATCGCACAGTGTCGCGCATGGTCGCGTGCGACGAAAAAAATAATATATTACCATTTTTCTCGGGAGATTAACCATCTCCCTGATTCGATGCAAAGGTTTCATATACGATCCCGATTTAATTCCAGAAGATTTATTCATTCGCGCGCGCGGGTCTCTAATTTTTCGATTGATTATTATCGCCTACATCCTTATTGCTTGGAGCATCCCTTTTCTCTCTCTCTCTCTTTCTCCGAAAACGAGATTTTTATTTTTATCGATATAAATCTATGTTTCTCGCGTATCAAATAAATCCCGCCAGTTGATTCCCGGATCGTCGGATTCACGACAGCTGGTTCTCGTTTGATTAATGATTTCGCCATTTCTCGCAGAATATCATAACGTTTCGACTCGAACGTTAAAGGTGTCGCGCGTTTCGGTTGAGCGAGGCTTGCTTTGGCAGGGTGGTTTATTGATTCTGTCCCTTTTCCTCTTTACTCCCTGCCCCTTTACCCGTGTTTTGCACACGCTTTGCACATAACCCGGAATGTTACGAGATCGCTGACGTACTCGTTACCAAATTTTCGCGCGTCGACCCAGCTGCTCGACGTTTCCAAGGGAACGCTTGTCGGTTCGTCTCGACGATTATTATTCGAAAATATATATTACCAGTCGCGTATAATGACCATGAGTCGCTGAAAATATTTTCCCCCCAAGTCGATAGCTCTGTCCTTTTCTACCTCTATCTTTTTTTCCTCTCGTCTCGCGTGAGTATATTTTATATATTTTATTCCGAGAAAATTTTAGAAAAAGAGAGAATATTTCTATATTATATTATTATTATATTTTTTTATTTGGTTAAACTGACAATTTCTTACTTACGATTAAAATATGTCTTCCGTAAAACCTCAAATTTGAATTATATATTTGTATATATTTCTGATATGTTATTATTATAAAATATATTTAGTTAATTATAACTTATAATAATTATTATTAAAATATATTTAATTAGTTACAATATATCATTATTAGAATTTTTAACCGCATCACACATTCCGCGCAAATTAGTCTTCGTGACCTTCGTAACAAAATAATGAAGCTTCATATATGACAACAATCCGCATCTCCGTATGAGACGTAATTAAAAATCCTCTGCATTTGATGAATAATTTGTTTTTGATGGCTCTCAATTCCTTTTGATGGCGAGCACCGATGCATCGTGATATTGAGCTAATTAGGATTATTTTTTTAGATGTGAATTGATACTTTTTCACAAGAGCGTGCGAGAATCTATTTTAATATATATATCATAACAGAAAGAATACACAGAAAGAATATACAGAAAGAATACACAGAAAGAATTTTCTCTTAGAATTTATCCTGAAAATAATGGTAATCGTGGGACAATATGGTATGGAAAGAATTTTATGAGAATTTCTCTGATTAATATTTATCACAATAAAAATAATATCTATCACAATAAAATATAAAATATGTTATTATAGATATTATTTTTATTGTAATAAATATTAATCAGAGAAATTCTCATAAAATTCTTTCCATACCATATTGTCCCACGATTACCATGATTTTCGGGGTAAATTCTAAGAGAAAATTCTCTCTGTGTATAGATAAGCGAAAACGTCGAATCTCTATTAAAGCCTCTAAAGGCTATTCGGCTGATTTTGCATTTTTGGATTCACTAGCACTGAAAAGATTAACGAATCCGCAAACGAAACGATACCGTCGTCTTAAATGCCACTGAGACTCAACTTTCAAGGCTTGGAAATAACTCGAGTGTGATCGTTTTGATATCGCGAAATTCTCTGCAAAAGGACCCGGATAGAGATTATTTGAGTTCTCAAGGTATTTATAAATCCTCCAAGCTGGATTCCGCGGTGTTAAGCGGGTCGTTTCCGCGAGACGACGAGGAGAAATCGCGGAACAGGACAAATCCGTCCACCGATTTGATCTGTTATAGTTCTCTCTCTCTCACACACACAATCCGGGAGTATTTCGCTATTCAAATAGTCCTGTGTACGGTCGTCGGGAGAGGCAAGCCGTCTATATTATAATCCGCGAGGCAGCGGCGAAATCAGTGGAACTGGTCTGACATTCAACAGGCCTCAAACCAGTGACCCAAATCCGCGCTCTTGGGAGACGAACGCTTTTCAGGGATCGAATTATCGGCACGCGGATCTCTCTTTCTCCCTCTCTCTTTCTTTCCAATATTCTTTTAACTTTTTTGCTCTCATATTGGTAGAAATAATCGGATATGTAAACGCGGTCCGATATATCGACAAAAGCATTGAGATTTTGTCAAAGTAATAGAGTGAGCTAGGATACTTTTTATACATGTACTATATTAGAAAAAAACTTTGGCGACGATCTTTCAATCGGCCGTGTATCAATGGAGTCTGATCAAGTTTTAAATAACGTGAGAAATGTGTTGCACGTATTTTCTTCTTGATAGTAACATGTGTTGAGAATGCCGGATATTTTTTATGTAATGAAATTTTAATTATATATTTATATTTTATAATTATTTATTTAACTTATTTTAATTATTTTTAATTTTGGTTGAAAAACTCTATTATTTTTTATCGCAGCGCGCATTTAATCCATAGATATCCAAATCATATATCATGTTACTGGATATAACGCTCAACACGCTCTTAAAACGTTGACACATGATAATTTAAAACTTCGGATAACATTTCTGATAAAGGAAATGTTTGCTTTTTCAAGATATGAATTATGATAAGTTGTTGACTGACGTGGAGCTTGATATTAAAATGTGTGAGACCAAAGATAAATTTATACAATGTGTAAAAATTATGATATATGTGACATGCAAATGGTGTGAAGCATTCTTCTATCCTTTTATTATACCTTAGTAGAACAAGGCTTCTTTTTTTTTAAATGAAGACATACTTTCGTGAAATTGCTTAAGAGAAATTTATTTTTAAACGATAAGAGATACAACGCGGAACGTTGCATAGGATCGCACTTGGGTTTGGTAAAGATTTTGTTACAGACGTATCTCTCGCGACTGGAAAATTCGCGCGCGATACGACTGCAAAATCGCCGAAACGAAGTTAACCCAAATCCATACATATCGTAACACGGTGTTTTCGAAGGGGACGAATTATCGGACGACCCATTTTCGCCCAATGTCGCGCCAAAGCCCTTTTTTGACCGTTTGCCGACGTGGAAATATGATAACGCTGTTCCGCCAGGCGTCAAAGAGGAAAAATGGCGTTCGCTGAATGTCGATAAGACTCGCTTACCCTTTTGCGAAAAAACGCTCCCTCTCTCCCGATTCCCTCTCTTTGCCTATCTCTGTATCTTTGTCTCTTCGCACAGCGGTGTTTTACGTGTCAACGCGGCAATTTCGCGGAATATTTAAAAGTTATCCGCGCACACACATCTCTCCTAACTTTCTTTCACCTGGACCAAGTTTTCGGACGTCGATACGCCTCGGACGTCGCTCGCGAAAGTTAAGCGCCGCACAAATTTTCAGAAAGTTACCCATGCGATTCTTCACGAAAGAGACCTTTGGTACACGCAACTTTTCGTAAAAGTTCTATCTCTTTTTTCGCGAATAAAATTTTATTCAAGTGTTTATTCAAAAAAGAAATTTATACTCAAATAATGCTTCCCTCAACTCTACTGAATGAATAAATACGCGCGTAAGAGATTAAATTGACATGACTGCTTCCGCAATTAAAAAATGTATTATACGTGTTACGTCGTAGAATTATAATCTTCCAGCGAAATGGAAGTTTTAAGACTACTTCAGCGTCGAAAAATTTATCAGCAAGCGACGAGGGAATATTAAGATAAAGAAAAAAATAAACAGAGACAATTCAACTTTTCTCCAATTTAATTTAAATGATGTTGCCGTGCGCGCTCTGTACATAAAATTATCCTTGCCAATGCAATCTAATCCTCTCTAGTGTTGGCAATTCTCTCCATCTCTCAGTGTGTAGGGGAATAATTATCCAAATTTTATTTAATTAAATTCAAGACCTGAGAATATCCTCTCTCGCCAGGGGCAGGAATGAGACTGCTTTCATATTCACCGGAGATTTTTAAAATGAAACTCGGGCAAGCATCTTTAGCCGCGATTTCATCGCGGAACAAGCTGGTAATCGCGGAACGAGCGGTGAATTTTAAACCACGATCGGACGAAATAATTCTCGAAAATGTCCGCGGAATCACTTCGAACTGTCGTTAAAGATGCGAAAAAAACGAGGAGTTGGGAGAGATTAGCCTACTTGAAAAAATAATTTTTTCCAAAATTTAAAAAAATTATCTTAAAATATTTTATTAATATAGTTAAATAAAGACGTTTTTACCATAAAATTTTTGTTAAGTCATTTTTTGATATCTCGAACTATACTTTTCGAGATATATCGAAAATAGTAAAAAGCCGCTTTACATATAAATGATACTTTACGTATGAAGGATGGTTTTATCCCTTGGAATTGTTTTTGGACCGCAATTAAAAATTTCTAAATTTATCTATTTATCCTCGCCTGTATTTAAAGTTTCACCAAAATCAGAATTTTCGGATTTGCAAGGTTCTCTCGCCAGTTATGTACATATGTACACTATCTAACATATTATACCCTCCGCTATTCCGCAGACTCTCGAGCCGCATTGTACGCAAATTTAATGCCGCGTAATAGCACATGCGCGCGCGGCAGGATATTCTAGCCCGGGTAATTCCCGTCAAAATTTCATCCAACGATGCAGGTCGCGATCGTTAGAATAACGCATAACGGGTAACGCGTAAGTCGATATATATTGCTCAATCGCTCGTTCGTGCACCGTCGATTCACGCGTGATAAAAGTTGCAACCGCGTTGTTGATTTTACACCGCGCGTGGCATCGCCCCATAGAATTGCCCGGAAAAATAACTTCGTAACTATTCGCCGGATAAAAAATTTAAAAAAAAAAAGTCAATTATAAATGCAAATTATGAACGAAAAATTTATTCCGCTACACGAACCTGCGGCGTGTAAAATACACGAACTCTTCAAGAAATTAATTTTAGAATAATGAAAAATGCATGAACCTTCCAAGAGATGAATTTTCGTATAATAAAGTGCTTACTTCTCATGCTGCCCCCCTCCCCTTCCCTCCATGTTTCTGATATGATCTAACTTTTTTATCTACACATATATTCCAGTTTGGTGTCAATTTTTTCTCGATGAGGAAATATGGGGTAAAAGTATTATTTCGCAAATTTTCAGTTTTTCACATTTAAAAACATCTCTTTGATTAATTCACAAATTAAAAATCTATCGTAAGAGAAGTGAATTTACTTTTTATGTTCTTCTTTGAGGATTAGAAAACATTTAACATAAAATATCGAAAACTAGGAAAAGAAATGTGTGAGTAATATTTCTTTTGACACACATTCTTTTCCACAAAATATATAATTTCAAGTTAATCGAAAAAAAAATTCATGCAACGAAAAATGTCTTGCTAGACCATTTTGGCTGGAACAACCCGGTACATCGAAGCGACAATTACCAACAGGCGATGTAATAATAGAGAGAAAATGTACTCGTTACGGGAAATTTTAACGGAAATAATATCGCGGCTGTAATTTCACGTCGCGCTGCGTAAAACCCTCTTTGTCGGTCGTCTTGTGTGCGGCAAATAGTAAATAGCTCTTGTTACGTGGCGAGAATTCTGTAGGTTGAGACTCTCTAGGGGATTTACCGCGCCGTTAATTTTACGGGGATACGACTGGTGAGAGCACATGGAACAACCTTCTCGAACGTGGAGCATCCACAGGTTGTCGTCTGACCTAACTCGACCTAACCCGAGTGATTAAGGACGTTGAATCAATGGAGGGAGACCAGGCTTCAAGAGCGACGATATCTTCTGTCAAATCGTTATCTACTTATCAAAACATTAGTCAAACGAAAAAGCTTGGCAAATTCCGAATCGAGATGAAATGTTCAGGCTTAACAGCCTGATATTTTTCCTAATGATTTGAAATATCAAACAATATTTCTCCGAATGATTTGAAATATTGAAGTTATCGAGCTATCAACTGCACACTTTTCTCTCGTTAAATTACATCCTTACGTTCTCTTTGAATGAAAGCCAGTCTTTCTCGACAGTCTGCGACTCGACGATCGCGAAAATTGCAAGCAATTGCATCGTAAGAAATAATTAAATCTCTTGTTCTTGTGAAATGAAATTCCGTCCGGCTTTAAAAAAAAATTACTCCAGCTTTTGTAGCGAAATTGTACAAATCGTTTCGACAGATGACGTCGCGTTTCAGAGACAGCAGGACAAATTACACTTGAGAACAAGACGTCAATCTTTTCCTTCAACGTTCCAACCCGCGTTTTGACAAACAGTACTCAACTCAGACACATTTCGTGCTTTTCCGAGCTGCCGAAAAGTTGGACGGTGCAAATGGCAACAAATTTTGGACCTAATAAATTCGTTCAGATGCCGCTTCATCGCTTCTAACCAACTGAAGGTAGGCTCGCGAAGGTGGAATCAATACATGAACCTACAACCGTCTCCACGTACACAATGCTAGCCGGCCAAGCTCGACGAGAGAGAGAGAGAGAAAGAGAGAGGGAGTGAGAGGGAAAGGGAGGAAGAGACAGCAGTTGTACCACTTCCCCATCTTCTCCGTCGACTGTTGCTCAATGCTTGTGTGTGTGTGCGTATATACGATGCTCTCCCTTCTCTTTCCCGCTCTTCTCTCTGCGTCAATTTTTTTCTTTTGCACCTGATCTCGCCTCCTCTTTATTTTCGGAAATAATGCAAAATCCTGCCGGGTGAATTGCCAAAAGCACCCTTTCTGACGGCGCGCCTTCGTTCTGTTCCAGGAAATTCAGCGCCGTCAGTCCATTTTCGAGCCCAGCCAGCGTACATTGGCCGACACAGTTCGGTAAACAACAATTCTCGTTGTGATTTACGGCTTATGCGCTTTTCCTCCCACTATGAAAATATTCAAGCAAGCAGTATTCAGCTCCTTCGAACGCGTTCATTCAACATTTTATTTCCCTTCGTCATCGATTTATCACATCGCCGCATATAATTTATCAAATTAAGAATGAAAAACGGGGCCTTTTATCCCATCTTCCCTATATATGCTTGATTCTCGCAAATACACGCGCAACCACAAATCTCATTTTACGGGAGAATTCTTGTAAACTTTAGGATCGAAGAGAGAGTTTGTCTTTCTCCAAAAACGTACGCAGACAATTTACTAAGACGTCGCGCGTCTCAAACAGAATTTCCAGACAATCAGCATTCACCCCGAATCCGCAAACGTATGTATATCTTTCGTGCGTAAATAACGTAAGCGTGAATCTGTTTGATCTGCAGGAATGGGGAGTGTCGGCAGCAACGTGACAGGGACGACGACGACAGATCCGACGACGTTCCTGCCAGATGCAACGCCGACTCTGAGCGAGCGCGAACAGCTCAAAATCGAATTCTACAAAACGTACGACGTCATGACGGGGGTACGGATCGCCGCGACCCTCGGCGGCTTCTTCAGTTTAATGGTGCTGCTGGTAGTTTACAAGAGCAGGTGATTATCAGTGTCAATATCTCTCGCGCGCGCGAATAATAGCTGTCGCTCCGCTTAAATTTATACGCGACAATTGAATCGTAATTATTTAAAAAATTAATTCTCAGAAACACATTTAATCGAGAAAAATTATTTTTTCATAAATGCTTATAATTGATACATTTTCAACTTTGATACTGCACTGATAAAGTTTTTAATCTTTAATGTTCAATACGTTGATAATTATATATGCCATCAAATATAATTTTGTTTATTTAAAATTAAGAAATAAAATTTTTTGCATATATATATTTTTCTAAATTTTTGTCTATTTAATTATTGATTTTATCTATATATTATTTATTGTTATCTATTTATCGATGTAAAGTGCAATTCATGAAAAAGTCGATTAGTTTAAAAAATATTAACCCTTCAATTCTCATTGTCACCCATGGATGACAGCTTTTTTCTAGATGACATCACCCAATGTGTCACTTATACGTGACACGCTTATTTTTCCTTTGCGGAGAATAAAAATTTTCGAAAATGATTTCTCAATTTAATGTAAAAAATTTTTTTTTAATTTGTAATTTAAGCAGGCATAGAAACTGAAGAGTTAAATAACTTCTCGCACACATACAATATTTTTGTTTGAAAGATAAATTATTATAGACGGTAAATATAATACGTCATGATATTTCCATTAAAGGCATTAAAGGAATTTGAACAAAAGGGATATATTTATCAGGTGCAAAGCGAGCAAACAACTGGAGGACCCGGCATTAACCGCGGCGGCGGAGGCGGCGGTCGCCGAAGCCGAGGCCGAGGAACGAGCACTCGCCGCCGCTCTCGAGGCAATCGCCAGGTTACCACCTAGGCCAGGTCGCGGTCCAAGGAGGTCGTTATGCGTCGAGGTAGACTATAATAGCCTAAATATATGCTCTCTCTCTACATAAAGCTATAACGACTCAAATGAAATAAATATATCTCTCTTACAAAATATAATATAAATAATATAAATAATACACAGAGAATTTTCTCTTGGAATTTACCCTGAAAATCATGGTAATCGTGGGACAAAATGGTATAGAAAAAATTTTATGAGAATTTCTGATTAATATTTATCACAATAAAAATAATATCTATCACAATAAAATATAAAACAAGTCCGCACCTGAATATCGATGGGGTAATATAAGTCCCATATGGCTCATCATAGGCTGCGTGACGCGGGAAGGATGGAGGTATGGCGGAAGGCACACATGTTTGATTAATTTTACTAAAATAGTAAAATCAATCAAATATGTTTTATATTTTATTGTGATAGATATTATTATTTTTATTGTGATAAATATTAATCAGAGAAATTCTCATAAAATTCTTTCCATACCATATTGTCCCACGATTACCATGCATGATTTTCAGGGTAAATTCTGAAAGAAAATTCACTTTGTGTATCTCTCTCTATGTATCTTTCTCTCTCCTTCTCTATCTGAAATCCGCGATATTCTTGAAATTTGTTTGTAATTTACTGATAATTCGTTTTTTTGTCTTTTTTTTTTTTTTGTTAAGCATCGGATAATAAATAGAAACTATGTTTAAACCAGATGAACCAGCCTCATTCACCCGTGGTGGCGCCTCGCTTTGCCTCGGTCGGAGGTGGATACGACGCGTTGCTGGCACCGCCAATCAGGCAACCGAGGTTGGCTCCCCCCGTCGATTACAGAAGATGTAGCTCGGTCACCTGTAGCAGCACTGGAAGTAGTTATCTGGAACGAAGGGGTTCAGCCATGGTGATGCCGTGCCTTCCGCCACCTCCATCTTTCCCGCGTCACGCAGCCTACGATGAGCCATGGGACTTATATTACCCCATCGATATCCAGGTAGACTTGACATTCGCGATCGCGATCCTTTTTAAAATAATCTTAACTCTTCTCTTCGATTATTTTCTTTTCTCAATATTACGAACATTGGAAAATAAATTGCATTTCTTGTCTGCCCTCCCCCCCTCCCCTCTTGGTCTACTCTATAATTATTTTTATAGGAGCTTGTCAATAGCACAGATAATTCGATCAGCTATCCTTAGAATTTTTTCAATTTTTTTAACAATGATAAAGACCGATGCCTAAAAAATCTCCTTTCTGAGCAGACATAAAAAATACTAAAAATAATTAAAGCTAATTTTTTACTAATTACAAATATATATACTTTTATCATGTTATCATGACATTTTTTTGCTAAAAAGGGTATTTTTAAAGGTCATTTGAGTCGCTTTTTACCATCACTTTATCGATTATAAGCCTAACAATAAGAGCAGTTAAATTGTTACGATATCCGTCCGCGTGGCAGGAAATTTACTTTCGACAAAGTTGAAATTGATCTTCCGTTATGATCAGGTAATACAGCCAACTCCGGATTTATCGCCGTGCGGTAGCGAGGTCGGTCTATATGCCGGTGCGGTCGGCAACCTTATGGCGGGGTCGTCGGGCAGACGGGCGCCTTTGGCGTCGATGGGCAGCGTGGACCCGCCCGAACCGGACTCCAGGTCACTCGGCTCCGATTCCGTGTTTCTCAAGAACGAGGACGAGGAGCAGTGCATCGACACGGAGGACGAGGTCTCGGGTTTCTCCACGGACTCGGACGCGCCCGGGCCGAGTTGTCGGCGTTTTCTGCGGGTGCCTTCTAGGAAAAAACGGACCCTCGACAAGTGGGACGGATGCGCGGGCTGCGTGCCCAGACGACGAATCGGTAGCAAACCCTGCCAAGAGTGCTTGACCATCAGTGCCGCCGTCGAAACTTCCAGGTGAATTCTTTCGCGTGTGGATTCTCGAACGGAGAAAAAATTTAAATTTCAACGGGCTAGAAAGAGTCAGACGGTGGTGCGTTAGTTTCAAGAGAAATATTAATATTAATTTTTCATTGAAACTGATTGGTTGTGCACAGTACAAATTTTTCTCGATCCGATCCTGATAAGTTATTAAATTAAATCTCAATTCGAGATTTTTATTTTAATAAACTCCTTTGACCTTCCGGACTTTTTTCTCGCCTACGCTTCTAGGGGAGTTTATTAAAATAAAAATCTCGAATTGTGATTTAATTTAATTACTTCGTATCGAGCCAAAAAAAGTGCCCTGTGCACAACTAATCAGTTTTGAAGAAAAATTAATTTTTCCAAATAAAAAATTTTCCTTGAAATTGATGCACTACTATCCGCGTCTGGTTCTTTCTAGTTCGGTGAAATTTAACTTTACTATAATTTTTAAGAGAGGTAATTTTTTTGTAGAATTTGTAGAATTTTGTAGAATTGTCGTGTATTCAAATTCGAGCGAAAACGATTGAACTTTACTATGTTACGTAATTAATGATAACGGACTCATGTAATTATCGATAATCACGGGCCTTATTTTTATCTGCTTCAGTTTCTATGTAGCTACAATAAATTGTATTCTTCTTCTTTCTTTTTTTAACTATCTAAATTTCAAATAAATCTTTTTCATTTTTATTAATAATTAGAAGAAAATGTTTCGATCTATTCTAGTTTTGATCTAGCTCTATTAATTGTATTATCTTCTCTCTTGTTTCGCAATTTTACATCGAATATAGCTTTCTTTTTTTTTTTCATTAATCAATAAACTTTTTCTAACAGATCGCAACCAGCCTCAACGACGACTAGTAGCAGTCAGAGTAGCGTGGAATCTCCACCGTGTTCACCGCCGATCGAGCTAAAGCATAGACCACCACCAGCGCCAGTGTCATCAATCCCGCCAATATGGTCCCAAGAAACGCTCTTTTAGGATGCGTTTTTCATAGTGAGCAATGTCCTTCGACCTGTTTTTACCGAGACCCGGAGCTCTAAATCCAGAATGTCGATATCCGAGGAAATCATTTGCCCGAAAACATGAGCCTTAGCGCTTCATCCGATTCGCCCTATCATGTTCGCCAGCAATCTCTCTCTTCGATTCTTTCATCGCCATTAAATTATATTTTAACGGTGGAATCCATCAACTATATATAACGCAACGATCGTCGATATTAAGTTGTTACCTAAATTTCTGACGCGGCAAAATTAAAAACAAGCACTGTACTATTGGATATTGTAAGAGAAAAAAGGAATGCAACGAAGAGGAAGCAAGAGAGTTAACCAGTGATGGGGGAAGAACGGAGGAGAGGAACATGAGACATGTGGAAGAACGACGGGAAGCATTTTCGCTCGCGGAGAAATATCGGAGATTTTCGATATTACGGCGACGAGACTCCGGAACCGGAGCAAACCCATCTTAAGGCGGTCGGGATCGAAACGAATTTCACGTCGACTGTATAGTCGACTCTTCGTGGCAAGTAGTCGGAACTCGGAGCAGATTATTCGCCGGTTTTCGAAGAAACGCGCGTCTCCAGCCCGCAGCGAGAAGACGTTCGCAAAGTCTACCCAAGATTTCACTATCTGTCGACGTATCTCAAAGACGTTTGTCTACTTTCCAAGTTGACGAATAATTGCGTATATACAATCAGGTTTATCTGAATTTCAGTTTAATTACATGGACTCGTAGGATCACCAACATAGATTTATCTGGAATCGTACTTCATCGCGATCGCATTTACTCGAGAAGAGGATCGGGGGGTTTCGTTATTTTCCTCAGCCGCATCTCCCAAGCATTATTTCGAGACACACGTCGGCGCACATTCGTGATCCATTTAACAACGAAAGCAAGCAAATGCACTTCCTCGCTTGGACATTCCAATTGGCGTCCGCGACGCCGATCGAAAGAAATCGCACAGATAGAGAATTTTCTCTTAGAATTTACCCTGAAAATCGTGGTAATTGTGGGACAATATGCGGTATGGAAATAATTTTATGAGAATTTCATTGATTAATATTTATCACAATAAAAATAATAATATCTATTACAATAAAATATAAAATTTGTTTGATTAATTTTACCAAGCAGTTTAGTAAAAATATCAAATATGTTTTATATTTTGATAGATATTATTATTTTTGATAGATATTATTATTTTTATTGTGATAAATATTAATCAGAATTCTCATAAAATTCTTTCCATACCATATTGTCCCACGATTACCATGATTTTCAGGGTAAATTCTAACAGGAAATTCTCTCATTGTCAGTGCAAGATTTCGAATCTGGGAGATTCAGGGGGAACGCAGGGTGATCTATATACATATATCGCACAAAAAGAAAAAAAATCCTGGAGAAACGAGCGGAGAAACTCGTGTTCCAATCGACTAGGGTGACCAGCGCGCGAAACTCAGGAGAACTGTCAGAGGGAACCGCGACGAGGGAGCACCCGATCGACGGATGTCGCGGGGGGAGATAGGCAATTATTTTTATACAAGCGCGACGATAATCAAGCTCGTTTGGACTGGATCGTGATGCGCTTCTCGCGGAAACAATAAAATGCGCGCGACACTCGATTGTATTACGACGTCGGTGTAACATGTGATTGTCAACGACGCGAGAGAGCGAGCGAGAGAATCGAGAGGCAAGGGAAGGAAGGGAAGCGAGAGAAATGGAAGAGCAGCATCTCTCTTTCCGGATTCGGACCGTTTAAAATCATCGAATCGGCGATTTTCAACGTCATTTTCCCGGCGATTTCATCAAGAATCGGTTCGTCGGTTTTTCGATCCGACCCGTTTTCCCTTTAAACGCGAGAAAAACAAAACGTATTTCTATTGCGTGTAATCTTGTAAGCTCTGTAAGGTTTTGGGTGTACGTGTACGTGTCTATAACCCTCTTGCGTACGATAGATAAACACCGTGCTCGATGGAGGGGAACCGGAAACAGGATGATCGAGATTTCTTTCGCGAGGCGTTTATTTTATTTTATTTACGAGTCACTTTGCAAAAAGTTTTTTTAGCAAATTTCTATCGGGCTAGAATACCGATCGATTGAATATTTCGCAGAAATACCCCGTAATCAGGCCTGTAATATATCAAACCTAGAGAGAAAATTCACTCTGAGGAAAAATTACAGAAAATTGTTTCCGTTCTTCGCACCCGTCAATTCAGTGATATTAGCTCGCGAGAAGCTCGCTCGGGTGTAGAAAATCGAATTTAAAGAAAACAAAAAAATGAAGAAAGAAAAAGAGAGGAGATACAATAAGCGAGACGTCTTTATCGTTGACGAGAATAATTTATATACGTCGCGCGTCTATTTTCGGTAAGAGAAGACAAAATGTAGTTTAATCCGAGAGAGGACCCGTACCCCTCCTATCTCTACATCCTAAAGACTTTACCGCGGGAAGCTAATATTACTGCCGGCGAACCCCCTCCAGGCACATGACAAGATAAATGAATAAAAATCAGAGCAGAAAAAAAAACACAATTTACATAAAAGCAAAAACAAGCGCGTGAGGACTATATTTACCGTTGTTCTAGCCAGATGTTTGTACAGTAGACAAATAAGAGACGAACAACCGACAAGTTATTACAATAAAATGAGAATAAAATGACAAGAGAGAAATATATATATAATGTAACGCAACGCGCCGATGCACGCAGCGCTCTGCGAACGTTATCTTTAGATAGGTGTACATATACGATCGTTTTACGACGGCGAAAAAAAAGCCCCTCGCTCGATTGACAGAAAACGGGCGGGAAGCGAGACTCTAAAGACGTCGTCTATACGCGAAGAAGAGACTTTATATTACATTGGCTGCGTTCCAAACTTTGCCCCCCATCCCCTCTCCCCCCGATGATACGAATTCAACAAACCGTTAACGCAAGAAATACCGAGAGAATGTATATTCGACTACAAGACACCCGTGTAATTCCCTTTAGTAATTTATATACGGCTATCCGTTACTCTCGACCATTAAACGAAAACATCAACCTTTGCGGACCTAAGAGATTACGAGAAAGTTTCTTGGATATATAAAGAGAGAGAGAGAGAGAGAGAGAGAGAGGTGTCCAAACTTTCAGGGATACACATACGATCGATAAAAGTTTCATGATAAATAGGGAAAAGTCCCTAATTGGATATCGTATGCCTTATTGAATCATTGTTATATATATATAAAGAACCCCCAATAATTCGCTTGCGATTTAAGTAACAGGGGGCTAAGTTTTCGCGAACGCAGCTGTAGGAAAAAAAATAAAAAAACAGAATTATTAACGCGGAAGGGGTGTGCTTTGTTGCACGTCGACACGCTGATGAATTTAATTCCTATCTTTAAAATTGTCAAACTTTCAAATTTCGAATCTTTAAAATTTTTCAACAATTTTCCATTTTGACGTTTTCTTTTCCGAAATGATACAATTATTAAACAAAAAAATCGATTTAAAACCACTCGAGAATCTTTCGGGAAAGAACGCAAAAAATCTGACGCGTAATCAGCTGATAGTTGTCAAACTCACTGAAATAGCGAAGCTAATTTCCGCGCGATGATCCCTCGATTACGTGCGAGGTGTATCAAGTACACTGAGAGAATTTTCTCTTAGAATTTACCCTGAAAATCATGGTAATCGTGAGACAATATAGTATGGAAAGAATTTTGAGAATTTCTCTGATTAATATTTATTACAATAAAAATAATATCTATCACAATAAAATATAAAACATGTTTGATTCATTTTACTAAACTGCATTGTAAAATTAATCAAACATATTTTAGATTTTATTATAATAGATATTATTATTTTTGTGATAAATATAAATCAGAGAAATTCTCATAAAATTCTTTCCATATCATGTTGTCCTCCGATTACCATGATTTTCAGGGTAAATTCTAAGAGACAATTCTCTATGTGTATAAACCTCCTATTCTTTCCATTCTTATCAGACTTTCAACGACGGGGAACGAGATTCTAAGCAATGAGTAACGTGCAACATGTCGCCCCAGTAGTCGCGCGAGACAAGGAGCTTGAAAACTTCGCGAGTGCTGCCGAATTGCCAAAAAAAAAAAAATGTAACAATCAAACAGTGTCTAGTTGAAGTATAAGACGCAGAAGGAGAGCCGTGAATATATGAATAACGAGTGCATGCGGATATAATAAATGCGCGAATGAGAATGCGTGAATGTGCGTGCGCGAGCGCGAGTAGTTTAGCGCGACTTTAGGCAGACGGAACGTTATATAAAATAAAATGCGTGTGTGTATATGTAAATAAAAAAAAAACAAAAAAAGAGAGAGGGGCGGGTCGAGTATACGAGAGACTTTTTAGAGACTGTACACGGAATTTGTGTGTATCGATTGATTTTTAGCGTCTACTACAACAACGTTCGTACAACCACGTGAACCTTCTCTCGGTGCCTTTCTGCCGCACTTCTTCCATCATCGTTTAGAAAGATATATATATAGATATACACTCTCTTCTGACTATCCTCTCTCATCTCACAGCCACTCTTTCCCTTTTTCACACATCTCTCTTTCCTCTCATATATATATTGACTCCTTCTCAGGAGTGTTTCCGCGCGACGTCGCCAGGAATCTGATCGTTCTAAAAGTTTGCGCGTTTTCTCCTCTCTTTTCCGATTCGATTTTATTTCCGTAGCTGAAATGTTTGAAATCTTTTTATTTTTTTTTTTTTTACGAAATAAAAAGCGAAGGAAAAATAGAAAATAATGACAGATAAAAGCACATCAACAATAGAAAAAAATGTATCGTTATTACATCGTAATAATGCAGAAATAATCGTCAAATCTTTCGTTGCATTTAAATTCTTTGCTTGAAGTTTTTTAAACTTATCTGTTAATGAAACGAAAATCGTCTCTCAGCCACTTTGATAATCACGAAATGTCGGGACAAATAGTTATTGCTTAATCGATCGTTTCGGCTCAAGAATAACGCTTTGTTCGAAAACAGTATTATCACCCTGTGTATATTAAATATTTTTTAAAATTAAGATAGAAAAAAAAGAACCGCAAAATGGTGCGGTCGCACGGAACCTCTCTCATATTAACGATTATAGACCTTCGTACTTTTATATAATTTTTCTACTCTTCGACATTAGATACTTTTAAGGAGCCGTTACTAGAATTCGCGCCTAGACTCACTAAGTACTTCTATACACATGACTGTGCAATCTTCTCTCAACTCGGATTCCTCATTTCAGAATATCGCATTCTCTTCCCGTTGATTGATATTGACGAAGACGTTCATCAATAAAAGTAATAATTAAAATTATTGCTTTTGTGTATTAAAAATATTGTTTAAATTTTTCGAATGTATACACAGAGAGAATTGTCTCTTAGAATTTACCCTGAAAATCATGGTAATCGACAATATGGTATGGAAAGAATTTTATGAGAATTTCTCTGATTAATATTTATCACAATAAAAATAATAATATCCATCACAATAAAATATAAAATATGTTTGATTAATTTTACTATGCAGTTTAGTAAAATTAATCAAACATATTTTATATTTTATTGTGATGGATATTATTATTTTTATTGTGATAAATATTAATCAGAGAAATTCTCATTATATTCTTTCCATACCATATTGTCTCACGATTATCATGATTTTCACGGTAAATTCTAAGAGAAAATTCTCTCTGTGTATAATTAATACAGATAGCATTTTATTTAAGAAGAAATTATATTATTGCTACGATCTCGTCGCGTTATATCAATCAACAGTCACTCTTCTTCATTGATTCTATATATTTTTTTCGTTAGATCTACTTATTATATTTATCGTGCCAAAGTAAAGATTTACATAAGTTGGCAAAGAGTTTTCTTCAATTAATATTTTTACTTGTTTTATATATGTATATATATATATATATATATATTTTTTTTTTTAAGTCATTTATCTTGTTAAATTTAATAAGTTGAAATTGATATCAATTTTATATATATATTTTTTTATCGATGTTTTCTTCCTATTTTATAAAAAGCGTTTGGGTAAATTCTAAATGTGATAATATAGAGATATTAAAACTCAATATTGATAAATATCATTTCAAATAATTTTCTAATATACACGACTGACAAAATTTTTAATATATACCGGGTGAATCATTATATATAGATATATAGAGTTATCACTATATAGTGTTCTCTTAAAATACAGAACAACTTTTTTACTATTTTCATTTAAACTATTTGGAAAAAATTTAATACGAATCAACGAGTGATGAGTCACCCTGTATATAAATATCCATAACAATATAAAAAGCTTTGGCAATTCTTTCAGCTTATGTGTAAAAAAAACCTACTTCTCTTTGCTATTGCATTCTACAGTTTATATTTTATATATGTATGTACACGAAAATTTATATTTTATTTGTACATTATAGATTTCTTTAGGTGATTATGTTTAAACTTGATCAGATATGTCTTCTTTCGCAATTCTTTAGCGAAACACTTAATAGTCTTGTCTCAAGTTTTTTATTTCATTCCTTCCAAAAAATATGCTCTTAAAAACAAAACTCTATCTTTGCGACTCGCGTGTCTGATTATGTTTAAGCGCTCATTACTCTCACATAAGTGCACAAGACACACGTTTGTAATGCCAATTTAGGCCAACCATAAAATAATAAAAAGGCATTTTTCAATTACTGTAAATTTATTATTAACAAAATAATTTAATTTTTCTCACATGACATTATACGCTACGTGATATTATATATGTATATGTATTAGAGAGAATTTTCTCTTATTGTTAGGATTTACCCTGAAAATCATGGTAATCGTGGAACAATATGGAAAGAATTTTATGAGAATTTCTCTGATTAATATTTATCATTAAAAAAATTATATCTATCACAATAAAATATTAAATATGTTTGATTAATTTTACTATGCAGTGTAGTACGAGGACGTAGCGACATTCGTCACTTTTGAATACCGTTTTGAATATCGTATTTTATTGATTTAATTGTAAGATTAGCGAAAAGCAAACGTGTGAGATGTGCACCCCGTTTTTACAAGCAAAAAAAATTATTTAAATCACACTAATTTAGAACTCAAGAAGGGTCCCTCAGAAACCGCAATTCTGAAATTCAGTGATGTGAGAATTCGTGCGCACGTGTCGAGATAATAATGAGAGTGTTAGATAAGCCCATTAATTGCGTTATCGTAGAAACAAAGGAAAGGAACAAAAACCGACGGCTCTCGACGGAAATTTAGCTCGCGATAAACTAAACGCAGGCGCAGTCGTTAAGAGTTCCGTTTTGTAAATAGTTCCATCGCGAACCACCACCACCACCGTATTATTAGTTGCGAGAAAACGTGACGTGAGCTTGGCGGGGGTGCGAGAAAACGCGAGACAAATGATAACGAAAAACCAGCGTGCAGCAACGGCCTCAAAAACGGTACAGATATATATATATTCCGTCGACCGACACGATGGGATGACGGGGTGTTCGGTACAATTTGCCACGAGTGACGACTCCGAATGTAGACACAAACGTTGCATTATGTCTACCGCGATATTTCATTTTAAATCATATTTATATAATAATTTTTCATAATTTTTAAAAGCATGAAGCATTTTAATTACATGATAAAATATCACAATATTAAATATCTAATTATACGACAAATATAAAATTTAATTTAATTATTTTTCCTAAACAAAAACAGATCGAAAAAAGATTAAAGCGTAATTTAATATATTACGTATTTTAATAACATTTTAAATACGTTATTATTAAAATTTGGAAAATATCGTGCATAATTTTATTGTTTAGAACTACTGTAGAAATAATAATATCAATGAAAATATTATGAAATAATTTATCATATATAATAATAAGATTTAGTTTTTCCATTTTGAGAGAATTAAATTGCAACATTGTCGTACATTTATCTGTTTGCGTCCACGTATTTTAATATAACTACAGGGGCCTATTTTTGTGTAAGAGGAATGTTTAAACGTACGTATATATATTTTAATAAATATAAAATATATATATTCATCTCTCTTTCAAAAAAAGCAAATACAAAATATTCTAAAATTAAAAATATAACTCTCTCACTTTCACTCAAAAATATTTAACAATTACTATTCCAATAAGAGATATACAACTGTAAGATATTTACGAGATATATTTTCCCAAAAAAAGTATTTTTTAAGGATGTAGTAGAACCATATACATACATGTGTATATTTATATGTATATGTATATTAATAGGAAAGTGATAGAGTTAACTTAAAAGAAAACTTAATGGCGTTGGTAAAGCAATCGACGCGTAATGTGTTAACTGCCACAACACACGGTAATTTATAGACTTTATAGAAGGATGTATGTATTGTATATATATATATATATATATATATATTTTATTGCTGGGTATCATAAAAAAGTTAAAACTATGATGCACAATACGTGAGAATTGTCGATGTCTTATAACTTAAAAATAAAAAATTGGAGAATTATATGATTAATATGAAATTCTATCAAATATTGATATAATTTATTTAAATCGAAAAATTTGTATCTTTATCTTTCGTGATATTTTTAACTCAGCTCTGTCAAACATCTTATCTGTGCGTACGACTATATTAATAATTTGTTGGAGGAATATACAAACTTTTGACTTCTCTCATTTTTTTTTTCGTTGGAATGTTATCTGCTACCATTATCGAATCGAACGTCACTCGATCAAGCCAGTTGCAAAGATCAATTAGGGAAACAGATAGAATCAACATGATGAATTTATGTTCGACAAACAACGCTAACCCCTATTGTCGGTCGCCGGAATAAAAAAAAGAATTCGAAAGCCGAACGTTCTGTTCGACGTCGATGGCTCCTTTTTTACCCGAGATCGATCGAGAATCCACCCGACTGCCGATCAGCGCACGATCGATCGATCGATCGATATCGAATAGAGCGTTTATCGGGCAGCGTAATACAATAAGTTAAAAATGTTATCCGAAGTGTTAAAGAAAAAAAACCAGCAAAGGCGATGGAAATAGTGACATACACGCTTACAAATACACGTGGTTACATCCACACAAACAGGTATACACATACACGTACAAGATGTTAATAAATTGGAGAATAAATGTTACGAGTATATTTCAAAATTTTTGTTGCCCCCCAAACCATCCCATCGATACCGTTTAACAGTGAATGAGAAGTGAAAATTTCACTAGAATTTGATTAATTTTCAAAAATGGGAGATAATAAAATCTTCTTAATATTTATTTTTAATTAATATATCAATTACTAATATCGGGCGCCATATCATTATTATTTTTATATTTTAAAATGTCAGGTCAGATTATATGTAAACTATAGCATAAATAATATTATAAATATCTAAACGTTCCTTTCAATTATATTTTAAGAAAGAATGTTCATTGATATAGATTGAAATAAATATGTCTCGTATTTCACGAGCACATACAAGTATGTTGAGATTGTTTCACTACAAACAATCAAAATTTTCTAAATTCTACTCTACAAATCCGTTGCCTCATATAATAAAATAATTGCTCACCAATCGATGTGCGCAACAACGTAGTTATCAGCATCGAAGCTCCGTTGATCTGTAACAAACAAATAGAATTCAAATTATAACAGTGCTCAATATAATTAATATTTCTACAAATTATCATTGTACGTATTGAATTTTATATTCAACGCGTACAATAATCAAATATATAGTTAAATAACTTAAAAAATTTTATAAAGACTTTTTGTTAATATAAACTTTTATATAAAAAGTACTTTTTTCTAATTCTCTCTTATTTAAATAATTCAAATATAATAAAATTAATGTAATAGATATTAAACAAATTAATATTTACCCCAAGACTGCTCCGCTGGCGCCCGATGCCTCCTAGGCCTGTTCCTCCTCTCAGGTTGGTCAGGATTCATGTCCAAAGTTCAAAGTCCTTCTCCACGCGCGATACTTAAAACGACACTCCCGCACTTAAGCGTGCAATACTTTGCACGATACTCCCGCATTAAACGCGCGACAACTTTGCACGACACTCCCGTACTTAAGCACGCGACATTTTGCACTGCATTCGAACGTCTTAGAATGCTTGCGTCGCGTCGGATCAATTAATCCAATAAGCACAATTTTACGCCGATCATTATGTCAGACGTATCGTATGTGCTTAATTACTCTACTAAAATTTAATATTTTTTTCGTTTCTCTCGTTTAATAAATATTAACATTAATGAATATTGAATGAATATTGAAATTATGAATTAATATTGAATTGATTAATGAAAGAAATTTCGTACGTTTTCTCTGCGTCACGAGAATTCGACTTAACGCAGTTTGTCGTAATTATTTAATGAAACTACGCGATAATGTACCGTAATCGTAATCAAGTTCAAAATTAACAAGTAATAAAATAGAATAATCAAATAATTATAATTTGCACTAAAAATTCTAAGATATTGTAAAAACAATTTTCTTATCACTATTCCTTTTATTATTATTTACTCACGATAAAATATCTTTTAACCCGTAAAATAATATTCAAATTCACGTTATCTTAATTTAATTAAATACAAATTCGTTTAACTACTGTAAAGTTAACAACCAATATGAATGAATGGATTACAAAATATTAGAATTTACATTAAAATACATTATAATAATAAATAATTCGGATTATATAATCATTTATAAAACAATTTATAATCACATTTATAATTTTACAATTAATCATGAATGTGTTCTTCATAAAATAAATTATATTTTTATTGTTACTTATTATGTACTTTATAAAATATTTTATCCTTTTTTAGACTAAAATATCTTAATAAAAAAATGTATAATCCATTCATTTTGAGGCAACGGAAATCTCTCTAATCTACAGTCTACAATCTACACAATCAAAATCTAGATCTATCATTTCTACACTCTAATCTCTACAAAATAATTACTACGTAATAAAATAATAGTTTCACCAATCACTCACTCAATCTGCAACGACAAAAATAACTGCAAGTTATGTTGATCTGTAACATATAAATATAATAAAAATTAAAGTAGTGCCCAAAATATATAAAACTAATCTTTCAAACAATAATTATTGCAGTAAAATTTTTTTTTTCATACGTACAATAATAAAAAATATAATTAAGTAATTTTATTAAATTAATTTAATACAACTAATAAATTTTAATTTATTGAAATTAATAAATAAATAATAAATACTCACCCTTAGAATTGTCTCGACGATGCCCGATGCCTTCCCCAGACCTCCTCCTCCTCTCTCAATTTATCGGTATCGTCAGCTACGTTGATCTGTAACATAAAAATACAAAAAATAAACTATTGTAACGCCCAAGATAACTATATTTTCAAACAAAAATTAGTGTATTAAATTTTATTTTTCAATGCGTAAACTAATAGGAAATACAAATAATTTTATAAAAATTAATGCAATTAAATTTTAATTTATTGCAATTAAATAATAAATACTCACTCCTATATAAAATTGCTTTGTCGGCACCCGATGTCTTTCTCACACCTCCTCCTCCTTTCTCAATTTGTCGGTATCATCAGCTACGTTGATCTGGAACATACAAATACAATAAAAATTATAGTAGCGCCTAAGATAATTTAATTTTTTAAACAATTATTATTGTATTAGATTTTATTTTTCATGCCAACAATAATAAGAGAAAATAAATAATTTTATACAAATTTTGATACTATAATAAATAAACTATAATAAATTTTGATTTATTGCACTAACTAATAATAAGTAATAAATATTCACTCTAGGATCTTAGCGACGTCCGATACTTTTCCCTCTTTTCTCCTCAATTTGTCGGCGTCATCATACGTTGACCTGTAACATACAAATTAAACATAAATTGTAGCAATGCTCAAATAATTTAATATTTTATAAAATTTTAATTTTACGCATTTTATATTCGCGCGTACTATCACAATTCTCAACTTTACAATTGAATGTGGCGTTAAATATTTTAGTTTGCAACGTTAAGCTCATATATTATTAATTAAAAGATACAAGTCGTGAGGTTTTAAACAAATATTTGTAACTGGTCTTATCGTAAACTGATAAGACTCTTCTTAAGCAGTACATCGTCAGTCAAGTTAGTATGCGATAGCATCCGAGTAAATGCAATTGTGTGACATTTATCGCGCGTGACACAACTCATTATGGATTACAATAAATTCTTTTCTAAAATCACCAGTAGACGAAGATATAATTTAATTAGACGATTGAGTAAGTTATCATTGCATTTATTATTTTCTATGTGTTTCTATTTCCCTCGATTTCCCTATTCAAAGTCTAAACGGAAACATATAAAAATGTTCCCCTTCAACTTTAAACTTTGAGTATTTTGCAAAAGTAAGATAATAGATGTAAGTAAAAGAAACATATTTTTTTATATAACTGCGCTTCCTCATATTTTAGAAAATAAAAATTTGAAACTTAATATATTTACATAATTTTAAGTAAGTATATTGTTGAGATATAGTAGGAAAATGTTTTCAAAAATTTTTTTGTGGTATTTAATGCGCTTTATAATTGTATATTTGGATTTTTCGGAAATATATTTTTTATAATAATAAAATTTATAGAAATAGATAGATATGATACTTTCTATTATTATTTCTAGAGATGATTCTATTATTATTTCATCTAAAGATAATGCTTTCTATTATTATGTCTATAAGTTTCATTGCAAAGACAAAAATATACATTTTTAATCCAAAAACACACGAGGAAATACTTAAAAAATGATACTCGTCTCTTATTTCAGACGAATTCTATTTAACGTATCCAAAATCTGTTAAAATTGAAGAGAATTATTTCCATGTTTTCTTCAATAAAAAATTAACGAGTTTTAAATAATTTCATAAAATAGAAATTTTAAATCATAACGTATGTAAATGTACATTTATGAAATACTTTCTTTTTAAAACATAATATGACGTTATCGTCATAATTATTTTTTATCGATTAGTGGAAAAGATGAAAAAAAAAAAACATCATACAAATAAGAAATCTCTTATCACTTTCTAAAAAAGGCATGTAAAGGTCGAGTCAGATATATCCATACCGTATCCGTAACATATCTATTCCGTACTGATACGGATACTCTCTCTCTCTCTCTCTATCTCCTCTCTGAAGTGTAAGAATACTCTAAATATAAAATTAAACGATATTTTCATCAGTGCACGTCCGTGCAATCGACTTAATATGCTTTTTTTATAAAGGGATGTTATAATACTTTCAATTCAATTAATATTTTTCACAATTATCAGCTGATTTCTGTCAAAAAATGTACTTCGAGTTATGGAGGCTGTTTTTTTTTATCATGGCATGAGTAAATGCACAAGGTTCTGATGAGATTGTCGACGATTTGTTTCTCCGCATCGCGAGCAATGATCCATAACCTATGTGGTCCTTGATAAATAAAATAAATAACTAATAGACTCACCGGTCGATGCATCGTCGTTTCGCCATCCATCCCGCGATGTTGGAAGCAACACTTGTCACAAATTACGCGAAATACGTGTTTGGAGAAACGTCTCGCGACAAACACTCGACCTCGCAAGCGACGAACACGAATTTTAAATAATCGCGGATGCCCGACCGCGTAATCCAATGGGTAGATCGAGACGTTCGTTCGTCGCTAGATTCGGCACTTCCGGTTCGTCACCCGCGACACCTATTATAAATTGCGCGAAATACGTGTTTGGAGAAACGTCTCGCGACAAACACTCGACCTCGCGAAGCGACGAACGTCGATTTTAAATAATCGCGGATGCCCGACCGCGTAATCCAATGGGTAGATCGAGACGTTCGTTCGTCGCTAGATTCGGCACTTCCGGTTCGTCACCCGCGACACCTATTACAAATTGCGCGAAATACGTGTTTGGAGAAACGTCTCGCGACAAACACTCGACCTCGCGAAGCGACGAACGTCGATTTTAAATAATCGCGGATGCCCGACCGCGTAATCCAATTGGTAGATCGAGACGTTCGTTCGTCGCTATAGATTCGACACTTCCGGTTCGTCACGCAACGTTCGAAGGTATCTGCGACACTTGTATCTCAGACTGCATTCGCGACTCGATATCTGCAATGTTAAAAGATATTCGAGTCATCAGCTATGCGAAACACATGTTTTGCATGTACACAGAGAGAATTTTCTTTTAGAATTTATACCTTAAAAATCATGGTAATTAAAGGACAATATGGTATGGTATGGTAAGTTTATTTAAACTCGATTAATATTTTTTTACAGAAATCAGCTGATTAAAGCGTTAATTTGCTAATTAAATTTTAAAATAAAACTATATTATAGAAATTAAAATAATAATGTTTTAAACATTATTATTTTAATTTCTATAATATATTTTTATTTTAAAGCATATTATTTTGCAAATAAACGCTTTAATCAGCTGATTTCTGTCAAAAAATATTAATTTAGTTAAACAACGAAGAAGTTTAAACAAACTTTATATAAAAATATCATTCTTTTTTACATAAAATCGAGGAATAGCGCGCTTGTGTTTTAGTGAATAAAGAACACGGTTATTATATTAAATTTTTTTATCTTATCTATCAAATAAAAAATTTGTATTTGATCCATTATCTAGATTTTGAATGAAAAAAATATCTAATAAATGATAATTATGAGCGTAAAGATTCCTGCTTAATTAAGTTTATCCGTTGATCTTTCTAAACAGAATTAATAAAAAACATGAGTATAATATGCTTGACTATTAATCTAATATTAATGTTAATGTTTGTATTACGTTTTAAATTTCAATTTAGACGATTTCTACGTATCGCATCCAAACGGTATAAATTTCACTTCTGCTGTGCCAAATGTCGCTACATATCCTGTTGAAGATATTTCCTTGACATATAAGCACAATAACTTAATAAAATTTACTAAGCCTGAATTGTTTACGGCGTTGCAATACGGAACTTCGCAAGGGTGAGTGATAATAAAACATTAATACATAATAATATAATATTAATAGGTATATAAGTAAATATAATTATTTTCGAGTTATAATAAATGACTGGTTTTAATTAAACACATTGAATTAATTTTTCTATACTTAATGTAAACACTCTAAGCTGATATTTTGTTCAATATTTTTGCATAGTAAAAAAAATCAAATTTACTGTGGATTTATCGAAAATTGCTATATTTATCGCGAAACTTCAATAATTTTTAAACTACAAATATACCACACACGCAGTTAAATCGCATTGAAATATTATAATAGAAATAAGAATGTGCTTATAAATTCAGCGAGATTGACGTATAATTCACGACTCAGGCTGCGGTCGAGAATAGACTACGAATGCTTTAACTTTAAAACATCATTCTATCTTTGTTCTACATTCATCCAGAAGAATAAAGATAGAATGATGTTTCGGAGCATTCGTAGAGCATTCTCGACCGCAGCCTCAATGTGTGTGTGTGGAGATTATTTATGCAAGGCATAAAAGCGAACAAAAAACCTTTTCTACAAAAATTTTTCAAAATACCTGCAAATCCATTAGACTTGCGTACCTTCACTGGTCTCCGTACGTCCGCCATGCTGCACGTCACACGTCTGCGTCACGTGAGATTAATCGCAACACTCTGCCACCTGACGGCGAAGTTTTACTTCACAGCCAAACGAACTCAACGAACCCATGACCAGACCCAACGTCTTTTTCTTCTTCTTCTCTTCTTTATGGCACAAAACAGCTGGTATGTTAAGTGCTGATTGTCAGATTGTCTTCGAGAGTACATTGAGATGGTTTGAGACCCAACGTCACTCTCACTCTCTCTCTCTCTCTCTCTCTCTCACTCTCACTCTCACTCTCTCTCTCTCTCTCTCCCTCACTCACTCACTCACTCACTCTATCCTTTTCACTGAACTCGCACGTCACACGTCCTACGTGTCCATCACGCTGTACGTTTTGTGCAAGACTAATCCTCACCTCTGCACCGATGAGCACGGTCCTAGCAGCCGCGAAACGTGATTGGTGGAATCAAGAACGAAGAGCTCGGCAAAGCACCTCAAGTGACCAGACCAGCGTTTCTCCAACTCTCACTCTATCCTTTTAAACTCGCGCGTGCTACACATCCACCACACTGCACGTCTTGTGCAAGACTGATCCCCACCGCCGCACCGTTGACGAATAGCAAGCCTCTGCACCAATGAGCTCGGTCTAGCAGCCGCGAAACGTGATTGGTGCGGCGTCGCTCCCCTCGATTCGTATAAAAGGAACGCGCTTAGTAGACCGACAATCAAATGATGCTCAGCGTTTACGCAGTGATGATCGCTTCCTGATAACGAAACTAACTTTACAGCCAAGAATGAAGTCGAGCCGCCTCGCCTAACCAGACCCAAAATTTCTTAATGTTCAAATTTCTTATTAGTACCAAATATATTAATTAAGGCTGCGTTCCAAAACGTCATTCGAATGCATTCCCTCTCTCTCTCTCCCTCCCTCTTTCCCTCTCTCTCTCTCTATATATATATATATATATATATATATATTACTCAGAAAAAAGCGATACAGAATGCAGCCTAATTATGCAATACATAAGAATTCAATATTTGAATCTAATAGATAATGATGTATAGCGTGGCGGACGTATCGAGACGCGCGAGTCTAATAAAAGATTAGGTATTTTGATGGAAAGTTTTGTAAACAATTCTATTTCTTTGTTAGCATTTTCTGTTAAAGATTTAAGTATTAAATTTTTATGCATTACATAATTAGACTGCATTCTGTATCACTTTTCTCTAATTTATATATATATATATATATATATATATATAGAGAGAGAGAGAGAGAGAGAGAGAGAGAGAGAGAGAGAGAGAGAGAGAGAGAGAGAGAGAGAGAGAGAGAGAGAGAGAGAGAGAGAGAGAGAGAGAGAGAGAGAGAGAGAGAGAGAGAGAGAGAGAGGAAATGCACAATTTGGTGACGTTTTGGAATGCAACTTTAATTAATATATTTGGTACTAACAATAAGAAATTTTAGGTCTAGTTAGGCGAGGCGGTTTTCGCCGGGCTCGACTTCATTCTTGGCTGTAAAGTCAGTTTCGTCATCAGAAAGCGACCATCATCGCACAAACACAGAGCATCAATTAATCGTCGGTCTGCTAGGCGCGTTCCTTTTATACGAATCGGAGGGAGCGACGCCGCACCAATCACGTTCTTGGCCGTGAAGTTGGGTTTCGCCGTCAGGTGGCGACACCGCTACGCAGCTTGCGGTAGTCGATGGTGATCAGTCTTTCGCGGGACGTGCAGCGTGGTGGACGCGTAGGACGGGCGAGTTTAGTGGGAAGGATAGTAAGAGAGAGAGACACATCGCCGAGCTCGGCTTCGTTCTTGGCCGTGAAGTTAAGCTTCGCCGTCAGGTGGCGACACGCAGTCTTGTGGCCAATTTCGTGCGGGACGTGCAACGTGCAGCGTGGTGGATGGTGGATGTGTACAAATGCACGAATCTAATGGAAACGCAGGTATTGTGATCAAAAGATTCTTGTAGAAAATTCTATTTTGTTCTCTGTTAAAGATTTAAATATTAAATTTTTATGCATTGCATAATTAATTAATATATTTTCATGCATGCATCGTAATAATAATAATTTTTATGCATGCGTTACAATTTTTGAGATTTTATTATCAAAGAATAATAATTATCAAAGAACGATATAACTTTGCTTCGCGCGTGTAATTACATTCGGTTAGATTAAACGAAATGAGAAAAAAAAAATAGATATATATTGTATATGTTATAATTATAAATTTTATATTAGGTACTTATCAATACATGACATACGAGAGAATATATGTTTACTTTATCAACAAATACATATATATCGAAAAATTGATGAAATAGTAAATAATCGGATAAACTATATTTGACTCTATAAGTATTGCCGAAATATTTTACTATGCTATATATGTATACATACGCGAAATATTAAATTGTACAAGCATTTTAAAATACTCAATCGCGCGGGCTGATAATTATATTAATTATAATAATTATGCAGAATGATCGCATTTCTCATGATATTACACGTGATAATACGATAATATATGAAGCGCGACCACTTTGTTACCTTTTCGCTCGAGTCTCATTGTATGAATGACGACGAGGTTGTGAAATGTAGCACGCCGATTATACATATCCTCACCACCGCGTAAAATACTTGGGCAACGAATATTATCAATAGCATGGTATACAGCCTTGGTATCGTCTATCGCGCTATTGTTTACGTGCTCCGGCTTTGTTATTATTCGCGCGCCGACACTTGAACAGATAAGTAGTGATGCGAGACGCCCCGAATTCCTTTTCTAAAAGCAATCGCGAATCAATATCGGAAAACTATATTGTCTACGATAATATGCTTAATGAATAATTGACAATTAATGTATAATTTATACGATTAATATGTAATTATATCGCAACGATAAATCTCGAAATGCATTTTAATTTATTCATTTAATCAAGTAAGAATCAAAGTGACAGGTATCTAATTATAAATAATTATCGTTTTGTTGCTATCTTTTTGGACAATAATCATTTATTTAAAGATTTACTTATTGTTAAAATCAAATATATTTCGTCCGATGTGTTATCGTTAGACTTTTAAACGATTTAAATATGATTCGAAATGAGAATGCGCAGTGAAACGATTGAATCGAAGAAATAATAAGGACAAGCTCTGCACGATACATTAATCGTGTATTAAATAATTCATATATACTTTAAATTGCTTGTATAATTTAATATATCCTCGTATGTATATATATATATATATATATCATAGTACGTAAAATATTTTGACAATACTTAGAGTCAAATATATGTATTTTATTCGATGCTTTATCGTTCAATTTCTTGATAATCTAAATATAATTCTGATTGAGAACGCGCAGTAAAATAATCAAATCGCAGGATCGAGTAAATAAAATAAGCTTTGTAATACATTAATCGTCTAATAAATATTTAATCTCTATACTTTAAAAAACTTATATAATTTAATATTCTACATATGTACTCATAGTGCAAATAATGCAGAAGAATAATATCAATCGCGTTTTAAAAAAATTTGATACTTTAATATTTGATACGTTAATATTTTCTATCATTTTTCAGGGACTGTCTATAGTGGCTAAGATAATACGCGAAGAAGCAGCGAAGAAAAATGACGATGTTGCAAAGTAAGGTGAAAAATATTATTATCATATACATATTATTCAGTTTATTTTTTTATTATATGATTTTTTTCTAACACAAAATATCTTCTAACTCTATAATAATTTGCTCTACAATTTTTATTTTACGATTTTCTGATATTCTACAAATAAATCGTCTTAAAATATATCTTAAAGGAACTGTCAATAAAATATATGTTTAATTGAGGAAATGAAAGAAATAAAAATAATCATATTAAATATCTCGCAAATATCTTTACTTTTTATACATATCACATTTTGCATACTTGTGTTAAGATCAATAAGTAATTATGCACTTTTGAAACGTCAAATGCCATCTACACATCGAGAAATTATGATCTATAACTTACTAACAACTTTTCTAAGTATGGTTTAATATTTTGCTCCGCACATATATACAAACGAGATGCTCTAGTAGGTAATAATTTAAAGCATTAATTTAAACACTTTACCATTGAAATAAAGAGCGATAAGTCAAATCAACGTGAATGATAAAATCACAGAAATACAGTTTCTATTATAGAAATCTTTAATGGCATAATCGTAGATGTATATAATTCTATAAAACGTTGACATATGATTATGCTTTGTGGAATTAAATTACATATAATATTAAATGTTCAAATATTTATATCAAATGATATTCAAAGCTGTAACATCAGTATTCTCCGTGTAATTTTAGCCAGAATTGGAGGACTTTAACCCTCAAAACGTAATATCGATTTGTGATACCACATTTAAGTTAGCATCTAAAAATACGTATCCATTATTTCACTAAATAATTAATTTGTGCAAAAGAATCTTTGGTTTTATATTATTATTATAATTTATTAAATTTTTCTAGATTTTATAATTAAAATTAGAATTTATTGCGCACTTCTTTACGCATTAGAACTAATAAAATTAACTTAGCAGTCTATCAGGCCTCATATTATCTTAAATGATAGCCTCGACAGATAAAACGTTATCAGTTTATCAGCGATCCATAATACAAACATTATCATTAGATTGATATCATTCGATTTGATTCGATAACATAATTTGTTACGATAAAAGACAAATACGAGTCTCACACATGAATCTCTTTCTCCCCGCATTTATATTCATGAATTTATTTTCATCTCATATAAAAAGCTTTGACAGAGATTGAATATAAAAGAAATCAATATCTTTCTTCTCGAAATACATTTTTATCTAATTATACGACAAATATAATATTTAATTCAATTATTTTTCTTACACAAAAACAGATTGAAAGAAGATTAAAGCTAAAAGCGTAATTTAATATGTATATTACGTATTTTAATAACAATTTAAATACTTATTAAAATTATTATTTAAAATTAAAGTCATTATTATTTGGAAAATATCGTGCATAATTTTATTGTTTAAAACTACTGTAGAAATAATAATATCAATGAAAATATTGTGGAATAATTTATTATATATAATAATAAGATTGTTTCTCCATTTTGCGAGAATTAAATTGCAACATTATCGTACATTTATCTGTTTGCGTCTACGTATTTTAATATGACTACAGGGGCCTATTTTTGTGTAAGAAGAATGTTTAAACGTACGTATATAACAAAACAATTACTATGTAATAAAATAATAGTTTCACCAATCACTATTCATTCGATGTGCAACGGCGAAATTGACTGCAAGTTATGTGGATCTGTAACATGTAAATATGATAAAAATTATAGTAAAGCCCAAGATATAATAATTATTGTATTAGAATTTTTTTTTCATACGTACAATAATAAAAAATATAATTAAATAATTTTATAGCATTTAATTCAATACAACTAATAAATTTTAATTTATTGCAATTAATAAATAAATAATAAATACCCACTCTTAGAATTGCTTCGCCGATGCCCGATGCTTTTCCCAGACCTCCTCGTTCTCTCTCAATTTTGTCGATATCTATGTTGATCTGTAACATATAAATACAATAAAAATTATAGTAGCGCCCAAGGTAATTAATTTTTTAAACGATTATTATTGTATTAGATTTTATGCCTACAATAATAAGAGAAAATAAATAATTTTATACAAATTTTGATAAAACTATAATAAATTTTGATTTAATGCACTAACTATTAAATAAGTAGTAAATACTCACTTTAGGATCTTAGCGACGTCCAATGCCTTTCCTTTCTTTCTTTTCAATTTGTCGGCGTCATCAACTATATACGTTGACCTGTGAAATACAAATTAAACATAAATTGTAGCAATGCTCAAATAATTTAATATTTTAAAACATTTTTATTTTACGCAATGAATTTGATATTTGCACGTGCTATCACAATTCTTAACTTTACAATTGAATGCGGCGTTAAATATTTTAGTTTGCAACATTTAGCTCATACTTTATTAATTTTCAAGATAAAGTCGTGAGGTCTCAAACAAATATTTGTAACTGGTCTTATCGTAAACTGATAAGACTCTTCTTAAGCAATATGTGCATCGTCAGTCAAGTTAGTATGCGATAGCATCCGAGTAAATGCAATTGTGTGACATTTACCGCGCGTGACACAACTCATTATGGATTACAATAAATTCTTTTCTAAAATCACCAGTAGACGAAGATATAATTTAATTAGACGATTGAGTAAGTTATCATTGCATTTATTATTTTCTATGTATTTCTATTTCCCTCGATTTCCCTAATCAAAGTCTAAACGGAAACATATAAAAATGTTCCCCTTCAACTTTAAACTTTGAGTATTTTGCAAAAGTAAGATAATAGATGTAAGTAAAAGAAACATATTTTTTTATATAACTGCGCTTCCTCATATTTTAGAAAATAAAAATTTGAAACTTAATATATTTACATAATTTTAAGTAAGTATATTGTTGAGATATAGTAGGAAAATGTTTTCAAAAATTTTTTTGTGGTATTTAATGCGCTTTATAATTGTATATTTGGATTTTTCGGAAATATATTTTTTATAATAATAAAATTTATAGAAATAGATAGAGATGATACTTTCTATTATTATTTCTATAAGTTTTCTAGATTTTGAATGGAAAAAATATCTAATAAATAATAATTATGTGCATAAAGATTCCTGATTAATTAAGTTTATCCTTTAATCTTTCTAAACAGAATTAATCAAATACATGGGTATGCTTGACTATTAATCTAATATTAATGTTAATGTTTGTATTACGTTTTAAATTTCAATTTAGACGATTCCTACGTATCGCATCCAAATGGTATAAATTTCGCTTCTGGTGTGCCAAACGTCACTACATATCCTGTTGAAGATATTTCCTTGACATACAAGCAGAACAACTTAATAAAATTTAATAAGTCTGAATTATCTACAGCATTGCAATACGGAGCTTCGCAAGGGTGAGTGATATTAACAAATTAATACATAACAATAATATAATATTAATAGGTATATAAATAAATATAATTATTTTCGAGTTATAATAAATGACTGATTTTAATTAAACACATTGAATTAATTTTTCTATACTTAATGTAAACACTCTAAGCTGATATTTTGTTCAATATTTTTGCATAATCAAAAGAGTCAAATTTACTGTGGATTTATCGAAAATTGCTATATTTATCACGAAACTTCAATAATTTTTAAACTATATGTATTGAAATATTATAATAGAAATAAGAATATGTGCTTAAATTCAGCGAGATTGACGTATAATTCACAACCACAGATGTGTGACATGTCACGACGCAATGTGTGTGTATGTGTGTGTGTGTGTGTGTGTGTGTGTGTGTGTGTGTGTGGAGAGATTGTATTATAATCAACATAATAATTTTTTTAAAATGTATTAACCAAATTCGTTTAATGTAACCGAATATAATTATACGCGCACGAAGCGAAGTTATATTGTTCTTTGATGATAAAATCTTAAAAATTGCAATGCATGCATGAATAATTTTAATTCTCGTCCGCCATGCTGTACATCATTTTTTCTTAGAGATTCAAATATTCAATTTTTATGTATTGCATAATTAGGCTGCATTCTGTATCACTTTTTTCTGAGTAATAGAGAGAGAGAGAGAGAGAGAGAGAGAAAATGCACAATTTGGATGACGTTTTGGAACGCAGCCTTAATTAATATATTTGGTACTAACAATAAGAAATTTTGGGTTAGGCGAGGTGGCTTCACCGGGCTCGACTTCATTCTTGGCTGTAACGTTAGTTTCGTCATCAGAAAGCGATCATCCTCCCATAGACACACAGCATCAATTAATCGTCGGTCTGTTAGGCGCGTTCCTTTTATACGAATCGGGGGGAGCGACGCCGCACCAATCACGTTCTTGGCCGTGAAGTTGGGTTTCGCCGTCAGGTGGCGACACCGCTACGCAGTCTTGCGGTAGTCGATGGTGATCAGTCTTTCGCGGAACGTGCAGCGTGGTGGACGCGTAGGACGGGCGAGTTTAGTGGGAATGATAGAAAGAGAGAGAGACACTTCGCCGAGCTCGGCTTCGTTCTTGGCCGTGAAGTTGTTTCGCCGTCAGGTGGCGACACGCAGTCTTGTGGTCAATTTCGTGCGGGACATGCAACGTGCAACGTGGCGGACATATGGAGACGCTCGAATCTAACGGAACACAGGTATCGTGATCGAAAAATTGTAGAAAATTCTACTTTCTTGTTCTCTGTTAAAGATTTAAATATTGCATTTTTATACATTGCATAATTCATTAATATATTTTCATGCATGCATCGTAATAATAATAATAACTTTTATGCATCCGTTACAATTTTTGAGATTTTATTATCAAAGAATAATAATTATCAAAGAACGATATAACTTTGCTTCGCGCGCGTAATTATATTTGGTTAGATTAAACGAAATGAGAAAAAAATATATACATATATATTGTATATGTATATTACAATTATAAATTTTATATTGGGTATACTTATCAATACATGACGTACGAGAGAATATATGTTTACTTTATCAATAAATACATATCTATGTATATCGACATTTTTTTAAATTTGTTAATCACATTCTAATCTATCTGGATTGTATATCTTCACATGCGTATTTTTCTCAAGTTATGAACCGCTATTGCAAAAATGGAGGGAATTCCAGAAAACATGGCATATACCAATGCATAATAATTGGGATGTCGTGTTCACGAATGGTTCTCTGGACGCTTGCAATAAGATCTTTGAAATGATGCTCGATGAAAATGAGCCAATTTTGCTCCAAGCGCCAACATATACCGGAGTAATCGGAGCGGTTAGTAGTTTTTTAAAATAATATCACGAAAAAGTAATGTTTTAATAAAAAAAATTTTTCTAACAAAAAGAGTGAAACGCCAAGTACATAATAATAGTATCTAAACTTGTATGTAACAGATAGAAGTTTAAGAGACAAAAAATTAAGACAAACTTATACATATGTACCTGGCGTTCTTTATAAAATAAAAGTTTTTCACTCACCGGTAAATGCGCAGCAGCAGAGTTGACTATATGGATCTATAACAGGAATATAAAAGATCCAATTATAACAACGCCCAAAGTAATTAATATTTCATAAAGTTATTAAAATCGACTTTTACATTCGATACGTATATAATAATAAACAGAAAGTAATAGATATAATTATATACAATAATAGATTTAATTATATATATATTCCGAAAAAACTATTATGTTTTAACTTATTATTTTAAAAGATATTATATTTATAAATTTTTTTCTCTTATTCTTTCTTATCTAAAAAAAACGAATCAAATAAACAAGAATAAACGCGTGCGCGCGTGATATAAAAATAAAAAATAATATATAAATAATAAATTACTCATCTCAAGTTTGCTCCACTGTCGTCTTCTAGGCCTCCTTCTCTCAGGTTGTCAGGATCATTCGTTGTACTTACTCGCGAAAATAGAATTCATTATTGTTCATTATGCGACACTAAAAATTTACATGCGACATTATTCACATAGTTCCAGCAAGATACACAACGTATTCAACAAATTAGTGTGCAATTTTACATCAAATATAATTGTATAAAGAATAATTATTAATTAAATTAATTAATATCTATTATTTCTTTCGTAGCAGACGCATGTGTATTTTGCAAACAAATTTTCAAATTTTTTTTTAATTTGTAGCTACTACCGCTATTACCGGATATTATAGAGATCAATCAAGATTCCGATGGAATCATTCCCGAACAAATCGCCAAAGAATGCGAGCAGAGACTTGCGACTGGTAAACAGATGCCAAAAGTGAGTCAGAAAATTTGCAATATCAAATAAGATATATATATTTCTTTTCGAAGTCACGTATAGGACAATGAGAAAATAATTTATTTATCTTTGCCCTTCAATTTTTATTTGCGAAAAACTTCTCGCTTTTATTTCTAATTCGAAAACTTTGACGTTTTCACCGAAAAGAGATCAATTACAAATTGCTCGAATAATACGCTTATAAGATTTATCGAAGATTTTGATAATATTCTATATAATCATATAATACGCGAAAGATAAAAATCACCGCTAATAATTAATTATATCAATTGATAATCATGAAATTATTTTACTCACGTAGTTGATATATAATAGAGTCTATATCTTTCTTTTATTTTATATTTCTTTATTTTTTATGCGTAATTTAAAATTCTTACTGTCACAACATTAGAACATTGTTTCTATTCATCAAAGACATGCACAGTTTACTGAATCTTTCAGTTACTTTACGTGAATCCGACGGGAACGAATCCTACAGGCGTCGTCATGTCGGAGACCCGACGAAGAAAAGTGTACGAATTGGCGCAGAAATACAACTTTCTGATCGTCGAGGACGATCCTTACTATTTCGTTCACTTCTTAGATAAACAACCCACGTCGTTTTTCTCCCTCGACACTGACGGTCGCGTAATCAGATTGGATTCGTTTAGTAAGATTATGAGCGCTGGGATTCGCGTCGGGGTTGTTACAGCCCACAAAGACATTGTGAACAAACTGATCATGCATATTGAAAATTCTACTATACACACGTCAGCTTTGTCCCAAGTAAGATTTTTAATTAATTTTTTTTTTATTTGTCTGTATTACTTAACTGTGATTAATACTACTACGACTATATATATATAATATTCTCATTATAAATATTTATATACATGCATATATATATGCATGTATTTATAAAATTATAATTTATATTTATATAATATAAATATGTTATATACATAAATATAAAATATAATATAAATATATTTATTTATATATATAAATATTTTATAATTAGACATGTTTTTGAAAAAGAAATTTTTTATCACGATTATCTTGCTTTGCATCTCACAACTTTATTTTTCGATAAATTATTATCATAGCCAGTAGCCATTATAGCCCGTAACATACATGCTTTACCCTCTTTAGATTATTCTTAGTATTTTAAACATAATAAATTTATGGGTAAAGTTATTTTGTTGAACATATATCATATTGATTTATAACGACCTCTTGCAGATGCTTTTATACAAACTCTTCCAAGTTTGGGAACCACAGAAATTTGAGGAACATTTCAAAGATATACAAAAGTTCTATCGAGAGCGACGTGACATAATGCTCACCCTGGTTGAAAAACACTTAACTGGTATTTCAAAAATTCAATAATTTATTAGTTAAAATTAAAATAAAATTTTATCGGAGATATTTATCCGTCGTTTTAAAATATCAAAACTAGTTTTAAATTATAATTGTATGGTCGGATCATTTTTTATAATTTCAACTACTTTGGCTAATATGAAAATAATTTTTTATCGATTCATTTATTGCTATTTTCCAATCGTTAACATTGCATTGTTTAATAATTAACTTATTATTACTTTAATAATTTATTTTAAATAAAAATTCTTTATTTTAAATTAAAAAATTCTTAAGTTAAAAAAACTTGGTATTAACTAATATTAAAAAATAATTAAATTTTTTTAAAAGTTTATATTATGCTAAAAATAAAAATAATAAAAATCTCGTTGAAGTTTAAAGCGTCCGTTTTCTGAAACTTTAAACTTTGCATGTACTGACCCTAGAGGTACGCATAACGTTGATTTGTAAGATACAAGTTTATACATATAAAGCAGTGTCCAGAACAATTAAAAATTAAACAATTAATAATTGCATGTAAACTAAATTTTTAATTGAACTTTTAATATTCAATAATACAAAATTATATAATTTGTAACAAAGATTTTTTTAACTATAAACTTCTATAAAATATGATAACTAAAAAAAATGTGATTTTTATATTTATATTGAAATATTAATTACTTATAATTTATATTAATTACTTCTTTTATAAATATTTTATTATATTTAGAATAAAAGAATAGGATATTTTATGTGTACTATTTTATGGCACAATGTAAAATAAATTATATAAAAATTTAAACTATATTCCGATATACACTGTCAATATAAAAAAAATCTATAATATAGGTATTAATTTTGCAGAAGAGCCATAACGTAAATTATAAATTTTTAGTACTGGCATTTTTTTATATATCAGAACATAGAAACAATTAATGTTATATAAATGAGAAATAATAAACTGCTTATCTTAACAACGGACGATTTCTCCGATTATTATTTATCGTATCGTATTTATGATTATATTGTACTTATTTTAAATGCACAACATTATTTGACTCAGAGTTTATCAGTCTTATATTCGCGACATTTTGGTAACAAAATAGAAAAGTTTAAAAATAATTAATCTCATCTGATATCAAGAGTTTCGAATCAAAATGGCTCATTAAAAGCGAGAGAGAGAGAGGACTATTTGAAAATGTACAATTCAAATTTAAAACTGCAAAAACATTTCGAGCATATCTCAATCTCTTCTGCAAAATTAATATATTATTACTATTTTAAATAAAAAGATAGCACGAAATACTTTCTTTAATAAATAATCGTCGTTTCGATATGTTTGCAAGTCGCTAATTGCAGAAATTGATTAATTAGGCGAGTTAAAATCGAGAATGAAACGACACACCGCTACCTGTCTCCGTCCGAGTGTCTACGCTAATGACAACAATCGTACGTAAACAAAGCGCGCGTACGTCACGAAAAACGAGCGCTGAATGATTCATGGTGAATGTCGTCTCGAAATATTTAACATAGAATAAATGCAAAATATTCTGCGTTTGCATATCGGTGTCCCACGAATTTAAAATTAATTATTAATAAACGTACATATGTATATATGTATCGTGACTTTTTTCGTTATTTAGATAATTCAATGATTGCTATTCGTATATTACTGCGCGCTTTTCATCTAAAAATGATGAATAAATTATATTTAAATACACAGTCTAAAAAGAAAAACAAACTGAATTTTAATCGCGTCGATAATTTCAACGAGATTTTATTTTACATCATCAATTGTGCAAAAACTGATTTTTGGTATAAAAAAATATTTTCATATTTTTATTTAAATTTGATCCCAAATTAGCCGATTAATAAATAATTTTTTGAAAATATTCTGGATTTATATCTTTTACTCTATAATAAATTTGAACGTTCAAAGTAATTTTAAAATATTTACATACAAAGTTAATATACTTTAGGTTTGGCGGAGTGGTACGTGCCACAGGGTGGATTCTTTCTCTGGGTAAAACTCCTTGATATAGATAATACACTGGATTTAGTGATGAACAAATTCGCGCCCCAAGGTATTTTCATTACTCCTGGAAATGCCTTCAATTACGATTCTTCAAAACCGGATCATCACTTGAGATTCAGCTTCAGCAGTTCCTCGCCGGAGGACATGGACAAGGTAAATTTGGAATTTATTGATTCTGGTTTATTAATTCCATCACACACAACGCATACATACACGTGTAAGAACTATATTCACATATACATATATACATACATATACATATAATATATAAATTATAATACATATATAAAGTATATTAAATTACAAGTATTAGCGAAATATTAAATTACAAGTATTTTAAAGTATAAAGATTAATTTTTTATTAAATAACGATTAATTTACGGAGGTTATTCTTATTCAATTCTTACGCGATTCGATCGTTTTATTATCGTATTATTATCAATCTGAATTATATTTAATTCGTCGAAAAATTGATGAAATAGTAAATAATCGGATAAACTATATTTGACTCTATAAGTATTGCCGAAATATTTTACTATGCTATATATGTATACATACGCGAAATATTAAATTGTACAAGCATTTTAAAATACTCAATCGCGCGGGCTGATAATTATATTAATTATAATAATTATGCAGAATGATCGCATTTCTCATGATATTACACGTGATAATACGATAATATATGAAGCGCGACCACTTTGTTACCTTTTCGCTCGAGTCTCATTGTATGAATGACGACGAGGTTGTGAAATGTAGCACGCCGATTATACATATCCTCACCACCGCGTAAAATACTTGGGCAACGAATATTATCAATAGCATGGTATACAGCCTTGGTATCGTCTATCGCGCTATTGTTTACGTGCTCCGGCTTTGTTATTATTCGCGCGCCGACACTTGAACAGATAAGTAGTGATGCGAGACGCCCCGAATTCCTTTTCTAAAAGCAATCGCGAATCAATATCGGAAAACTATATTGTCTACGATAATATGCTTAATGAATAATTGACAATTAATGTATAATTTATACGATTAATATGTAATTATATCGCAACGATAAATCTCGAAATGCATTTTAATTTATTCATTTAATCAAGTAAGAATCAAAGTGACAGGTATCTAATTATAAATAATTATCGTTTTGTTGCTATCTTTTTGGACAATAATCATTTATTTAAAGATTTACTTATTGTTAAAATCAAATATATTTCGTCCGATGTGTTATCGTTAGACTTTTAAACGATTTAAATATGATTCGAAATGAGAATGCGCAGTGAAACGATTGAATCGAAGAAATAATAAGGACAAGCTCTGCACGATACATTAATCGTGTATTAAATAATTCATATATACTTTAAATTGCTTGTATAATTTAATATATCCTCGTATGTATATATATATATATATATCATAGTACGTAAAATATTTTGACAATACTTAGAGTCAAATATATGTATTTTATTCGATGCTTTATCGTTCAATTTCTTGATAATCTAAATATAATTCTGATTGAGAACGCGCAGTAAAATAATCAAATCGCAGGATCGAGTAAATAAAATAAGCTTTGTAATACATTAATCGTCTAATAAATATTTAATCTCTATACTTTAAAAAACTTATATAATTTAATATTCTACATATGTACTCATAGTGCAAATAATGCAGAAGAATAATATCAATCGCGTTTTAAAAAAATTTGATACTTTAATATTTGATACGTTAATATTTTCTATCATTTTTCAGGGACTGTCTATAGTGGCTAAGATAATACGCGAAGAAGCAGCGAAGAAAAATGACGATGTTGCAAAGTAAGGTAAAAAATATTATTATCACATACATATTATTCAAAGTGTTAATTTTTTTATTATATGATATTTTTCTAACACAAAATATCTTCTATCTCTAACTCTATAATGATTTGCTCTACAATTTTTATTTTACGACTTTCTTATATTCTACAAATAAATCGTCTTAAAATATATCTCAAAGGAGCTATCAATAAAATACATGTTTAATTGAGGAAATGGAAAAAGTTACAATAATCACATTAAATATCTTGCAAATATCTTTATTTTTTATACATATCATGTTTTGCATTGTGCACTTGTGTATTGTTAAGATCAAAGTAATTATGTACTTTTGAAACGTCAAATGCCATCTACACATCGAGAAACTATGATCGGTAACTTACTAACAACTTTTCTGAGTATAGCTTAATATTTTGCTCTGCACAAACGGGGCGCTCTATTAAGTAATAATTTAAAGCATTAATTTAAAAACTTTACCATTAAAATAAAGAGCGATAAGTCAAATCAACTTGAATGATAAAATCACAGAAATACAGTTTCTATTATAGAAACCTTTAATGGCATAATCGTAGATGTGTATAATTCTATAAAACGTTAAAATATGATTATGCTTTGTGGAATTAAATTACATATAATATTAAATGTTCAAATATTTATATCAAATGATATTCAAAGCTGTCGGTAACATCAGTATTCTCCGAGTAATTTTAGTCAGAACTGGAGGACTTTAATCCTCAGAACGTAATATCGATTTGTGGTACCACAATTAAGTTAACATTTAAAAATACATATCCACTATTTCACTAAATAATTAATTTGTGCAAAAGAATCTTTGGTTTTTTAATATTATTTTAATTTATTAAATTTTTCTAGATTTAAAATTAGAATTAGAATTTTATTGCGCACTTCTTTACGCATTGGAACTGTGAAAATTAACGTGCTAATCCATTAGACCTCATATTTTCTTAAACGATAGCCTCGAAAGATAAAACGAATCGCGTTATCAGTTTATCAGCGATCCGTAATACAAACATAATTAGATTGATATCATTCGATTTGATTCGATAACAATTTGTTACGATAAAACAAATACAGGTCTCACACATGAATCTCTTTCTCTCTTTCCCCGCATTTATATTCGTGAATTTATTTTCATCTCATATATAAAGTTTTGACAGAGATTGAATATAAAAAAAATCAATATTCTTCTTCTCGAAGTACATTTTCTTGAGAAATGCATTTGAATTTCATACTGTTCTATATTCTACATTAAATTATAGGAGACAGTTATAATGCTTTTAACATTAAATTCGCGTAAAATTGGAATTATATCAATTCTTAAATGAAGCAAGAAGTCTTTCCACCCTTAGAGGGTGCAATATCGATAGGAGATGTCGCTTCAGTCGAGGGTGCTGTCAAAAATCTGACGTTTAGTAAACACACGCGAGTTTTCTCGATAACAGAGATAAATGAGAAAAAGCGCACTTTCGAAATAAGAGACGAAACTGGAGCAATTTTTATAACTCTAATATTTTTATTTTCTCCCCATCTTCCTCGTTTATCGAGATTCGCGTAACTGAAAGCGGTCAAGAAAAAATCCATTACTTTTAATCAAATAAATGTAACGCGGTATTAATTGACGATCTCGATATAGACCGGCGATTTGCTGCAATATTTGTTCTACATCCCCCGTAATTGCCATCCTTTCCCTCCCGAGGGTCAACGTTCACCAATCGCGTTTCCCCGAGGGCGACAAATTGCGAACTTACCCCCTACCCCTCTTTCCCCGGCGCGACACTTATAGAGAATTAATAGCGGCTTTTATTGCGAGTTCTCTCCAAAGTAACCGGCGAAATTGCCAAAAAAGTTTAAGTCGATCTATGACGACGACGACGACCGACGACGACGACGACGACGAAGCAACGCAGGCGCAAACGTGCCGTTTCCATGGCGTCCTCGCTATACGTGGTTAGGTAATGTTGGATTAGACACACTCTACGCCGACCCTCACCGGGGGTAAACGTTCAGTACACCCTAAACCATCGTCGCGGTTAGAGGAGCCTCTCGTACCTCTCTCGTATCCGCACGTGCATACACGCGTAAGCGGCATCCACGCACCGCGAAGCGAAAATACGCGCGGTATATTTCATCCCCTCTGTTTATACGGATCGCCCGGCGCGATATCCGCTCGTTTGTTTATCCAATTTTACCCCTCTACGCTCTTACGCTCTACGATCCGCCAAACATTTCCGTTCATTTGTACGATCGCGTCCGACTTATGCGGTGTTGAATCATCATCATCGCAATCGCGTTTCGTCATCTCTCTCGTTTGATGAAGCTCGGAATATATCCTCGTGATGATTCCGCGTCGATGATTTGCGTGCCGCAGCTTTAATCCCCAGAAAGTCGCGTCACAGGTCGGAGTCACGCTCGCAAAATCCAGCCGGACTAAACTCAACTCTTGCCCTTCCGCCGAGGGGGTGGGCAGCATCACCACCACCACCGCCACCACTACTACTACCAGCGTAGACCTTAAAATCCAGGCTGCGTGAAACGCAATCGAACATAGTGTCGTGGGAACGAAAGTGGCGGGTGGTGTGTTTACTGCGGTGGCGGCGAGGGTATTATCCTGACGGAACTAAAACTGGTCAGGTCAGTAACACGGGGTGAGTCGAGTTGCTTGGACTCTTTGTAATGCGTTCTCCGATTGTTTTTAATCTCGTCGATGTTTTGTTGATACAGATCCAAAGAATCTAGTGTCCCTCTATGAGACATAACATATGTGTGTCTCTCGAGTAACTTTTCTCGATTAAATCGTTTGTTTTCTTTTCTTTTTTTTTTTTTTTTTAAGAAATCATAATTCGGAATATTCCCTGCAGTAGAATGTAGCTACGGCATTTTAAGGAGATTTTATTTCCACGCATAGCATAAAAATTCCAATGCCGCTTATATAAATCGTGTTGTCATTACTCGCATTCTCTTGTCGAGTTTTAGATACAACTTATTTCTTTCTCTTAATAGTTCTCTCTTGCAGAAGTACCTTGTGTAAAATTTTATAAGAGATCTGGATAAAACTGAAAATAATTGTTAGAAAATTGTAAATATACAATATGCTTACTTTTTTTACTTTTATTTTACCTTGTAGCTTATAAAATTGTGTTTCTGCATGAACAAAAGTTATTAAAAATTTCGAAACTTAACTTTTAATACTTATAAGTAATACTTTTATAACATTATAATAGATATGTATAGTTGTATATTTAATTATTATTATCTGACACACAAAATACGCTATAAAATTCAATAAATTAAATTAACTAAATAAAATTAAATCTACGATTACATATAATTTTGTCTTGCAGTATACATACATGTATATATATATATATATATGTATGTATCGATATTATTTTTGATTTGTATCCAGCGATCGATCGAAAATCCGGCTTCTATAATTCGCGAAGGCGCAAATGAAACGGATCGAGTATATAATTACGGGGCCAAATATCATTATTAATCGAGCAATGTATTTTTATACGAATATTTTCATCGAGAAGCGAAAACAGCTTTTTTCTCACTCTAGATATTCGCGTCGGCGATTCTCGCGGCCACGTTTACGGAAAGATTGTTAGATTGATCGATACGCGACGAGTTGCTATGACAAAAATAGACAAATATTCGTAATGCGTTCCCGCATAGAGGGTAAATATGTTCGGCCGGCTACATGCCGTCCGTATAAATAGAAAACGCAGGCATATATATGCATACATATATATATGTATATATATATATGTGTATATATATATATATATGTATATATATATATATTTGCGCGGATGGGGTTGCGCGTGACGGGGGTGACACGGACAAGTCGCGCAGGCGCCTACCTGTGGAGAGAGAGACTCCGCGGAATACGTGATGATAAATACTAAATTTAACCCCCGGGTGAAACGTCAGGGTATCCGGATCGATAACACTTTTCTGGCGTCTCTCGTTCTTTTTTCATCGACAAAACGTGACTTCGCGCGTATGTAGGGCGTTTATATAAATCGTTGACCGCAGAGGTCGCGTGCCCCCCTTCGTACGGTACATCCGATACGTATCGCGGGTATGACGAAGTCTTCATTAAAATTCCACAGCGCTTAAAATTCCGCGTTATCGGGCCGCAAGCAAAATTTTGCGTGCGAAACGTAACCAACTGTCCAGGTATACTCGTAATAAAAATGCGAGCTTCGAATTCCAATGGAATTTTTAATAGTTATTAACATATGTAATTTTTTTCTTCAACATTAGTGTAAGAAAAATTTATATATCCTACTAATTAAAAGCTTTCGTTACCGTTTTATAATCGTAGTTGTCGCAAGTAAATACAATATAAAATTAAACGCGAAGTATTTCGCAATCGATGATATATATAAAATTCCAACTTTATATAACTGTTAATTAATTAAATTAATTAACTTAATTAGCTATGAGTATTTCGCACTATATAAACTTAATGATGAAAATATTACAACTATTACTAAAAGTATCAAGCTCTATCCCAGCTAATGTTAGAAACAAATTATAAATAAGTAAAATATCTAAAAATATTTTATTTCATATATTTAGAGTACAGTCATATAATATTTATTTTAATTTATCGAGAGCAATAATTATACTTTAAATTGTCAGTTTATTCTTGAATCTGCTATTATGAAAGAAAAATATATGTATATTTATAGATATTTTATAAAAATATCTATTATGTTATGATAATAGTTAACACATAAGTATTTTTATGCTAAATAATTAGAATTATGCAATGATATAGATGCACACATCGTTAGAAATTACTGCATTTTAATAACTTTAAATTTCAACTTTATTTAATTTTAAAAGGAATAATCAACCTTTCACATATTACTCACATTACTGCCTATATCTATCAAATATAAATCTACATTATTAATTCTCATTTATTTCCACGTATGTTTTATACATTTCACGTACGAGAGATTATTAATTCCTACGTACGTAATTAAACAATGCACATCATCCACGAAAATTCGAAGCAGATAATCCATTTAAAGGTAGTAATATTCTGTTCACGAGTTAATATATTCCACCGAGGATGTAACACGCACATATTTCTATAATTCGAAAATTATACAATCGAATATAAAGCGATCTTCTTTATTCAATGAACGAAGAGAAAGAGAAATTGGAATAGTCGAAGAAAAAAAAAGATTACATTTGCATTTAATGAAAAAAAAAAAAAAATAGAATTCTATTGTAATTTATAAAAAGACGATTTCATTTTTCAATGTATTGTGTATATTGTCAATTAAGAGAGTGCTAAGCGCAACAGTAGTTTGACATGCTTTTTTTTTAACAATTTAAACAAATCGAAAATAAAATGCGCGTAAACAAATGCATAACATTCCATTGAATATCGAATATGACAAAATGAATTTATTTACACACAGTTTTAAATTTGTATATACGTCAATTCAACGCATCGCGCTAGATTCATAAATGCAAACCAAAATAAATCGAGAAATATACAGTTATATATATTGAGTTTAATATATAAAGTAAATAATAAAAAACTCATCTTAACGTAATGACGAAAAGCTAAAAAATTATAATCTCATTAATTCACAAGATAATGATATAAAAACTTTTTTAATATACACATCGTTTGCATCTAGAAGCGTTTAGATTAATTTTCTCGAATTTTCAAAAAAAAAAAAAGAAAATTAGTACACGCATACATCTGTTTTAGTTCTCTTTTTTTTTCTTTTTTTTCAATAGCAACTATGTTTCAGGCATATTTGTTTACTAATTGATTTTTGCGTGAGATCCATCACCTTTTTCCGTATAAAATTTTTCGACCATCGCGGTATTCGTCGTCTTTAGATTATACGCTAACCCTAACCAGGCCATGAAATCTATGAAGGCGGCTCCTACGTTGAAATGTTCCGCAGCCTTATAGTCCCACGGGAAACAATGATGATAATTGTGCCAACCCTCACCGAAAGTAAGAAAGGCTATAATTTTATTCTGCTTTGCCTTAATATCCCTGAAACAAGAAGTAGAGAAAGAAGGGAATTTCATCTGAGCCGATCTGAGTCGACTTGAACAACTTCTGAATCTCATGCAACAGATTATTTAAGCGAAATAATAATACATTTTACTTTTACTGACTCTATTATAATATCTCTGTATAACATTCCCTTTAGTAAATTTATCTGTTCGATGATTGACGGGTATACTTTGTTTTTAAAAGTACATGGATTTAAAAAAATCTTAAATGTTAGTAAAATCGCGTAAAAAATATTACTTCTTATAATATCAATTTTCCTTTTGCGAGGTAAAATGAGTATCGACTGACACTCTTCATAAGACATGTATAAAACACAAATTGTGTCAGATAAAATCACACAGAATGTGTTTTTCGTAAATATACATTTCAATAAATTTACATTTTTAATTTTCATTTTTCAATGAATTTTTATGTTAAAAAAAATCTGATGTGTAACTTTATTGAACGATAGAAATTAATTTGTTACTTATTACTACATTTTTATTGTAATTACTACAAACTGTTCTTAAAGAAACTGCACTCAGTTTTTTACTGTTTACATCATGGAGTATTAGAAAAATTAATAGATAAATTCAAACTAGAAATTTACATTTCTGAAAAATTATAATCTTTTTTCGCAAAAAAATTAATTTTCTATTAACCAGAAAAATTAATAAAATATGTTTAAGTATACAAATTATGTCTTTAACTCATAAATATTATAAATTCTCATTAAACTCATAAATTCTCTGCATATAGTTCTATAGAATGTCCAAGACCATTTGAACTTTTTTTAAATGTAATTTTGACATATTTTTTCTTTACAAAAAATATGTTACGATATTGATAATATTCATATTATTTATAATCAATGGCTTTTTTGCAAAATAAGATTTGAAATTGCTAATTAATTTATAACAAATTCATTTTCCTTAAATTTAAAATAAATTTTAATGGAATCTTAGTAAAACTTTAAATCTCGAAATTACTAATTAGGAAAAATTTTTTCCTATATCCAATTTTATTATACAAAATTTCAGGTAAACTCCAAAAGAAGTGTGAAAAATTTAATTTCTTGAATATCTAATATGAAAAATTATATAAAATTGTGCAAAAAATAATACTGCACTTTTCGACGATAAAGTGTCGACTATCTTTGAATTGCAAAATAAAAAAAAGTCAAATCAGATTTTAAGACAAGTTTGTTGCGCCTAATTTCTGTGTCTGACTCTTATAAGCCCATTTCTTCCTAGAATTTTTGTACTTCCTATTTATACTTGAAAACAAGTCGAATGATATGCTGGTTGATTTTAATAACGATTACGCAAACATATGAATTCAAGAGATTAATATATACCTGTTGTAAGGTTTCGTGCCCCATAAGTGAGCAACACTGTTGACGGTAAAAACAATATTTAACGAAATCACCCAGCGGGTTAATGTACCAGTTATGCTTACTATCCAAGTTTCATTCCATAGATATACGGGTACCAGAGTCGGTAGGATAAAGGTTAGTGTTAGCATGATCGGCGGATAATATCTACAACAATAAAGTATTTGTTTATTATTTAACGTAGTAGAGTCTCTTCTCCTTCAATCGAAAATTAACGACGCGACCCATAAATAAGATTAAATTGTGAGACATGTGCTCAATTTTGTTCTTTGATTTTTCTAAAAAAATGCCTATTAACTAATTACATATATAAGAAATCTTGTCTTCTACTTTTCAAAAAATGATATGTATATACATATTTAGAGATAACCAATGTTATATTTCTGCGATTTGGGAAAACGTTGTCATTATTTTAGATATACTGAAATGTTAAACTCACTTGTCGAAGAAACGTATGACAGGATCGGCAGCGATATCACTCATATTCACATTTTTTCCATATTCTTTCACTGCCGGATGGTGCTTCATCATTAACCAGCCGACATGCGAGAAAAAGAAACCGCGATTAGCATTATGCGGATCCGCAGATGTATCCGTGTATCTATGATGCGTTCGATGAACGCGAATCCATTTACTCATATGAATCTGCAAAATAAAATATTTCTAGAATATTTCAAAATCGAACAAATTATATTAAACAATCTTGCGAATTCTCCACGATCAATTATATATTCTGCAATATCCATCGCTAGGTTTATTAAATACTACATAAATATTAACACTGTGCATTTTGCATACAATGCTGCTAACTAAAATATTTACCGCGCAATTTTAAATTTTAATATGATTATTTCATTAATCGGATAATTATATCGCGGACTTACTCTTTCGTGATCTTACCTGTCCGGTTGTGCAAAAAAAACAAGCAAGCATAATTTTGAGTGGCAGTTTAGCACTATAACTTCTATGTGACCAATAACGATGAATGCCTGACGTTAGACCAAAACCACCAAGATATGCATATGTAAATCCTGAATACAGGAAATGAAATGAGAAAGCAACATCAAATTTTTTATTCTTTATCATTTCAAGCAAAATATACGACGTTAAATCTCAATTAGCTAACTATAAAATGTTAATGAATGCTAATAAAAAACTACATATTAGATTTCTTTCTATATTGTAAGATAAGATGATCTTTATAAAGAAATGTCTCAAAAATATAACATTAAATGTGTTTTGAACTTATAAATAAACGAAAATAAGAAATTTTCGTAAAAAGTTTAAAATATGGAAATAAAGGATATAATTTTCTTCTTTATTGAATGTTTGTATAAGTGAAGAAACGAGCGCGTAATTTATTTTAACATAAAGCTAATTTGTTAAAATTTCGAAGCATTTGACAAAATTGATTTCAAGTATCACAAAAGAACTGACATGTATTTCTCTATCAATTCCGGCACATTCTCTATTATAAAACTTGATTGTATATTATATGTGAGGCGATAGATAAAATTATATGGAATGAACTAATGGAAGGACTAATTTTGATTTAATCAATTACGTACCAAATATCCAGGTCCAAAGTTTCGCTTCGTGATAGCGCGTGACGAATAAATAAAACGCAGTGGCAAAGAGAATAGGGATACCAATGACATTTTGCCAAATTAATGATTGTACCGCCGGTATGTGCTCTTTCGGCGGTTGATCCAGAATCGAATTCTTGCCATCTTTTGCTTCCGGTTTTCGATCTTTATTGTCCTCGTATTCAGTTACTGTTGAGCTATACATTTTACTGGAATGAAAAATTTACAGCAATACGTTTGTTTATTTTATGCGGCGTTTGCTACATAAAATTCGCATATTTATTGAATTTTAAAGTTGCATATTTATTACACATGCATTTGATATAATACTTATTCTGACAAAGAAATTATTCACATTAATTTGAAAGACACGTCTATGATAAATCATAATTTGCAATCAATTTGCTACATTCTTTCCTGCATGAGTTATTTAATCTTCTCAGAGATTAGCATATTTTAATTTTTATTTTATTATTTAATTTCTATTTATTAATTTACAATATTGGTCATTTTTTATTTTGAAATTTTTTTTTACAAAAACTTCAATATCTCTCACCTATATGTATAATACTCTATAAAATCTCGTAGCTTTATTTATATATATATATTTATTTTACATTGGTACAAATTTTTTTTATATCCCATAGATTATATACATACTATATTATAAATATCTCAATAATATTATTAATAATATAATTTTAATAATATTAATAACGTTTTTACAAAAAAAATTCATAAAAAAATTGATGCAAAATTTTTTGGACATTTTGAAATGATGAAATATATCAAGATATGATTATTATTGCATAATTGTTTCATTATAAAATAGATGCATAAGAATTATTATAATGTAATGAAAAATTAAAATAAAATTACATTTTTATTTTAACGAAATACTAACACAAGTCAACGATTTCTGATTGTAATTTCTAATTATAACAAATAATAATATTCATTAAATATCATAATGCTTGTTTAAATAGATAAAATATCATAAATATTCATAAATTTCTTCATAATTTATATAGATAATTTATAGCGATAATCGAAGATGTATATTAAATAAATATGACATGCAAGAAATGTAAATTTTTTGACAATGCACTTAACATTCATGTACATAGTATTAAAATAGAAAATTAAAATTTTCACATTGTTGTTAAAGAGTTAAGTGATATAAATCATCGCGCAATGAGATAAGTAGTATTTCCATGCGAAAAATGAAAACGATATCAACAATCGCAGTTAAAAGGCAAATGCACACTACGTCGCACGATCCTTTTCGCTGACACGAGTTTGACTAACAATGAATTTATTATGAGTAGAAGCGAATTATATATCATAATCGCGTTATATATATATATACATTTTGATGAAACTATATTTTTAGGTCAAATGATACATTATATGTGTGATGATTAAAACACAATAGCTGCAAAATCTGGTTTAAAAAAACATGAAATGAATAAAGTGTACTATTCTATTGTAATATTACATAATACTTCTGGGAAATATATAACTGCGATCTTTCTTCCCTTTTATTATGTAAATTCTTGTACGACTAATTGTAAGAACAGCATATTACTATGATTAAATTCTTAAAAATTAATAATTTTATTATATTATGCATGATATTAAAATTATACAATGTTTAATATTTTTAATATTAAATAAATATAGTTTCCTTAATAAAATAATAATAAAATAAAAATTGGAAATATTAAATTTAAAGGTATAATAAAAAAATAAAAACACATACATAATTAGATAAAGATACTGCACATTTAGAAAAAAGACAACAATTAAAATTTAGACAAAACAATATAAAACTTAATATAACGAAAAAAGCTCTCTTAAAAAGAAGAATAGAGGAACAGAGAGATAAATTATCTAGTTTACGACAAAGAGAAATCTTATTATAATTTATAAATAACAAAAAATTTATTAATTTATACGCTTTTTTCAAATGCATTTTTAAGATTTACAATTATTATTATTTTTTTTTATTAGAAAGGATTCAAAGGTGAAAGCTTCGTGACAGCAACCGTATTTTTCTTTGCATAATTAATTATTCGATTGGAAAAACGTGTACAATGGATATACTTTTATCAAGCTGGAAAGCAATTTATTATACAGTTAGACAATTTCTAATCGATACTAACTTGATTTAAGTGCACGGTGAAAGTGCATGCAAAAAGTTATGAAAACTCGCCTTATTCGTCCAGTTCTTTCGATAACATATTACATCCGTATTATATTCCGAAACAATTGAATGTATCGTGCATATAGATATTAAAGTGGAGTACTATAATAATATACTATGATGAACGCACAGTCACTTACGACGCGAATGTGACAAGAGCTTTCCTCACCAAATTAATTGCAAAAATGCTTGAAAGAAATCTCAGAAATCTCGCCAGATTGCTAATTATTTACATTTTTCATTATTTATGTTCTACATATTTACATAAATTATTAGCTTTATCTGTGTTTTACATATTTATATAAATTATTAGCTTTATCTATATTCTACATATTTATATAAATTATTAGCTTTCATGGGCGCGACATTTCCTAGAAAGTTTTTTTTAATACAGTTTTCGAAAAAAATTATAGAAAGAAAGAACGTGGTTTATATATCGGAGGGATACAATTCTTAGCTATATATCAAAACGCTGCAAGGCAAGAAAAGGATTGTTGACACTGCGCTTTCCAATGTTTTATTTGGACCAATTCGATTGTACAGTTTCGGTATCAAAATTTAATAATAGTACATACTTGAAGACAAATATATAATCTCGATTTTATAAAGTATCTTTATCAGAAGAGAATTATAACATCCCTGTAGCATATTCGAATTAATACGTGAAAAAATCAATATACTTCCACTTTTTTTACTTGTAACTAAAACTTTAATAAGGCTCTTAATGTAAAATAAATATTTAAATTTTAATGGGCGAAAGAGCCAGACGTGGATGACTGTCAATTTCAAGGAAAAATTAGTTTTCATTGAAACTGATTAGTTGTACACAAGGTACAAATTTTCCTTGATACCAAGTAATTTAATAAATCTTACACAATTCGAGATTTTATTTTTAATAAATCCCTCTGTCACCTCTAAGAGAGTACATTTTTTATTTGACGCGAAAAAAATTGCCGCGAGATATTTATAAAAAATTACATTTTATTAACATTGTATGATTTCGTCGCGTCTGGTTTTGCAAAACATACGCCATACATAATTTAATAATTTAATTAGCGTAATAGCAGCTGAGATTATCCCGCTCATAAAGCGCCATTCTGTTTTTTGCTTAAGGATCTTGTCGCCTCGTGCGATAACTTATGTAAATATTATAATTATAAAAAAGAAGCTATACACTTACAATGAACGATTTGATGTACGCAAATGTACGTCCCAAGATGCTAAAGAAACCGAACCAGTGAAAATGAAAACTCTATGTGCACCGCACTACTTCGTATTCATTTCACTGGATAACAGTAACACGACATTTATATAAGGAACTCCCCAATGTATTTAAACTTATAAAATGTGATATACCAGGGAAGGAGAAACGTGGATTGTGATTCGCGAGGAAGCGGTTTTATTTCAGTCCAAGACACCTTTCCCTAAAACTTTCGCTAGCCTTCGATTTTGTATATACTCTCTCAATTTCTATAAATATTATGTATCCTATTGATCACGTGTGTCAACATATCGTATCTAACAATAAGTTACATAATACGATGTAACGATAATCTACTTCATACGATTCACAATGGGGCAATTTTTTTAAAAATGTGTCAAAAATTTTTGTTTAAAGTGAAAAAAAATACGATACGTATCCAAGTATCCTTTCGATTTTAAATATATCGTACGAATCCAAATCGATAAGTAAAGATATCATAGAAAGTACATTCCTTAATATACTTTCTAATATGCATAAATTAGATTAAATTAGAAATTTTATATATTTTACATTCACACAGAGAAGTTAATAAAAGAATCATAAGTTTTGTTCAATCATATTTTTTACATTGCATTCTCGCTGATACATATAAAATATATTGTTTAATAAATTTTTGACATGTATTTAACGATTACAATTTCGTTAATTTATATTTCTCACAAATGTACCGGATAAATGGAACGTGAAAATTGAATAATCATGAGCGCATATTATCAATAATCGTAAAACTTCTTTCTTAGATGTGCAACCCATATGTGCAGCCATTGTCGCGAGATGATGGCGATCCTTTTCTCGCCCCAGATTTCCGACGCTGTCGCGAATCGTGATATATGGGAACATTTACAGCAATATTAGAATGATCGATATGGGTTGCACTGTGACAAAAATAGACAAATGTTCATAATGTATATCCGCATAGAAGATAAATATACATTTGGCCCTTACATGTGCCGGTCGTATGAATATATATATAGACATGTAGGGTGTAAAAGGATGCGGGAAGTCGCACAAACGCTGTATCTGTACATAGACTCTCTCTGCACAGAATACGTATGTATGTACGTGTGTTTGATGATAAATACTAAATTTAATCGCCGGATAAAATGACGCGCGATATTAAGCTCTATCTGGATCGATAAACACATTTTTTGGTATTTCTCTTTCTTTTTTTTACGGCGGAACGTGACTTTGTGTATGTAGGCTGTTTATATAAAATATAAATCATTGACCACAACAGTTGCATGGAGATGCGTGTTTTTTCCCGTGTGGTACATCCGATATGTATCGTGCGTGACAGAGTCTTCGTTAAAATTTTTCTACGCTTAAAATCCCGCGCTATCTGAGGTAAAAATTTTGCGGAAACTTGTGTGTGAAACATGACAAAGGTTATTAACCATCTGATACATTTGTAGTTAATATAGCAAGGACTTTAAATGCCAATTGAATTATTAATACCCCTAACATAATATAATTTTTTATTTTATCGTAATTATTTTTTATCGTAAAAAATAAAATAGTTTAATATATTTTAGTAATTAAAGCTCCACCAAAATCGTTTTGACCACAAACATATAGCAATAATAAAATATTATACCAAAAATTTATTTACACTGTGACAATTCGAACAATATACACACGTGTCAGTTTTTTATTCTTTTTTCGATCTTTCTTTCTCTCTCTTTTTATTATTTTTTTTTTTAATAGTAACTATATGTGAGGGATATTTGATTTGCGTTTACTCTCGAGAGATCCGTCACCTCTTTTTGTATAAAATCTGTCGATCATCTCGGAACTTGATGTCTTCAGATTGTATGCCAACCCTAGCCAGGCCATAAAATCTATAAAGGCAGTTGTCAGATTGAGACGATATGAACCTAGCTCCGCGGCCTTATAGTCCCATGGAAAACAATGATGGTAATTGTGCCAACCTTCACCGAGAGCAAGAAAAGATACTGTTGGATTCTCCGTTGCTTTAAGATTTCTAAAACAAAAAGTAGAAAAAGAAAAAAATATTTCGTCGCTCGATCTGAGTCGGCTGTACGCAAATAAACTTTTAAGTCTCATGCAAGATTATTTAAACGGAATAATACATTCTATATCACTCTTTTATAATATATCTCTATATAAATTTTTTTAGCAAATTTATCTTTTCAATGATTATATAATTTATATTAAAAAGTACATGAATCTAAAAAGATTTATAAAAAATGTCTTACTTCTCTTATAATATCAATTTTTCTTTGGCAAAACAAAACGAATACCGATTGACATTTCTCATAAAACATACATACATAATTCAAACATATATACATAAAGTAAAACATGCATACATAATTAAAATGCAATTTATGTCAGATAAAATCACACAGAACGTGTTCTTCGTAAATATACATTTCAGTAAAATTACGACATTTATATGTTAAAAAAACTTGATTCATAACTATTAAATGAGAGGAATTAATTTGTTATCTTTTACTGCATTTCTACTATAATTACTAAAAATTGTTCTTGAAAAAATAGCTTAGTTTTGTTACTGTTTGCCGCATTGGGGAAAAAAATTCATAGATAAATTCAAGCTGAAAATTTAAATTCTGAAAAAATTATAATGTTTGCACGCAAAATTAGTTTTCTTTTGACCAGAAAAAATAAAGTATGTTGAAGTAAAACAAATTATGTGTTTTTAACTCAAAATTCTCTGCATATAATTTCCGTATGTAGGAGGTGCAAAATCAACTTTATTTTTGTTTAAATCTTTCTTTAAGTGTAACTTTGAAATATCTTTTTCTTTACAAAAAATATATTACAGCATTAATATACAGTATTCGTATGAATAATCGTATGGCAAAACAATATTTGAAATTGATAATTAACAACAAATTCATTTTGCTTAAACAATTTGAAATAAATGTTACTTTAACAGAATCTTAGCAAAACTTTAAATCTCGAAATTACTTAATTAAAAAAACTTTTTTTTTAAATAAAATTTCAGATAAACTTTATTCTAAAAGACTTTTGAAAGATTTAATTCCTTGAATATTTAATATAAAAAGTTATGAAAAAAATAATATTGCATCAAATTTGAAATGAAAAAAAAAAAAACTAAATACGCCTCGATTAAACACACATTCCTCAACGAATCTAAAGTATTTTCTTAATTTTCGAAACTGTCTACAACATAATAAAATATACTTAAATGAAACATATATAATAATTTTTTACAATATAATGAGAAGATTAAAAAACATTACAATGTAAAAATAATAATTTTTTGCAATACAGTAGAATATTAGAAAATTATATTGTGCAAACTGGAATAATCGTCATAAGATTTATTAGAGATAATTGAAATTAATTAAATAAGAGTCAAAATCAATCGTCAGAATATTATCGCTCAATATCAATCATTTCATTATAAAATGCCTGATTTATTCAAAGAACTGCATTATTCCCTACTTCTATTAAATGTCTTATAAAAAAAGAACATTTATAAATAATCTTCTACGAGACTTACGATATTTTCCTATCTATACTTGAACACAATTCGAACGATATGGTGGTTGATTTTAATTGCGATTACGCAAACATGAATCCAAGAGACTGATGTATACCTGCTGTACGGTCGAGTGCCCCATAAATGAGCAAAACTATTCACAGCGAAAGCTACATTCAACATAATCAGGTGGCGAAAAATCGTACTGCCTATGCTTACTATCCAGGTTTCATTCCATAGATATACGGGTATCAAACTCGGGATTACAAAGGTTAGCGATACCATGATCGGCGGATAATATCTGCAATATAAAACATTTGCATTTGTTCAACATTTATTATTGTAATGTAGTTGAGTCTTCTTCTACGATCATAAATCAACGATGCAACCTATAAATCAAATTAAATTGCGAGACATGTGCTCAATTTTGTCCTCTGTGATGAGATATCTCTCGCGCGATTAATTCCATTTAATCTCTCTCACATTTCAACATCACTAACGCATCATTCCTCGTTATTAAACTATCATGCAAGCAATTAAATTCCAGCAATGGTCGCGATTTTTTTTTCTTGCGAATTTACTGCGAAAATCCCATTTGCTTTTTCGTGCTTTTAATGTAAATCATATAATATTACTTCTCTTTAATCGTCTTTTAATATCTTATTTTTATTTTATTGATTGATCAGATGAATTTAATGCAGACAGAGAAAGAGAGAGATTTTTTCAAAATATTATATATTATATATATATAATTATGGTTTATATTAAAAGATTATAATATTAAAATGTTATAATAAAACTCCTATTATAATATTTGTCGACGCATTTTTCTAAAAAATGCCAAATAATTAGTAGCTTTGGAAAATTAAATTTAACATGACAATTGACAAAATTGAAATTGTTCGATATATACTGATGGATTCGATCAATTAAATTTAATTGCCGTATGTTGTCTAATTTTTATCGCGATTCGGAAAACATCATCATGTTTCAAATATGCTCACTCACTTGTCGAAGAAACGTATGACAGGATCGGCAGCGATATCGCTCAGATTCACATTTTTTCCATATTCTTTCACTGCCGGATGGTGCTTCATCATTAACCAGCCGACATGCGAGAAAAAGAAACCGCGACTAGCGTTATGCGGATCCGCGGATGTATCCGTGTATCTATGATGCGTTCGGTGAACTCGAATCCATTTAGTCAGATGAGTCTGCAAAATATGAAATAATCTGTATAATTTTTTTAAATCGCACTATATTAATCTCGTGGATTTTTCTCCAAAACAAAATATATATTCTGTATTATATCCCTCGCTAGGTTTATTTAATATTACACATCAACAGAGTATATATTCAATTTATTCAATTTATTATATTATGTTACAGTAAAAATATTTTGGAATCAGAGAATGTGTATACTGTAAATAAATAATTACATAATCTAAATCAGCTACAGAGATTTAGAGTGTGTAAAATTGATTATGTTGAATAAATTAATATACTTATATATATAGGCAATGTGTCCAAACATTCAAAATATTATGTCCATCTTCAATTAAAATTAATTAATATCAATTAATTATAATCGTTGTAAATATTTAAACTGACGTATTAGTAAATAATCGTTTCTGATTAATACATGATAAATACCAGAAGCGAGAAATATGAAAAGTTCGCAAAAACTGCATGCATAAATTTAAATTTAAAATTGTACATTATATACTGCTTAAAATATATTTGCTGTAAAAAAATAAATCATTCTCAGAGTAGCAATTTGCTACATATGTTCCATTTTAATATGACCGTTTAATTTTAATGTGACGAATTTTAACGTGATTATTAATTGATAACGTGATTAAGATGATTTTATATCGGGGACTATTTGTTACCTGTCCGGCCATGCAGTAAAAACAAGCGAGCATAATTCTGAGTGGCAGTTTGGCACTATAACTCCTATGTGCCCAAAAACGATGAGCGCCTGCCGTTACACCTAAACCACCAAGAATTCCATACAATGGTACTGAAATGAAATAAGAAAGCATCATCAGATTTTTTATTCTTTATTATTTCAAGCAAAATATACGATGTTAATTTTGAATTAGCCAATGTGAAATGTAGAGGATAAGAAACTATATGTTAAATTTCTTCCTATATTATGAAATGAGATGATTTTTATAAAGAAATGTCTCAAAATATTAAATTTGAAACTTGTAAATAAACAAAAATAAAAAATTTTCATAAATTAAGAATTAAACTCAAAATATGAGAATAAAGAATATATAATTAAAATTTTAGTAAAACTTTCAATGTGAAATATATATTTAAATTTCAATGGACTAGAAAGAGCCAAACGTGAATGCATCAGATTCAAGAAAAAACTGATTTTCAATGAAACTGATTAGTTGTGCATAAGGCACAAATTTTCTTTGGTACGATACCAAGTAATTCAATAAATCTCACACACACACACACACACAATTCGAGATTTTATTTTAATAAACCCCTGTGTCCCCGCGTTAAAAAAGCGTAGGCGAGAAAAATATCCGGGCGAAGTCGCTGAATCGAGAAATAATTTTATTCCCTATTGAATTTTCGTGTTTGCGTGGGAGAGAGGAAACGAGCGCGGAGTTTATTTTAACACAAAGCTTACTTGTTGCAATTTGAAAGCCTTTGAAAAACTTGATTTCACGAGAAACTGTGATATTTCTCTATCAATTCCAGCGCACCTTTAATAAACTTGATATACTATGAGACGATAGATAAAATATATAGGATAATAAAATTAGGATAGATAAAATATATAGGGTAATAAAATTATATAGGATGGAGAACTAATTTTGATTTAATCAATACGTACCAAATATCCAGGTCCAAAGTTTCGCCTCGTGATAGCGCGTGACGAATAAATAAATCGCAATGACATGGAGAACAGGGATAATAATGATGTTTTGCCAAATTAATGGTTGTACTGCCGGTATGCTCTCTTTCGGCGGTTGATGTAGAATCAAATTCTCGCCATCTTCTGTTTTTGGCTGCGTTAACTTTCGGTCTTCATTATCATCTTGTTCGGTTATCACTGAGCTGTGCATTGCTAAAACGAAATGCTCATAGCGATATTGATACGTTTGTTTGTTTTATCGGTGTTCGCTATTGCATATTTTATTATACATGCATCTGAAATAATACTTATTCTTCGAACAACGAAATTATTCACATTATTTTGGAAGACATGTCTATGATAAATGATAATTTGCAATCAATTTGTCACATTCTTTCCCTCATGAGTTATTTGATCTTCTCGGAGAGATTTAGATATATTTTTATTTTATTCATTATTTAATTTCTACTTATTAATTTATAATAGTGATAATTTTTTCAAATCCTTTTTTTTACTGAAACTTCAATATACGATATCAGCTTTATAATACTCTGTCTTCTATAAAATCTCATAATTATACATACTTATCTATTTTTTGTATCCCATAAATTATATACATATTATATTATAAATATCTCTCAACAATATTATTAATAATATAATTTTAATAATATTAATAATATTTTTACAAAAAAAGTTTAATAAAAATTTGATACAAAATTTTTTGAGCATTTTGAAGTGACGAAATATATCAAGATATGATTATTATTGCATAATTGTTTCATTATAAAGTAGATGTATAAGAATTATTATAATGTAATAAAAAATTAAAATATAATTACATTTTTATTTTAACGAAATACTAACACAAATCAACGATTTCTGATTATATTTTCTAATTATAACAAATAATAATATTCATTAAATATAATAATGCTTGTTTAAATAGATAATTATCAAAAATATTCACAAAGTTCTTCATAATAACATAAAGCGATAATTAAATCTCAAAGATATATGCCAGATAAATATGACATGCAAGAAGACGTTATTGCTACACGTTAAAAAACGATGTAAATAATCATAAAAGCAATCAGTTTTCACGATTCACACATAACTATATTATTTATAAAATTACACGGATGATGTGACCAGGATTCATATTTATCTCATTATGGAGTGATTTTGTTTGTGATTAACAAATTAAGCCATTGTGTTAGCCGCACGAGTGCGTCTCGGCTTGATACATAATTATCATTTATATTAGACAAGTGTCCTAATCGCATTCAGTTATGCATCGGCAAGCAAAACACGAGTTTATCGGCTCACGTGTATACATTTGCGGCTTTTTTCCGCATTACGGCACTAATATGAACAGAATTTCTTTCATGGCGAGTTGAGTAGCATTTCCGTGTAAAAAATGAGAATATCAACAGTCACAGTCAAGGCAATTGCACATTACGCACCTGTCGCACGATTCTGTCCTTTTCGCCGACACGTGTTTGACCAAGTTTGTTATGAAAGTAAAATGGAATTATATATCAAAGGCACGTTACATTTCGATGGAGCTATATTTTTATGATGAGCAACTGCTGTCATGCAATGCATTTTAAATGGGATGATTGAAACACGACGGCTGTAAATCTGATTTGAAAGAGAACATAGAATAAAATATACTTTTGTATTATATTTTATAATACATAATTTTCTGGAAAATATATGTAACTGCGATCTTTTTCCCCTTTTATTATGTTAATCCTCTCTATAATTAATTATGCAATAACAAAATGTTACTAGAATAATTAATTTAATAAAAAATAATAATTGTAGTATTTTATGCATGATATTAAAATCATACAGTAATTAATAACAATTTGTATTTTTTAATATTAAATAAATACAGTTTCCTTAATAAAATAATAATTAATAAAGTAAAAATTGGAAGAATTAAATTTAAAGATATAATTAAAAAATTAACATATATAATTAGATAAAGACATAAACATTTAACAAAACAACAATAAAAATTTAAACAAAAAATGTAAAAATTTATATAAAGAAAAGAATTTCTCGAGAAAAAGAGACAATTCACGATAAAGACGCACATCTTATTATAATTTATAAATAACAAAAATTTTATTTTGTTTTTTTATTTTATTTTACTTTATCTTACTCATCTTAAATATATTTTTAAGATTTACAATTATTTTCTTTAATTAAAAAAAAAATCTGATAAAAATGTCTTGTTATTTTTCTCTCTTAAATATCTCGTGCAACAACAAATCATGTTTGCACAATTAATCTTAGTTACAAAAATATGTACGATGGATACATTTTATTGTGATGCATTTTTATCGTGATAAAAGCAATTTATTATGCAATTTTATTGTGCAATAAGACAATTTTTTCTAATCGATACAAACTCGATTCAGTATCACGGATCGAGTGCACGGTGAAAATTGAAAATGCATGCTAAAACCTATGAAAACTCGCCTCGCCACGATTATCCGTTCAGTTCTTTCGATCAATTATTACATCATGGCATCCCGATTTGGCAGGGCAAATGTGTGTGTGTGTGTGTGTGTGTGTGTGTGTGTGTGTGTGTGATTAAACGTACTGTGTTGTATATATATATATCAAAGTATGGACTATAATTACGAAGACTGTAATGAATGCGCAGTCACGAATACTCGTGACAAGAGCTTTTCAAATTAATTGCAACACAAATACACCTCAGAAAAAAATCTCAGTAAAATCTCTCCACTCTCGCATGCTAATTATCAACATTTTCCGTTATCCTCTATTTTTATATAAAATATCAATTACTCGCTTCCTATCAAATGCATAAACAATATTTTTTTTTTAATAGGAAACTTCTTGGATGTCACTTCGAAAAAATTAAAGAAAAAGAAAGAATATTTACAGAAAGAATATTTACATATAGAAGAGATACAATTCTTAGCGTAGCTATGTCAAATCGCTGCAAGACAAGAAATGAAAAGTAATGTTGGCGTTGTGCTTTTCCAATGTTTTATCGGAAGGGAATTCGCTCAATTTCGTCGCGTTTTTCTTGTTTGGTTTTAAAATATGAGTCATAATTTAATAATTTAATAATTTAATTAGCGTAATAGTCCCAGAAAAATTATCCCGCTCATAAAATGCTATTTTATTCCTCGCTTAAGGATCTCGTGCGACAACTTGCGTTAATATAATTGCACAAAGAGGCTAATATACACTTACTATGGACGATTCGATGTGCGTCTCGAGATGCAACTAAAGAACAGATGAATGAAATGAAAGACCGATGTGCATCGCACTACTTCTCATCCATTCGACTGGATGATATGTAGCATGTAGCGTTTATAAGGAGTTCTTCCATGCCGATGTATTGGAAGTTATTAGAAAATATGTATATGTATATGTATCCCCAGAGTAGGAGAAATGTGGATGGTGATTCGCTAGCCATCGGTTTTTATCTCACAATCAGTCAAGATACATTAACTCCTTCTCCTAAAACTTTCGCTGTTCTCTGACTAGGCTTTTTTCTCAATTACTATAACTCAATTACATTCACCATGATTCACCTGTATATGTCGCATCGGTCACGCGTGTCAACATACCGTATATCTACGTTACATAACGCAAAACAATAACATTAATTTTAAAAAAATGTGGTCAAAAATAAAATTTTTGTTTAAACATAAAAAAAGAAATATAAAATGCATATCTAAGTATTCTACATACTTTCAATATTAAATATAGGGAATTTAAATTAAAATGATAGAGTAACTATACATATGTATATAGGACAAAGTTCATACAGAAGTATCCCTTTATAAAAAAGAAGTGTCAAATCAACACTTATATACTCGTATATACGCAACAATATCTATAATCTTCTTAGGTATAAGAATTTGCTAAATTTTAAATTTCAACAATATTTTTCTTGGTTAAACAAGAAAATTTGCTTGAATTAAAACATTTTATATATAGTTTAATTAAGAAAAATAATAATCTTATTATTTAAGAATAATTTTCTTGAATGGAAAAGAAATGTTAGATAGAAAATGACATATAAAATAATATATTTTTTATATTCTTTAGATGACAATTATAGTATTGAAAAAAGACTATAATATTGTTGAAATTTAAGATTGAGCAAATTCTTATAAGAAGATTATAGATATTGTTGCATATATATACGAGTATATAAGTGTTGATTTTATCCTTCTTTTTTTCTGCGTGCTTTCTAAGGCATTACATTGAATTTAAAATTTTTCTAAACTTTACTTTAATACGAAGAAAGTTGATAAAATTATAATGAATTTTGTTAAATCATATTTTATATGATTTATTTCTCATCGATACAATGTATAAATAAATATATTGTTTAATAAATTTTTGACACATGTGTATATTCAACGATTAGAATATCGTTAATTTATATTTCTCGCAAAAAGAAAAACAAAAAAATTTCAAATATATAAAACGTGCAATTTGAATAATCATGAGCGCATATTACCAGCGTATCACGTTCTTATATATATGTGCAACCCACATGTGCAGCCGTTGTCGCGAGGTCGACGGCGATTCTTTTCTCGCCCCAGATTTCCGACGCTGTCGCGCATCGTGAAATACGGGAACATTTACAGCGATATTAAAATGATCGATACGGGTTGCACCGTGTGACAAAAATAGACAAATGTTTATAATGCATATCCGCATAGAGGATAAATATATATTCGGCTCTTACACATATATGCGCCGATTGTGTATATATGTATATAAATAGATATAATAGGCATATAAGGGTATAAAAAGGGTGCAAGAAGTCGCACAAACGTTGCCTGTGTCGTAGACTCTCTCTGTACAGAATATATGTACGTATATGTATATGTATGTATATGTATGTATATATGAGATGATAAATACTAAATTTAACCGCCTAGATAAAGTGTAAACGCGACGTCAAGCTATCCGCGGATCGATAACACTTTTCTGGTATCACCCTTTCTTTTTTTATCGGCAAAACGTGACTTTGCGTATATAGGACGTTTATATAAATCGTTGGACCGCAGCGGAGAGGTGCGTGCTTTTTCCCCATGTGTGCGGTACATCCGATACGTATCGTGTGTGACAGAACCCACCCTTCGTTAAAATTTCGCAGCGCTTATAAAAAATCCCCGCACTATCCGAGGTAAAAATTTTGCAAGAGCTTGTGTGCGAAACACGACAAAGGATATTAACCATCTGGTTATATTGCGTAGGTTAAAGTGGAAATTTTTAATTTCAAAGGAATTTTTATTAACTAATTTTATTATTATTATTATTTTTAATTTTATCATAAAATACTTTTTTATTATCGTGAAAAGTGTAAAAAGTTTTACATATTTTAATAATTAAAGCTCCCGCAAAATTGTTTCGCATCTATATGTACAAGCGCATATAGCGATAAATAAATATTGTATAAAAAAATCAGTTATATTGTGACAAAGAAAAAATCCGAACAACGGTATATAGACATATGTTAGTGTTTTTTTTTATTTTTCTCTTTTTCTCTTTTTCTTTTGCTTTTTTATTCAACAGCATATATTTCAGGGATATTTATTTTGCATTTGATCTCGAGAGACCCGTCACCTTTTTTTCATACAAAATCTGTCAATCAACTTGAAACACGGATGAGTTCAAGTCGTATGTCGATCCCAACCAGGCCATGAAATCTATAAAAAGCGGTCATCGGATTGAGACGATACCGAAGTCTAGCCCCGTGGTTTTATATATTCCCACGGGAAACAATAATGATGATTGTGCCGACCCTCTGCCGATAGCATACTGAATGAATTCTCCGTTGCCTTGAGATTTCTGCAACAAGAAGTAATGAAAGAGAGAGAATTTCGCCGCTTAATCTGGGCTCTCGAACAAACTCTACTACTGGGAAATCTCATGTAGCAGATTATTTAAGTAGAATGATACCTTACAATTTCTATCTACTGCGATATTTTTATACGTAAAAATTCTCCTCTCTTTGGTAAATCTCTATAATTTCGTAATAATAATTCATATGCTTGCTTTATTTTAAACTATATGGATTTTAAAAAGTCTTGAAATTTGCGGAAAATGTGTCTTACTTCTTATAATATTGATTCTCCTTTTCACGAGAAACTTAATATACATATAAAACAAAAATTGTAATGTATTTTTTATAAATATACCCCTATTCGATTATAATCATATTAAGTAATAAAAAATTGTTATCTATTATATATATACATATATATACACACACACAATATATCTTGAATTTTTTATATGTATCTATATATATATCTTGCATTTTATTTGCAATCACTGAAAAATCTGTTCCTGAGAAAATTAAACTTGGTTTTCTAAATTGCTATAAATGGTATCATACATTTTGTGCTATTTGCAGTAGTAAAGGGATAAACGTAATTAACAGAATTAGTGAGTAAATCGGGGATTCAAGCTAGAAACTTGCATTCCTAAAAAGGTATAGTACTTGGTCACAAGATTAATTGTGTCTCTTGACTGAGAAAGTTAGTGAAGTAAAAGTTAGTGAAGTAAATTATGAAGCAAGCAAATTGCATTAAACATCTATTTTCAATTTAAAATTTACTGCAGCCTTTAATTTACAAGATATGTAGAATGTCTACGATCAATCATATTTTTCTTTTAAATAGAAATTTAATTTATTTAATATAAATAATAAAAAGGGCTCCTTCTCTCTCTAACAAGAGCAAAACTTGAGATAAAGAGGCGAGTAAAAAACTCTCACATAATCTTAAGTAATATTTATTGGTTATATTATTCATTAATTTTATTGTTATTATATTTTATTATTTATATTATTGGTTTCTAATTTGCTTAATCAAGATGACGATTGTCAAAATATCATGAAACAATATCAATAATTTTATAAAAAAATTTCTGCAATGTCTCATTTACCAAGGAAAATATCGATTATTCCACTTAAATTTTTATTTTAAATGTCGTATCGAGAAACAATTCTATATTTTTCTGTAATAAATATAATAATACTTTTCTATATTTTTATATCTCTAAATACAATCCGAACGCTATATCGATCGATTCCGATGACGATCGTACAAACGCGAACGCAGAGAGATTATTACGTACCTTTCGCACATAAAAACGTCGATTTCCTGATATGTGTGTGAGAAAATGTTAAAAACGGAAAATGCCGCGCATTTTCACATAGCCGCTATGTATAACGGAGAAACACATATAGCGGCTACTATATTTGTAGTCCAGGTTCCGTTCTCTGCAAGTAAATCGGTATCACAGCCGGCAAGATGAAGTGACAGGATAATTGGCTGTTAATACCTGCAATAAAAAGCATTCGCGAACATCATACGTGCTCGACGTGGTTTTCCTTTTTACAATGTTCCACGACTGAAGCGCGCGTATAAATCAAAATTAATTGTGATACGCGTGCTCGATCCCGCTCTCTAATGAAACACCTCTCGCAATTAATTCTACTTGATCCATCCCATACAAGCATAACGTCATGTCATCTTAGACGAATAATCACCGAGAGATCTCGCGAGCAACCTCGACTCGACGATCGCGAACATTTGTTATAAATTTCAAACCGCATTCTCTAATCATCTTTTAATATCTTCTTTTTCATTTGAAACATTTATTAATAATTTCTTTATAAATTTATTAATAATTTCTTTATAAATTTATTAATAATATTATAACACGATTATACATACACAGTTGGAAAATTGGTGTTTTCTTGTTAGAAACGGTCCCCGTTAAAATTTTTGTGTTAAATATTTAACACATTCATGTGTTAAATTAACATATTGCTGTTGTGTTAATTGAACTCAAATGTTTTAATAATTTCTTTATAAATTTATTAATAATATTATAACACGATTATACATACACAGTTGGAAAATTTGTGTTTTCTTGTTAGAAACGGTCCCCGTAAAAATTTTTGTGTTAAATATTTAACACATTCATGTGTTAAATTAACATATTGCTGTTGTGTTAATTGAACTCAAATGTTAAATTATTAAAATAACTGAAAAAAAGTGTAAAAATAACACAATGTGTATTTACTTTTAATTTTACACAATAAATATGTTCGATATTATTAGTGACAAGATTTATCTGTTAAAATTTACAGAAAAAAATGTTAATTTTACTTTATAATATAAGTGGGGATGATAAAATGTAAAATTAACAATTTTTTTAGTTAATTTTTACATTAAAACTATGTTAATTTAACACAAAATTTATTTTAAGTTTACTTGAAGTTTGCATTTATTTTATGTTAAAATATTAACACAATATTCGCGTCATCATTTAACATATCCGTATTATGTTAAATTAACACAAAAATTTCTGTGGACCGTTCGGGACATGTGATATTTGTTAAATTTAATACAAATTTTTCAACTGTGTATACAATAATGGGAAGACAGAAGGGAAGAAAAAAATTGTTTATGAAACCTGTGAAACGTCAATCATGAATATTAAATCTTCGGCGATTTTTCAATTAAGTTTTACAATATTATTAGATGAGCTCAGCGTCATTATATTATAGTGAAAATATTATTGAGTCGAGAAATGTATGCAGAATTAATGGTAGAGTTGAATTATGCAGCACTGAATCATGTTAATGAGAGTATGGGCAGTACAAATATACATATATAAATGTTTATAATTATTTACTACCACACACATTATCTCCACCGAAGTTCATTATGTACAGGAAATTTATTACTACGGCAGTCGTTTTGATGATTTGTTATTCCGCTCTTAATATCTAACCTGGTTAACAGAATCTAAGCGCTAACAGAAATAACTACCCGCGATTAGTATTTACGACTGCAAATGCGTCATAAGAAATTCGCAAAGCGACTGCACGAAAGCAGATTTAAAACCGTATTTAGAGATTTTTAATTGCGCACATTTTAATAAAAGATCACTGAGGTATTAAAATTTGCCGATGCAGAAAAATAAATTTCCCTTTCGGAGTAACAATTCGCCGTATACATATCGCTATAAATTTTAATGTGACCATTAAACTGATCAGATGATTACGACTGTAATATATTTAAGGATTCTGCCTATCCATGCAGTATAAATAAGCGAGCAGAATTCTGAGTGGCAGGTTGACTTTATAGCTTCTATTCGTGTCCAAAGACGATGAGCGTTGCCATTACATCATCCGAAGCACATCTATATATTATTTCTGAACGCGAGAAATGAAATGAAAAAGCAGGATCAAAAACTCTATCTCCTTTATTATCTCAAGCAAAATATACAATGTAATTTGCAAATAGTTATAACTATAAAACGGAAAAAATTAAATCTGAGTTCCTTATATTGTGAGATGGGGTAATTTTTATTATTTAATTTTTATTAAAGAAAAATAAAATGAAACAAAATGAAATAAATAAATCTCAAATTGAGATTTATTTTAATTATTCGATATTACACCGAGAGAACAATTTGTGCCCTACACGCACAACAAATCAGTTTGTTTCGAATCGTTGAAAAAAAATTAATTTTCATCGAAATGGACGCACACCATCTACCATCTGCGTTTTGGCTCTTACTGGCCCGTCGAAATAATTTAAATTTCAAATTAATTTCGATTTAATAAATACGTACCCGATATCCAGATCCAAAATTTCGCCTCGTCATATCGCGATATGACAGCATGCAGATGGGCACGACGTGGAGAAGGGAGCGATACCAGGGCGATATTGCGCCGAATTAATGGCCGCACCGTCGATATGCAGCTCCTTCAGCGATTGACGGAGCCTCGAGTCCCTGTCATTTCCCGTTCCCGCTCTAATTTTTGACCCTTATTGTTCTCGCGTTCGATTATCTCATCGAGCCACTCTGTGCAAAAATCGAGGGTGCACTTTTACAGATTGTCAGAGGTCAAACGATAGATATAATTATCTTCAAGATAAACAATTTTCGTGATTTCATTACGTAACGTGTTATTTACAAAATTACACGGCGAACGCTTGACCCGAGGGTGGGTCCTCGTATCGATCTCATTACTGTGCGATCTAACAAGCGGCCGATTGTTAGCCGTAGATAGGTATAATTATCCCCTCGGCGACTCGGTGTATAATTACCGTCAGCGCATTAAACGAGCATCTAAATCACGGCGAAACGCGCTTTTCGTCGCGCATCAACGACGGAGATGACTTTTCTTCTTCGCTGGCTTCGACGTTACCCCTAATGAGCATAATTCCATCAGCGACTCTCTCTCTCTCGCACGTCAGAAGGCGAGTTGCATTCTCGCGTGAAACGTGCGAGAATCCGAGTTCACGGTCAAGGTATAACCATATGTAACGCGTCATATCCGGCATGCGTTCGATCGAGATTTTAATCGTGAAAGTATAACGACGAATCCATCCAAGGTGCTACGGTATCGACTCTCAGAATCGATATCTTCACGCGTCGCTGAGATAATTAAAACACATGATAATTGAAACACTGACGCATATAATAAAAAATTAATAATATTTAAAACAAAAAATAATATTGAAAAATAAATAAAAAATTGAAAAATAATAATATAATCATTAAAACAGTGATGCATATGATGAAAAAATCCGTTTTAATCCCGAAATACGCTTTTAAAGGCTTTAATTTTTTAATTGAGGGATATTTGGAAACAGCTAGATTTTTCTCTAAAATTAAAAAATTATCAAGCTAAATTTTTAAATGTTAAAATACATTAAAATACATTTTAAAATCTTACGATATACAATATATATTATTTATATTAAATAAATGGCATTGTTGATAAATTATATCAACAATGCTGTAAGTTATTTCAATAAAGTAATTAATAAAATAAATTAAAATATTTATAAACGTATATTTATATAGAATAAATAATAAATTTATATAGAATAAAATAATTTTCTGTATTATATATATATAAAAAATTCTTAAGATTAATTTAATATTAAAATCCCTTAAGAATTTATAATATTGTAACATTTAATATTAATTTAAAGAAGAAAAATATATTCGTCTAGTTTTATCTATGAATGCAGTCTTAAAAGTTATAATTGTCATTTACGTTTTTAAAAAGAACACCTTTCAAATAAAAACGTCCAGCAATAGCAAGTCGCAAACATCCGATTTGTGTGATTAAATATTCAATCGCGGAAAAACACCTGTGACGAGTGCACTTTTATTGAAACAAAGGCAACTTGTTATACGACAAAAAAAGTCCAATTTCCGATCGATACAAACTCGATTAAAGTACACGGTGAAAGTGCGCGTAAAAACTCGCAAATAAAATCTCGCCTTGCGACGATCGTTCGGTTCTTTTGACGAATCGTTACATCCAAATGTCCTGTCTCACGATGCTGGACGTTTTTGTGGAATTTCGCGAGATATATATGTATACTGTATACCTAATATCATATACATATATCTCAATGCGAAACACTATAATTACAATATAATCACAGGGGTAATAAATGAGCTGTCACTTTCGATGCGAGAGCCCGCGGCACAAGAGCTTTCTTCATCACAAATAGTCAATCTCGCGAATGCGAGACTCGGGAAGTTTCCGGAACTAATAAAATAACAGCAGCCACACCTTCCGCTACGCATTAGCACTATTCTATGTTTTTATTGCATGCCATTATATTTTATTATAGTTTCTGCGGGCAAAAACAAGAATTTTTTTAATGCAATCTCGAGAGAATTCGATTGTACAAAAAAGAAACAATTCTTGGCATAATCATCAAATTAATTAAGAGCAAGAAATGGAAAGTAACGTTTTGACGTTACTTTCTAATTTTTATCGCAAATTAACTCTATACTACTTGCGATATCCAAATTTAATTGATTGATATAATTTAATAAATTTAAATAATTAATTAATAGCACAAGAGTTAATATATTATCTCGATGTCTCAAAAGTACCTTTTTCCAAGTATCTTACAAATGTTTAGAAGAGTTGATTGCAATGAATAATTTGCCGAAACTTTATAGGTGCGATTTTATATTTGCAAGAAGACTCTCGCCAAAACCTGCAGTCATATTTTCATCGAAATCGACTTGATTGCATTTTAATCGACGTTACTCGTGTGTGTCGTCTGGTTTTAGCACCGTAAATTATACCGGCGCGTTGTAATTTACGGGTGTTAATAATCGAGGAAAAACAGTCAACCCCCGGATTTCCCTCCGTCATAAAGAGCGCGGTCGCGATTTTCCTCGGCCGTTTTGTTTTCCGTTTAAGGAGCACCTCGCGCAATGACTCTCCCGTAAATATGCATGAACCCCGAGCCAGGGGGGAATTTCTCTGTCGGCATAAATGCGGATAATGCGCCGCCATCGCCGGCTGCCTACATCGCGCTTCCCCGGATCCCGTGTGGTTTACACAGACCTGCTCCCTTTCCTTTAATCCCATCTCGGGCTTAACGTGGCGGAAGTGCACGCTAGATCGCGTTCGGTACCGAAACAATGGGTTATACAAGAAAGCACGATTGCGCACGAAAGCCCGTAAATTTGTTCGGAGCAATGATATCCGCGGGAATAATATTCTGATGCAGATAAACCGACCTAACGCACTGTTTGTCACGATAAATTGTGCAAAATCTGCAAAATTTCTTAATAAACAATGCTCACATTTTATATATATTTTATATTATATATATAAATAATCTGTGCAGATTACATGTTTTAAAAATCAGAAAAAAATATATACAATATACAGGATAATAAATATATTGCTATAAAAAATTATATATAATTATATATAAGTGAATATGAGATATACATCTAATTTTTTAAAGCAATATATTTTTAATGCCGTGTACACACACATACACACTTGTTACTCATACCGGTTAAGCTATGGGAACCAATTAATTCGAATAAGTGGTTGCCGGGAGATTTAAATGCGTTGCTTCCCTTAGAATCCCGTGTTACACCGTTGCGGTGAAAACCGGGATAGAGTTTTACGGAAGTGATTCCAATAAGATAGTTCCGCCGTATCGAAAAAAGAGATCTTAAAACTTTTTCCTAACAGGTATTAAAAAGGAAACTTTTACGGTTTCATGGAGGAAGCATCGTATGTACTTGAAATATATCGGTGGCTCCTATTTGCATCTAATCTGTTTACTGGACAAGAATTTCACTTAATCCAATTCTTAAAAACTGGTATCACTAATTTTCACTTAAAAAATGGTAAACATAGATTGCACTCAATCAAGCGCATATAATTTCCCTTAATTATCTCCCATCCACCTATATTACAGCCCGAATGCGAGTCGTTCGTTCTTTGTCGAGAACAAGAATTGGAGGACCACAATGTCCTATCGTATCAGTTCAATATCGATAAATCATTGAGGGTTTTTAAAAATCGCGGTTTTATAAAAGTAAAGATACGTGTATGTACAATACCGATGTATAGAGAATCCCTACCGAAATTATTTTGATATTCAATCTCTCTGATCGAAAAACGCTTGGAGATTCGTGATGGAAAAACAGATGAAATTTGAATGTGGAGTCCACACAAGCAATTATATGAAATAATACGCACAACGTATTCCCAATTCGCAAATTACGATGCGCATATTTGGCTACGTAAAATTAATTTTTACAATTTTTAATTTTTACCCTACTTAAACAGGCTATCCGATATATGTATAAAGATAAAGAGAGCAAAAAAATACTCTCTCTTCAACGAAAAAAATTGTATTCTCGAAATAAGAAAATTGTATATTATAAAATTCCTCTTAACAGATATTCTTAAGTTGTTTCTAGAACAAACCCTCTAAAATTAAGATTATATTCTTTATTAATAACAAAGAGTCGTATATTTTTTTTATGTGGACCATTCATTTGATGTGTGGTCATATTGTTACAGCAATTTATATGATTATATAGTGTTGCAATTTATAGTTCAGTGCAGCGTTTGTCACTGAATGGTTTTAGTTTATTAGCAAAATAGATGAAGTTAATAAGGGGCTCGAAAAAGAAAACGTGAAAGACTTAAGAAAAGTGATCACGAGTTAAAACTTATAACATAATTTAATCATTCAAGACCCAGTTTTCGTGCCTCATACTCGGTCAATATGTATTATGCTTTCTTCATGATCTTTCTTTGCGTGTGCTGTAAAATAATGTAAATGTAAAAATAAATTCCATTTCGTTTATACATTTTTTATAATTTAGAAATATTTGATCTTATAATCTTTAGAGGCCTTTGCCTCTTAAGAGAAGAGGATCCTTTAAAAGTAAGGAGAACATTTTTAAAATGGAAATACAATTCTTTCAATATTTATCTCTTTAATCATATAGCTCGATTGGATGCACTAATGAGTACTAGTTTGCTTTAAACCCCGTTACTTCATTCAATTTCTCTATGTATTCGGGTGATATTGAAAAAAACTATTATAAAAACTGAAAAAGGATGCACTCAATCCACACTAATTAGCGCGTATTTTCTAATGAAGGTGTATGCATTATCAAAGAGGCGTAAAGTTATGAAAATGCAAATCGAGGCTTTCACCTTGTTAGCCATTATCATGTAACTTAGTGATGAAATGATTTTATGTCTAATTCGATCTAGTTCGATTTAAAACAATAATTAAATCAGTTTATATAACGATAAATTCATAAAATACATTTCAAAATTGAAATATATAGCGACATTTTTAATATTTGCATTTCTCAAGATATATGCCTTGTTACACCCACAATTTTCAAAACAAAATTCATAGAATAATTTATTTAAAAAATCTTGTTAAAGCGCATATATTTTTTATAATAAATGATATTTCTTCTACTTTTTAGCGTAGATGACTATTGATATATATATATATTAAGAAAAGTCTGAGAGAAAGAAGGAGAGTCTCTCGTTTTTATTAATATTTTTAAGCTTTGTTTAAAGCTATTTTATTAATATCTTAAAGTTTCTGCAACATTTTAAAACAGTCGAATACAAAACCTGTTAAGTAACAAAATTGAAATAGAGAATTTCTTTCCTATTAAATTAAGTTTAGAAATAAATTTTTGTACAAATTATTTAAACATATGCATTTAAAAAAAATATCTCTATAAAATATTTACATCACTAAATAACGCGTTTACAAAAAAATAAAAGGAAATTTGTTAAGATTGCCAAACTTGACAGGTTTTACATTCGCATGTCTCATAGAATATTGCGAAGTCAAGTGATTCGATTGTAATCTCATAAAACACGAATCAGAATTTTATTGTATATTGCATTATGCAAGATTGAATTGCGTTCGATAAAAACGTAATTCAGAAAGTTTACGGAAAGTCGGTCAGCTGATGTTTCATTTCAACTCTACGATTTGATAATTTCAACGCCATTTTTACGCAGTTGACCGATAGAGAGGCGTCATTCGAGAGGCGTCGCGCAATATTATAAGTGTAAAAGAAAATAATAAAAGACGGAATAAAAATTACAAGTTATGAAAAGGTTGAATCTCTTAAAAACCCCCGAAGGGGGCTCGCAATCCATAACCACCTTAGCAATTGTCCAACCCGACAATAGCCATCCACTCGTTGTCGTTGGAGCGACAAAGGTGCGAAAACTCGTTACACTCAATAAAATAATTGCAGAGGACATCCGTCGATTCGAGACGATCCGTCCCATCACAATGACAAGACGGAACGTCGAAGTGGTGAGTGAAACAAGTTGGACGCGGTGGTTGCGATTGACAGGACAAAGGATATGTTTGCCGACGCGGGGACGCAAACGCAGGAGCAGAAGGAGGGTGAACTCTCTTCATCTCTTTTTCCTTCTCGATACCGATTGTTGCCGTATCTTTTCCGCGCTTCGATTTGCCCGACGCGGAGAATGCTTTCTTGAAGAAAGTCGTTCTTCCGTTGTCCTTTATCGCGACTCCTCTCGCCCTCGCGAAAGCACGTCTTTTCGCGCCTGTGAAAGACGAGGAAATCTCATATTTTTCTTTTGTACGTCTTTTTTTTATGTGTATACAAAACTCTCTCGAAATTTAATAAATTTAGATAAATAAAACAAATTTTCTTTTTCTCGACAAGTTTCTTTAACGTATTCTTCTCTTTGACAGCATGTATTTCTGTTCAAAGATATATTATTAATCCTTCTCGGGTCGGGTACTTTAAATATTAAAAATGTGTCGGAATTTTTTTCCGCCCAAAACAAAATACAAAGTGCCTTTGTATTCGGAAACCTCTTAGATTAAAATATCAATGGGAAAGAATACTCGATGCTCATATAGCGCTGCTAAAAAAATTATTACTGTGCAATCTGTTGAAAAAAAAGCATTCAGTGCTTTTTTATCTGGTACCCGGATACCTATACATTGATGAAAAATTATGTATTGACAGAAGGGTTAAAATTTAATGCGCGTAAAAAAAAGATAATCGAAGAAACTGTATTAAGAATCGGAGGAACAAGGACATTTCACAAAAATCGATATATAACTTTCGCAAACACGTCAACATCTTTGCTCATATCTGCGCTCATTTTGCCCAAAGCACCGAGATAAGCCGCCTTATCTCTTCTGATCTTGGCAGGGGGGATCTTTTTAACAGGAATCGCAGCCGAATCTGTTGTTATGGCAATTCTTTTGTCCGCAAGCACATCTGCATCAGCGTCGCCGCCCAAGACACTGTAATCAGCGAGTGCTGCTCCTCTTTTAATTTGATCTCGCGCAGCGGGAGTTCTTCTTTTCGCTGCTAACAATTATACCTATCAATACGTGAATTAACATTGCAATCACATCGTGTATTCTCAGATGAAACATAGTCGTTAAAATTTTTATAATCCATAATAATGAATCGTTCAATTTGGAAAAATCTTCCTCGAAATGTCGAAATGTCGAAACAGGGCTTTCGAGTAAATATATATATTTATTAACATTGAATAAAGAAAGGCATTAGGATAGAGGATCATCAGGATGAAATGGCCGCGTTTGGCGGCTTAACTATACTTAAGAAAGAGCTTTATTCTCCGGAATTAAGCCAGACAGCGCTCTCTCTCTCTCTCCCGTGTCTTGCAAAAAAAATAAAGGGAACTTGAAAGTAATGTCGTATATATTCTCTCAGTACACAAAGCGGCTGAATCAATTACCGGTTAAAATCGCGGCCGCATCCTTCTTTCTAATTAGCTTCTCGCAACGGCACACTAAACGTCCGCGCGGAACACGACGGGACAAATCTCTGATGGCGTCCCAGCAACCGCTTTGAATCTCATCCTGTGTCAGCTCTTGAGAGAGATACGGCTGTTCCTCGTCCGGTTCCCTGCGTACGCAGAAAGCATCACTTTCGAGGCGCGTAATCTCCGTTACAAGGCACTTGCCGAGGCAGCTGATCCGGATGTAGAACGAAATCGTGGCCGCGGTGCTCCGGAAGTTTTCGTCAAGCAGATTGTAAGTTCCCGTCGTGGACCTAATCACATATTGATCGTTATTAAAGTCCCCTGGAGATTGTACAGCCTATCCGTCGTACTAGCTAAGCGTTTTTTTTTTCAACTGTGTATAATACTTACTTCAACTTCCTGGAAACCTTATAACGAAATTGATTAATTATACGCCTTATAAATTATTCTATATATATAAGTCATTTGTCTGTTTCGTTCTCAGAGAATGGGAAAGAAAATATAAAAAACAAACAATAATGTATAGAGAGAATATGGTGACATGCAACGATCAATAGCAGATTGGTTGTCTACTGATAATGAAAGAGGGGAAGCCGCGATATTTTTTTCTCTGCTCGGGAAAAACCTATCATGCGTTTTAATGATACGTTTCAATTGTAATTACAACAATGCGTTCGTTAACATCAGCTCTTTCTCCGCGTTACTCTCTCTTTTTCCGCAAATATCCGGTTGCAGTGAACGTGATCGAACGACTAGATCGGAAAGGAGAGCTTTCGGACGAGATATGAGATAAAAAGTTTTCGCTCGGCAAATTATTGGCCGATGTTTTTCGGCGCTATTACCTCGAGATAATCTGCTGCTTATAGAAGTCCGACAAATGTTCCGACAATTCATTCCGCTCGCGCATCTGCTTGGCGATGCCGTTCAGGAGATCATCGACCGGGACGGTGGCGAAGCCGACGCTTTGCAACTGATCCATCTCGAAATACTTGCACACCTCCCTCCGTACGTAAAGCTGCACATCGACGTCGATCGATTTTTTCTCGAAGAAGCCCGCCGGCACGCAAAAGACGACGGATCTACCGCCGTAAAAGTTCTCGTTCTCGCAGCAGGAGCCGCGATAAGGGCGATAATCCCGCCGATTCGGCGCCAGAGATGTCCACTCCTCGTCGAGCATGCGAAACATGACGATCGTCTTCTTCAGGATGACCTTGTCGAACTCGGAGCTCCACGGGACGAACAACTGTTTATTGCGATAATTCATTGAAATTTATTCATCATCGTCATTCGTTATTGTAAACTAATAATGATTTGAAAAAAATGTAGACGTCAGTATATCTAACTGAAAATGTAGAAATATGAAAATACTTGGATATTCTCTTATCACAAAATTTTCATTGATATCCGCAACTAATATGATAATACCGTGATAATCGGGCAAAAATTATAATTTTTATATGTTCATTTTTTTCTGTAATTTTCTTTAGTTTTACACTATTAATTGATATATTATTAAATTACAAAAAAGAGAGTTTAGAGACACTTTAAAAATTATTAAAATTTTTATACATCCAAGATAACATATATAAAACGTGAAAATAATTTATTCCAAAAGGAGATAAAAATTGCATTGCAATAATGAAGAAATGATGAAAAAGTTTAAAATACATTACAGATCATTATTTTGAGATGATAAAAACTACATATAAATATAAAACTACATATAAAGCTAAAAAAATGTCATTTTACTCAATTATTCTAAAATTGAGAAATACACACATAGATGATTTAAATTTCGATATGTCTCCTCACGTATGGAAAATACTATAAATTCTAAAATCGAAGATTATATTAAAATATGAAGAAAATATTCTCACTTACATTTTCCACAGCGATCTCCAGCATCATTAAATGCGAGTCGTGCGAAACTATGAGCGACGACATTTCTCTCGAGTAAATATACATATATCGATCGCAATTTCATTCCATCGTCCCGTTTCTGACATTAATATTAACGACGACGATACGATAGATTTTAGAATCCATTTTTCGTGCGTTTTCGGTGCATTTTCGATGTGCTTTCTTACAATTATAATTTGAGGTTTGAATGCAGTTTGCGTTCGTGAAACTAGCCTGTTGCGTATCTCGAATGCACATCGATATTTTTCTGTATTTGCACAAACTTAACCCATTACATATACATTTACATAAGAATATATAAAAATAGAAGAATATAAGCGTCTTGATCAATAAAACCTGCAGCAGTAAATTTTACCCATAATACGATATGGAGATTAATTTTATATGCAATAAGAAATAATCTATACAGAAAAAAATCTTGTTTAAATTGCTGTGTTTATAGAAATATATAATCTTTCTCCGATGTATATATAATTAATAAAACATATTACACATAATATATACTTGTATAACGATATACAAATAGCAAATAGCAAACAAGTACATATTTCATTATCACCGCTTAATTTAGAATCAATTTTCCCTCGATAAAAATAAATATCCGGACACGTCATTATTTAATGCAATTTTCACGTCTTTAATATTACATATTTAAATTAAATTCCAAATAAATACTCCGTTGAATTTATAATATACATAATATCACACAATTAAAGAGTATAATTATATAATATTTATTCATATCTACAAATCCTTTAAATGTTGTAAAATTATTTATCAATAAAACACTTTTGTTAAATATTAAATTTAAAAAATCGATCAAAATTAAGACTAATAGCAAGAATGTTGGAAAGATTGTTAAAGGTTACTGCGATGGGTTAAAGTGGTTCGTAAAGTATAAAACATAGTATAAATGTTCAAGTAAGAATTGCTGCGGAAAAGTTACTTCTTGTCTTTTTGCGAACTTTCGCGTAGCGTAGAAACTGTATTTAATGAAAGAAGAACCAATTTCGTTGAGATTTACTAAATCGACATTTCACCGCGAAACTCGCTTCGTTAGTGATTCCGTTAATAAAAGGTAAAAACGGACTTATACTCATTTATATAGTCATCCAATCTGCAACATGATGCCGCAATTATTGTCGGTCATAACAATTGTGCAAGTCACACAATTATTAACAGACTTTCGCCTCTAATAATGCAGCTCGAATAGAAGAATTTTAACGATGTTTAAGCATTTTTCATTTAAAAAAATCTGATATTCTCGGATCTCTTGCTCTCGCGAGCAAAATATACGATATTCTGTATTGTGAAGATCATCTCGTTTTATTACATTACATTCTTCTATATTTTGCAAAAGTGTTGCATAATATTTTATATCTTCTCTATAGATCGTAAAAGAGATTCGCGTATTGAAAATATTCTCTTTTTTCCTTCAAAAAAAAATATTATTTATGTCAATATTTTTTTTCTAACTTAAAACACTTTTAAATATTAGAAACAAATCATATTTCGTGTATTACAAATGGACAATGTAATTTTACGCTTGATTGAAGAATTTATATGGAAACGTCACATAACAGTCGAGCATATTTCTCTAAGCGTTATATTCTTTGGAAATTTATAAAATTTGTAAAAACCACTCTCTCACAGGTAGACCGCGGTAAAATACGAGTTTTATCATTTTGTTAGAACAATGCGATGTTTGAAAATCAAAACGTAATGAAAAAAGTTGGACGTGGAAATCGACATTCTGTAATACAGCAGCTTTTATTTTATTCGCATATAAAGTATTGTATATGAAAAAATATAATATCAAGGCGTTTAAAAGATACATATTGACTCGCGCGTTTCCGCGTTTTCCGGTAGCAAATAAGGATATTGTAAAGCGCGCGTATATCGATACGATATCGTATCTCGATAAAATAATTTCAACATGCCGCTCATGAACGTGAACATTTCGATTGATTTCACGTAACGCACGGAAATTATAACCATCCGCTGTTCGACATTCCGCGCCCTCGATGGCTACAATTTTCGACGGCACGAGCAGTACGATTTCGGCATCCGAAATTAGCTTCCAACTTCATTTTCCGCGTGCTTCTCAATTTCACGCGGGTGTAATTTAGAGAGCGGGGGTTCCAACTCAAACTCGAAAACTTCCAGCAGCTCTACCGCCGCGCCATAAATACAAACCGACGGTTTACATCGCTCGCAATATCGGTTTACATTGCTCCACTTTCTCTCCTTCTCTTTTTCTCTCTCTCAATCGATGCCTCTATAAATTCTTTATTCTCCGAAACGTAACGCTATATTTCTCGTAAACATAAATTGCCGGGGTACGTAAGTTATATTGCGGCTGTGTGTATAACTCGCGGAATAAAACTATCTTGCGCGGAGAAAAATTCGGACCGGGGTATATCGATCCGATTTGTGATATGCGACACATATGTAGTGATAACGCAGATTCGTTATATTTTCGTCGATATTTAATTTGTAAGTATATCGTTCGCGTATAATGATTGCGTTGCGCTCTGCGGTGGTTGATACTGTAACGCAATATTGTTCTCCAAGTTGCTGTAAATTCATGCGACGTAATTTAACGCGTAATGGTATCAGTTGTATCACAGCGGAGAGAGAAACTTCCAAGGTTTAAACTTGGAGGAGAATACGACTGTGCTCGAGCGATTAATTAGAATAGCTAATTTGAACATCGACAATGTATCAGTGCGATCCATTTATATTGTACTTTGTTCGTTAGCAATTAAGAAAGAGGAAAGAGAACGAGAAAGAGGGGGAAAAAAAGAATGAAGAGATTTTTCGAAATGTTCGAAAAATTGAAAAAGAAAAAAGAGTGTAGGAAAAGGTCTTTTATATTTACATAAAAACGGGTCAAACGGATTGCATCGGCGGATTGTCCTCTCGTAGAGAGAAAAGACGGAAAGGAAAACCTTCGAGGCGGACAAAGTTTTCAGAGAGACATCTCGTCGTTTTACAGAAAGAATAGAGGAAAGACTTGCTCTCTCGCTCTGTCTATTCAAAAAAGAGCACATCTTCGCACGAAGATGACGTCTGCATAATGCAGCTATGCGCTACGATAAGTCCGCGGTACGACACGTTGCACAGCCGCGGCAAGGGTGTATAAACCTTATGCGAACGATGCTTAATCCCTGACGGTGAATCCCCCTGCCGAAGCCCTCTTTCTTTTTCAGTGCAAAGCGTGCATCAGCGGAAGTTCACAGAGAAATGGAAATGAGACGTCGCACGCGACGTCGTCCATGCCACCCTCTTTCATTAAGGCTCCGCAGTGCTGCTTGCCACCTCCGTTGTCGGGCTGTCCTCCCCACTTGTCGCTCCACCTGGTGTAACCGGTTTTCGCCAGGGAATCGCCGAGCAAGGTGACCCATTCGCCTTCCTTGTAAAGATCGTGTATACCCAAGAAGGCCTCGTCCGGATACGCAGCGCCTTTGATCGGTCCGGAGCGATTAAATATCTCCAGCAGTACCTGAAAAGGGATCGAGGAAAAGATACTGCAGATAGATAATAGTTCAACTGATAAAACGATAAGGGTGTGGATCAAGACAACGTCATATGGATCTAACAGATAAATAGACCACTCAACCAATAAGGGTGCTTTGGTAAAGTTACACTCGATGCCGCAACCTGTTGACTGTTTCGTCTATACTAGATGTGGTGGGAGATAAAACTGTTTCAAATAAAAATTCTTTCTCATCTGCTGCTGCCTCATTCTATACAGACTATCCAAGACTATCCGGGTCTTGACTATGAAAGCTGATACTGAGACCAGAGATTTGGTAATGCATTTACAATGGACTCATCTAGTCCGGGATCTTAATGTATAGAGGTACGATACTCTCTCAGGCTCCAGCTATTAATTATTATGTAAACTCCGCTACATTACTCGACGCGTATGTTGAAGATCTCGTAGGTTCGCAGAAAGTTCTACAGAGAGATCAGATAATGATTCGCGATCGAGGGGGGATTCGGTTTCTCTTACGTGCTCTTCGGCGACAGAATTGACGATGGCGAGGTGGCCGCCCTCCTCGTTGCACAACTTCCTCGCATCGTTCCACGTGGCGGCCCTCGTGTGCATCTTGTGGGCGCCGATACCCACCGTGTAATGATAATCATCCCGCATCGGGGCGCCGCGCAGAGCAACATTGCACGTGCATAACATGCCGTGCACCATCACGTTCTGGCTGTAGAATTGCTCGAGATGTTGCCGCCGCTGCTGCGTCAACCAGTCCGATTGTCCGGGGATCGTCGACGTGCTATTGACCGACGACGGCGGGCAAGAACAGGCGGATTCCGGATTATTGATGCTCGCGTCCTGCGCATCCCCGTTCAAATTCGCGTCGCCTGGGACAGTCGTGGTCCTTTCGGGAGACCCGGTCTGAGGAGCAGCCGAGACGAGAGACGACACTTCGAGAGCACCCAAGAGCAGCGCGATGCAACCGACGAGTAAACAGTGCATTCTTGCCAGGAATCTACTCTTCTTCGAAAGATTGGTTTGCGAAGCACCCTTTTGGGATCTGCGACCGATCATTAAGCTTGGAGAGAAGATACTTTTCACACACGATAAAAGAAATGTCAAACTATTTATAGTATATTAATTAAAAAGTACGATATATAAGAAATAAATTAATTTAAAATGACATACTGTAATATATTTATATAACTTTCATGACGTAAAATATAGCGCGATATATATAATAAAAAATATAAACAAAGAAAGAAATTTAATTTTTATAAAAATATATAAAAGTTGAGTGAGAGATAAATTATAAATTATAAATAATTATATGAAAATTATACATATAAAGATATATTAATATAGATATACTTTTAATATAAAAATATAAGATATACTTTTAGAAAATTATACGAGCAAAATTTATTGTAAAAACCACAAGCAATGAATTCATAAAGAAAATGCTAAATTCTAATTATAATAAAATTAGAATAAAAGTATAAGAAATAAATGAATTTAAATGAATGAACTTAAATAACACAGTAAAATATATATCATTCTTATGACGTAAAATATAATGCGATATATAATAAAAAAAAATATAAAACAAAAAGAAATTTAATTTAAAACTTAATATAAAAATTGAATAATAAATTATAAAAATTATATGATAACTATATATATGTAAAGATATATACTTTGAAGAATATATAGGCAAAATTTAACTTGATTAAACAAACCTTAAGAAGAGGAAGATAAGGCCCGATTCGTGTGGCAATTATCACGTTTGGCGCGGATAATTATCACGTTTTGGAACTAAATCACGAATCTTCGCACGAAATCTCCGCACAAGATTCACCTCGGATTTCGAATCTCTATCTGACTCGTTCTCCGAAATATTTGTATTGAAGGAACACGTGTTTACCGAACTGGGATCGAAGAAGAACTAAGAGGCCCTTGTGTGTTGTCAGCACAGACCTTTACACATCCCTACCCAGCTGCTCGACATACCGAGGCAGGCTAAATGGCCCGGCCGAAAATACTGCTGTATTTTATCATCAGCAATCGTTCAAGGACCGACAGCAGTGGTTCACAAACGAGATCTTTTTATATCTTCTGCCTCACATGTGTCTGCAAAAAATCAGAGTAAACCGAATACTTGGAACAATATATATAACGAGAGGAATTTATATTCGCCGTTAAACAATAGGTCTCTTAACAAAGTAAAGAAGATATAATTAAATAAGGAAAATATGATTCAATAATTCAAAATGATATTTGAAAACATCATTAAAAATCAGATTAGGCTGAAAAAAATGTTTCATGTCTCTTACTTTGCCAATATTCTTTTAGCAAAGTGTAAGAGAAATAAATATTTTAAATAATTATAATATTACATATATATATATATATATATATATATATATGTATATTATTTGAATATTTCTATTTTGTGAAATCTCTTACGAACGATATTTACACGAATTTTATAAACGATATATATAATTTTTTTATAATAAAAAATATTCACAGAGCGATTGGCAAATAAAGTATTTCTTACATAACCTGATGTCAATTAATGGGCGAATCGATATACACTTTCGCATTCCCGTCACGAAAATCGTATCTTCGTAATTCGTACATTCGAATGCCATTCTTATGGAAAATTTCTGAGCGTCGCGTATAAAATATAGACTAGGCAGGAAGTTAATCGGAAGATTTAAGATGGGCCAACCTCTACCGTGTAAACGTCTCCGTAATATAGCACTGTGAATTTCCAGGCAGAATCATAGTGATTCCTCCTTTCTTTTCGCGGCGTATATATCTATTGAAAGAGCTTCGGTGACTTTTCGGTGGATCAAAAGAGCATAAACTACCAACCGGTTAGATAATATAAAAAAAGTATAACTTGCTCGCGCTATTAAATTTTCCGGAACACAATGCCACAACTGTCGCACAAAATGAAAGTTGCCCTATTCAGGACAAAATTGTTTTAAAAATTTTATGTGTTAGTATCCTGCGTCTATTTTCTGTTTTACAATCATTTAGCTTGAATCTGAAATTCAAATATCGGAGAAAGATTGCGAGAGAAAGTATACATATTTGTATTTACATAAAGAAAATATATCTCCAGAATAAGAAAATTATAAATAAATTTCATAATATGAAAGATAGGAAGAAAGAGTGAGAGAGAGATAGTTTTATATAAATTAACTAAACATCAATAAAACTTATTGTTAGTTTATTTAGCGTTTAAGTTATCTTCGTCAATATTTAATAGTTAATTTAAGTTTTATTAAAATAATAAAATTTAATTTATTTTAATTAATTTAAACTGTTTCAAATTGTTTTAATTTATTAAAATTTGTCAAATTTGTAATATACACATATTTAATATCTTTTAGATTTGCTTTATAGATTAGATTTTATCTTAAACTTGTACATATATATTTTTATTCTCCTAGATTAAATCTGCTCTTATAGTTATTGCAATGGATCCTACTACATCTTTCTTAAAACTATCAACATAACCGAATAATGTGTATTGGATTAAGCTACCTTCGTTTAGTAACCTTTATCAAGTTACGTTCTTAAAGTATCCTTTCTTTATTTGCTCCTAGAAATAACAACATGAAAGCAGACGGTTTAAAAGAGTAAAACGATGTAATATAATATAATTTTTGATATTTTTCAGATGCGACTAAAGTCCTGCCTCGCGACCTTCTATCTCCTGTTGCTTTCAATCATCTCGACCTATATCGCCCCGGCACTCGGTTCCGATATACTTCGATACAAAGTAAGTACATGTACTTTTCCATCAACCTTAATATATTGTGTACTTTTATTAAATTTAAATTAGATTTGTAAAGACATAATCAAAATCGCTCTTCAAAATAATTTTAATTTAAGTCGCAAGTCACAGGATGAAAAGATTAAGAAGTTGAGTAATTTTTAGGTCAAAAGGCAATTCGGCCATCGAACGATTAACAAGATTTTTCTCATTCCCATCTTCTCCGTCAACTCGAATCGAACATAATTACTGCAATTAGTTTTAATTAACTTTCTTGCATTTCTACCGTCGTATAATCGCTGCTGGATATTTCTGTCTCTTTAATAAAGAGCGATATAGAATAAACGATAGTAAATCTCGTGAAAAGAGAAATAATTAATGTTACATTTTAATTTTATATCCTGGAGAGATCTCACGTAAAAGAGAAGAGACCGACGACCGGAGAAGATAAGCGAACTAGAATTAAGTTCTCTCCCCCGGCAAAAGAGCTTCCGTTTCAAAAGTCGCGACACAAGTTACTGTCCGATTATACAAATCTCTCACGTCTTCGCTGTATCCACTTTACCGTGTTCTCGACCCTCGCCAACATTATTACTCGCATAAACCCTCTGTCTGAAAGCTAGATGACCGCTAGATGAGTATATAGGTACCTCTTCGCCGAGGATAACGGATCCTCTTGGCTTTGCTCCATCAAACGAATCCCCCGCATCATCTGGCAGCGACTCCTGGTCCCAGCAACCCGTTTACGTTCGCGTACATTGACATTGTATGGTATTTACCTGAATGAGACCAACCCCCGTCCTTGGGGCTGGTTCGACGCGCCCGTAATCCGATCCGGAAGTCGACGAACCCCGTTTCTCGTTTCCTCCTGTGCAACTCCTCCGGTCAACCTGATCCGGCGACTTGAAGCGACCTCAATTGTCGGCGATGAATAACGCCGAGCGGAGCGGAAAAGGAGCTTTACGTCTCCGTGAAATATCCATGGACCATTAACTTCCTCGCGGAAAATGCGTCGCGACTTTGCTGAGCACGCTCTTGATTTTTCCGATTCTAGATTCGCGAAATCATTGTGTCGTTGAAAAATTATTTATTTCTGTATAAAAAGTAGATAAATTAACGCTCAACTATAAGCATCTTAGATCCTGCTCAGTATTGAAAAACGTTATTGTAATTAATAATAAAATTTAAAGAAAGAATATAGTAATATGATTTTTTAAAGCTCCGGTTATTTGCAATTTTTTAAATTTTGATAATTATTTTTAATCGATATCGTATAACATATAATATAATACATGTATAATTTATATATAATATGCACATATAATATGTAATATAGTTCTAAGATACTATAATTATATGTAATAGTATCCCCCAGAAACGTTGTTATAATCTTTTCAATGCTATCCTATTGACTAGAAAGTATGATTTGTCAATAACATTCTTACGAGATTGCTCTCTGGGAAAAATTATATAATTTTATCATAATATACCTCTGACATTCATCGCTTTTAGCGTTCGAGATATCGTTATTTTACGGCGGACAACGATGATGATGGCGTATCGCCGAGCGCAGGAGGAATTCGATCCACAACATCGACCTCGATAGACGATGCATCCACCACAGATTCGGAGGAATACTGGCACGCCGGCAGGAGTGAGTAATAGTCGAATCTCCCCGCATGTATACGTTAATCAGTAATTTGCCCCATTCGGGAAGTTTAATCGGATCGCGATCAGCGAGATTGTACGTACGTACCATTCTTGCGCCATTATTAAATCAGCCTGTACGTCGCCAAAATTGCATAGAGCACCAATCCTACGATCAATAAAATCGCAATGACGTAAAAGAACGCGCACATGACGAGGCGACGAGAAACGCGAATCAAAGAAAAGAATAACAGCAAAACAATCACGCATATAGAGAAATGTTACTTTTTTTTATTAATAAAGCATCGTTTATAGAATTTTTTTTTCTTTCTGGAATTTTTTTAGTACGCGTATCATAGATGTATAAATAAATGATATAGATAATAATATAGATTGCGCGTTAAAAAATAATAAGATGCAAAAATATCATTAAATTGCACTTTCGAAATTTCCAAAAATATTTAGTTTCTGAAAGAGCTCTCAATCTAACGTGCGTCATCGATCATGCGAGAATAAAATTGTCTCGTAACACACAAAGCGGAAAAAGAATAGCGGACATATATCCTAAAATGATTCGGCAGTTACAATAATAGTCCCAAAGTGCGATCTGACGCGCAGGCGGGGGTGATTTATTGCAACAAGATAGAGTATATGGTGGGTCGCCTTATCGAGAATGATTGGCAATTTTATCGTGAATTCGCGGTTGAACGAGATATTCCATTTTTCAAGCATATATATATATATATTTACATATGTATGTAAGATATGTAAATGCAATCCATCAATCGCGCGTGTTTCGTAACATACGGGAAACCCCCGGGAAACGAGATTCGCACCCCCCGCTTACAATAAAGAGAGGAAGAAAGAAAGATAGTATTGCACCCTCCAACTCTCTCTTTCTCTCTATTGTATCCATCTCGCAAGAATGTCTCCGCGAGGATAGACGCGCGAACATCTTCCGCTATTTCTTACAGACGGCAATCCGTGCCTGGAGAAATATTGCGGCGCGGGAAGAGAGTGCCAAGTTTCCGCCAAGAATTCCGGCGAGGAGATCGTCGCCGCGTGCGTCTGCGTCCGCAGATGCGCGCGGCGGCATCGACCGATCTGCGCGAGCAACGGCAGGATTTATCCCAATCGCTGCGAGCTGCATCGCGCTGCTTGCAACGCCGACGTGCAGCTAACCACGCGCCGGCTCTCCAGGTGTCTGAGCAATGGTGAGCACGTGTTCTCCAGCTCTCTGATCTCTCTCGTATATGTCTCGTACAACACAGAGAGACGTGGGCATCCGCAGAGAGGCAAGAGGAGGCATTTGCCACCCCCCTAAAATCAGCAAAAATTAAGTATCTATCCTCCCTTTGAACAAACGCTGAAATTTACTTGAACATTTTTTAAAAAATAACAAAATTATTATATATTCTAATTCTGGACTGACATTTTAAATTATGCTCCCCCCTAAAAAAACTCCTGCGGACGCTCTTGCAGAGAGAAAGAGAAAAGAAGCATTGCCATAAACATTGCTTTGCAATATTGAAACCTTCCCTGAAAGATTGCGGATGAATATTGTAGAGAGTGGTTTTCGGGAGATGTTTTTTTTAAATAATGCAATATTAACGAGCGAAGATAAGAGCTTTTGTGTGTATGCTCTATATTTCGTAGGGGTATTTTTTTTTTGCGATGTAAAAAACAACGCCAGGCTTCTCGCGAATATCCTTTAATCCTTAAACAATAATAAATGTGAGAAGAGGAGAGCTAATTTTTTTACTTGACACCGAAATCGATTTTCCCTTATATTTTCTAGCGAAATGGATGAACGCTCCTCTCTGAAAGTTTATCGACCTTCTGTGCGCTAGATTGTCTACTTGATTTTAACTCTCTGTCTATTTAACTTCATTAATTATCAGATTTGATTGTCTACTTAATTCAATTACTTGGCAAAAATTGTCAGAGCTCGAGCTTAATATCGGATGAATAAATCAATTAATATGCCATTATATCCCCTTTTAGATTTTAATTGCCAGTTAATAATGTAAAATTCGAATCTTTCGAAACTGAAGTGTCGATACATATTAGCTACTGTATGTAGATTAATCGCGGCGCTTTTGATGCAATATATAATATGCAAATATATATAATTAGATATAACTTTTCATAATTAGACACGCGTGAGATATAAATAAGAAATAAATCTCATTAAATTCATGAAATATATACGGATCAACCAAATGTCTTTACCGATACTTTGAGCTTTCGCTGTTTCAGAAATTTGTTGTTTACTTTAAAGGGAAACCACGATCTTTAGCAAACTTACAAAACTTTGCTTTCGTTATAAACTCAATAATAACTTCCAAGTTTTCTATTAATTTATGGCAGCCGCGCGCGGTTTGTTAAGAGTTGTAGCAGAAAGAAAAGAAATGTCGTTACATCACGGTAACTTAAAGTTTATAATGGAATGTAATTCCGTCATTTCCAGGTAATTACAGCGCGCAAGCACGGAAGGATTTCTTTGCGTATCACGCCTCATCCGAAGGCAAGAATATCCCGTATAAATCCAAGAATAAGATAAAGCATCATCCGGCGAGCAAATCGATCCTGCGAAAAAACGATCACGATATCGAGAAATGTTCGGCGCAGGAATACGAAATTATGAAAGTATGTCATACTGATTTCGACCCATAATAATATCCGATAATCTCCGATAAACGTGAATAATATGTTATATAATACTTTAAAATCAAATAATTTTTTTTTTTTTTTACGGAAACTAGTTGATAACTGTCAAAAAATATTAATAGAGTTTACATAATTTATGTATGCGCAGTATAGGGTCCGCGGCAACAAAGTATCGATTTTTAATATTTGAAGGCGAGCAAAAAATTCATCGATTATATATTTCGATAGTACATTGTTACCAGAAAATTTTGGTACCAAGCAGACACCAGCGTATAAATTTTTTTATTTAATATACATAATTTATTTGTGCACACTATAGGTTCCGCGGCAATAAATTATCGGTATTTAATATTTAAAGGCGAGCCAAAAATTCATCGATTATATATTTCGATAGTACATTGTTTGCAGAAAATTTTGGTACCAAGCAGACACTAGCGTACAAATTCTTTTATTTAATATACATATAATATAAGAATGCGCCGCATAGGGTCCGCGGCGACATAGACCCATATATTGAATTTTCTTTTATCGATAAAAGAAGATTTAGAATATAGGCCATTGTATCGACATTTAATATTTTAAGATCAGCCAAAAATCCATCGAAATATACGAGCGATGAATTTTTGGATAGCATTTAAATATTAAATGTCGACACTGGGTCGCCGCGGACCCTATGCGGCGCATTCTTATATTATATATATTAAATAAACAAATTTGTACGCTAGTGTCTGCTTGGTACCAAACAATGTACTGTCGAAATATGCAAGAGATGAATTTTTGGCTCGGCTTAAAATATTAAGAATCTATACTTTTCTGCCACGGACCCCGTACTGCGCATACATAAATTATGTATATTAAATAAAAGAATTTGTACGCTGGTGTCTGTTTGGTACCAAAATTTTCTGCAATGTACTATCAAAATATATAATCGATGAATTTTTGGCTCGCCTTAAAATATTAAATATCGACACTATGTTGCCGCGGATCCTATGCGGCGCATACTTATATTATGTATATTAATATTTTATCAGCTAATTTTTATCAAATAAATATTATTCGATTTTAAAGTATTATGACATATTATTTATAACATTATTATATTTATTCTTATAACATATTGTTATTTTAAAATTTGATTAGCAAATTAATTCTTTAATCAGCTGATTTCTGTCAAAAAATATTAATCGAGTTTAAATAAATAAACTCTATATTTTTTTTACAATATTATTTTTTTAATATAAATTCAAAGAATGGCGCGCTCGTAGCGCGCGCTTGTGTTGTTCTTTAAATTTAATAAATAAATATTTTTTAATTTAATTTAATTTAAGAAGTTTAACATATTTTATGTTAAAAAACAATATATAAATGTTGCTTAATAATTTTTGTAGTTTACGGATTTGAATTGTGTTTTATCTAATTTAATTTGATATCGAAATTTTTCCACGCAGAAAAATTTATCTTTTTTGTAAAAACAGTTTTAAATTATTATACACGAAGCGTAAATTTGATAAAAGAGATGTATTATCGCCAGATTAACATTTTATTTATTCGCCGTAGGACAATTTGCTCCTGTACAGCCACGCGAGATTAATGGCCGAAGATAATCACAGTAAGGAATACTTGGTCAGCATCATGTTTTCTCACTACGACAGAAACAATGACGGTAATTTGGAGCGAGAGGAGCTCGAGCAGGTGATTTAACATTGGATGTATTTTTCCGTATATAGTGTTTCTTCATTAGCGTGTTTCTCTCTCATCCCGACTTTTAAATAAACCGTGTAAGAGAGAGAGAGAGAGAGAGAGAGAGATGCGCGGCTCTCTTGCGATGAAATTTATTCGATGGCCGTTACTTTAACGGCCAGTAACGCGATATCTCGCCCCCTCATCCCCATCCCCAAAACCGTTTCCGCTAACGTTCCGCGAATAATCCCGCTTAAATTCTCTCTCGAACATTCAGATCGCCGAGGAAGAGAACATGGAGGAATTATGCGCGGGATGCAATCTGAGCCATATGATCAGCTACGATGACACCGACGATGATGGCAGATTGAACGTTAACGAGTTTTACATGGCCTTCAGCAAGCTTTACAGTAAGTAGCGTATCTGCGGTATTCGTTTGGTCGTTCATCACGGGAGGGATTTACCGAGGATTTTGCGAGCCGACACGATGAAAGAAGGAGATAACGTATAATTATGTTAATTGCATAAGTATTAAAATTAATTTATATGCGTATATAATCCCTCGAACCGCTCTTATTTTTAATTAAAAAAAAACCTTGCTAAATTTTTCACAATTTTTTTATCTCTCGCGAGATATATGTGTCAAACTATCATGTGTTACAGAATAATCTTATCCTCGCGGTTAGTTCGGTTTGACGTAGCGATTAATCATCGGCAAGTAATTTTCTTATGCTAATCCACGTTATAATGGTCTCCCCAGGACGCCTATTGTCCATGGACAATAGCATCACCGTAAATTGTCAGACTGTACGCGCGAGTGCCATCGCGCACATGTATATATATATATATATATATATATATATATATATATATATATATATATATGTGTAAACGCGGCCGCGAGGAATTATTATGCAAAGTTTGTGCAACGGGGCGCATCGCCGCGAATACGATTCAATTTAACCCAAATACAACGTATATACGCATAAGATAATACCTTACGTGAAGACGTATTCTAATCTGATGACAGGTGTATCGGTGGTATCGTTGGACAAATCCCTCGAGGTGAATCACATATCCGCGCAAGTCGGGGACAACGTGGAGATTATGTGTGACGTTACCGGAACACCACCTCCGCCCCTCGTCTGGCGACGTTATGGCACGGATGTGGAGACCCTCAGCGAACCGGAGGTACCTCACTCAAGACAATTCGATCCGTTAATCTTCGGGATGTATCTTGATTTGGGAGACGGCTATCCGAATAAAATGAAATACATATATAATCTATTTATTTAAATTTTAAATAAAAAAAATAAAAGTATATACATATATTTAAATAAAAAAAACATTTTTTTTTTCTATTTTCTTAATTTAATAAATAATTTTTTGAGATATTTTTCTCCTTTTTTTAACTTTCATTCTATATACGTTCTTTCAAAAAATTTTAGGAATAAAATCAAAAGTTTGCTTATTTTTAAATAATAATTAGAAAAATTAACGCAACGATTTAGCAAATCGATATTATTTCTTAAATGAAAGAATCGTATTAATGTCTTGAGAATTAAAGTAATACAAAATTAAATAATATAAATATTAAATAATATAAATATTAAATAATAATGAATATTAAATAATACGAAAGAAACTTGTTTGCAGATTCGCATTTTCAACGACGGTAGTCTATATCTGACCAACGTGCAGTTGGAACATGCTGGTAATTACACATGTCACGCTCTCAGAAATCAAGATGTGGTGCAAACTCATATGCTCATTATTTACAGTAAGTTTTTCAGAAAAAGAATAAAAAATATAAGATATAAGCTGTATATATATATATATATATATATATATATATATATATATAGATTTTCAATCATTTTAGATCTTGATATTACCTACTTACGAAGAAATGAAAAATTTTAGCTGATAAACTAATTGATTTCTCGTGTTATCTCACTTTAGTTAAGTTTAAAATTTCTATTTCTTGTAATTGCTAACTGCTTTCCGCGACTGCTGCTCGTCTTTTCTTTCCTATTCCTTTTATTGCTCACAGAGAAAGAATGTCGCATCTTCTAGAACATAATAAAAATTATAATTTATTATATTAATCAATGAAAGAAATAATTTTTTCCTGTTAAAGATAATCAAAAATGACACAAACACATCTCTTTTTTTCCCTTTTCCTATCTCAGCCGTGCCCGAGGTCAGGGTGACACCGCAGTTTCAATCCAAGCGACCGAAAGGAGCGGCGAAGATGAAGTGTCACGTGGTAGGCGAGCCTCTTCCACGAGTACGATGGCTGAAGAACGACAAACCCCTGAGCGAGGATCGACCGGACAAATACGAGGTTATTGGAAATGGCACCAAGTTGCTGGTCAGGAAGGTCGATTATGCAGACACCGGTGCCTACATGTGCGAAGCAACCAGCGCCGGAGGACTTATGAGGGACATTAGCAGCCTAGTGATTCAGGAGCAACCTACACCAAGTGAGTGAAGAATAAGTCTTGCTCTGATAAAGATCCATGATATTAATTCAATAATAATTAACCATCATCCTTAATACAATGTATCATCGATTATAATTCTGATCTTCTTATATATTTAATCGAGGAATTCTTGCGTTACAGTTGCGACTGAAGAGGAGCGCAGATTCTTCTCGTTTCATGAATGGGGTATCTTGGTGTACGAACCGTCGACGTGTCATGCCTTGCACGAGATTCGATCCACGGACATCATCCCTGGGACTCAGGTGCAAAATCATCCTTGCTGTTTTTTTTTTTTTTTTACCATCTCTTCTTCGCTCAATATTACACGTTGATCCTTGTCTTTTTACAGGAATATGTTTGCGGGCCGAAAAATGTCCCGTGTTCCTGGGGACGTGCCATAAACGTCGTTAATAGATACGTATACGTTAGCCAGCCGGAGAAGAATCGCGTGCTTGTAATTAGCGAGGTGCAGATGATGATAATCGATGTACGTAATATTCCCATTTCATCATCAATCACGTTGTCGCAGACCATGGAATAATTCCAATGTGATCACACAGGTAGTGACTACGGACAAGAATCCCGTGGATCTGCTGTACGTGCAGAATCTCGATTACGTTTGGATATTGAACTGGAGAAGCGAGATGAATGTCGGCGTCAAGACCGTACAGATAATCAAGGAAGCTGCCCAACGAAAGAAACATCATACAGTGCGACCGGAACCTATCGATGCGCAATTCGATCTCGTGAAGGGCCTATTTATTCCACAGCAGCGAGTATGTTTACTCTTACATATTTTCAATATTATATAATTCAATAATATATATAGAGATATATACTATATATTATATATTATAGACTATACAGAGATTTAAAATCGTCTTAAATTATCTGTCTCTCTCTCATCAATAATTTGATTAATTTTGATCATATGTAATATATATAAAGTTATGTTAATTTTTTTATACTAATTAACTCTTACTCCATAGGATACAAAACATACATTCAAGTACGGTTACGTGACCCACACGAGTCAGCACGGGATGTACAAGCTCGATTTAGCCAACATGAGATATACTCGTACCGTGAACTTGGCCAACTACAATTGTGTGCCAAGAAACGTGGAATTTTCGGATCTCTGTACGCAATATTTTTTATTTTATTCTTCGTATTTCGCTCATCTGATTCGGGTTGAATCTAACGATTCGTCTCGTTTCCAGATGGTTTCGTGATATTGGGATGCGAAGAACCGATCACCGGTCGTCCGACTGGTCAAATATTGTTGGACTATCTTACTGATAACGTTCTCGCCCATAAGCCGAACATCCTGGGGAAGCCAGCGATCTCTCCTGATTCCAGATATCTCGTCACTCTCGACAAGCAAGACACCGGAGTCACTCTTGTAGTGCAAGAGATATTGCGTAATATATTTTACATATATTTTCCTCTGCGCTTATTTAGATAAAGGAAGATCTTGTGAAAATTTGACAATTACACTATTATTATATCGTGAGAAAAAAAATTTATATTATCTATATTTTTCCAGCAAACGGACTAAAATTCGCATTCGACGTAAAAACAACTTTAAATATCAGCGATATCGCTTTTTATCCATCGCAGACGACACATAGTTATGATATATACGCCTCATCGATAGACAAAGAAGATATTCTCTTCCTAGATTTGACTACTGGTGAGATAATCTTCGATTTCATTCGAAGATGTTTAACCCTTCTGTCAATGATCAGGGTATCCGAATACCAAAGCAATTTTAAATGTTAAAAGTGTATCGAAACTTTTCTCGGCTCTATTTTATTATTTTCTTTTCTCGGCTGTATATAGTATCTGGGTAGCTATATACATTGACAAAAGGATTAAATATTTTTCAATTTTTCCTAAAAAACGAGATAAGTTTGTGAGACTATTCATCTCCTATCCCATCCTCCTCCTTTATAAATTGATTAAATAAAAAACTAATACACGCGCATGACTTTACAGGCAAAGTGGAAATGATAACAGGTGTGGGAAAGGCAACCCCACCACACCTCACCAAATGGGGTAATCCGAATAGACCGATAATACAAAGCGGTATATTTGGTCGATATATGGTAAGCCCGTCCAACCAGGCGCTCTTTGTTCTAAACGGAGAGACCCGCACGGTGAATTGCGAGATTGGTGGCCTTATACATCCCGGCGCGATTGTTTGGTTTACTGTTTCGCTGCGTTAACGAACGTAGCTACGCGACGACGACAATACGAGAGAGAAACGTACGTATATATCAATACGTATATAAATTGAACATAGGAATCCGAGCGGGTACCAAGCAAAGCCAGTATCGAGAAACTTTAGATGAAATTTAAGAGATATACGTAATAAAGATCAACAGCGGTGTCGAAGAGTGCCTTCATCTTCCCTGAGTAATAATTTTCAAAATGGACATATCGCACATATTCATTTCTGCATTGCGATTGTATGTGATTCGTACTTGAAAAGAAAATAGTAACACTTTCAAAACAATGTATAGAAACAAAAGAGATAATGTATCAGATTAATTAAAATTTATATTGTATTTATAATCATATTTTTAATTTATATATTGTAACTATTATATCTATTATCTCACACGTACACATTTTTAATTAATAAATCAATCAATTAATAAATGTACTTAAGTAACTCATACTGTATAACATGTATATAATTGTCATTAGCGTATTAAAATTATTTAAATATTAATTAAAGCAAAAAAATTTTTAATGAGTAGAAAACAATGATAAAAAGGTTTAAATTTTTTTAAACCAATAATTTTTCGAAAATGAAATTTAGAAGTTTACAGAAGAAAAATTCCTATTAACACCCGCGCGATTTCTCTTTTACAATATTATATAGATATTATCACGCAAAGTAATTCGAGTAAATAAATTAATGAAAATTGTGCATCGCGTTATTATTCGAGTGAATAATAACGCGATGCACAATTTTGAATTTCATCTAAAAGACAATCCACATTTTTAGAAAATTTGTGATAATTAATAAAAATAAAATATATTGTTATCAATACATATCAAATGTAAAACTGTCAAACTCTCAAATATTATATTGCGGATATAGTTGCTGTTTCCTTGATTTACAAGCAATCCTAATGCACACGAATAATCTAAATCAGATATCGAAATCGATATATTTTCGGTAAAGATTTCAGATTTCGATATTGCAAGCGCTTGAAAAAAATTCTCTATATTCGATTAGAAAGCGTTTGATGTATTTTCTCGCATATACGTAGCATCAAAACTTGAAATTATTTTCGATCTCTGATCTAAATACAAGAGGGAGAGATACATTCGTTCTGAAAATATTTATTTAGAGAAGATGAAAGCATTACGCGTGTCATAAAGTCGAGTGTGTGAGAATAACGAGTGATAGGAAACAGACGACGAAGAGATGGCTATAATAGAAAAACGCGAAACATAACGAAACGCTATATATATAACGTAAATATAACAAATATAAAATAAAGCTACTATATTAAATGTACAGCAAAGTGCGCGTATTGAGTAGAGCAGATAGTAAGAATGGCCGAGAAATACGTACCATTAAAAAAAAACTCTTTTCGAAATACGCGCATAATTTTATCCAAATTTTATTCTATATTTACTTTCTCTATCAATTTTCTTTAAATTGCTATAATCGTCTCATATTTCTGCACGCATATATATACACAAATTTATCTTTATTATAATTTAGATGAGGCATCATATTAGCACGCTAGTTATAGGCCTTATGCTGCAAATACATTATACAATCGTATGTCGTCTGCTGTACATTATTTTACGTATAATAAAGAGATTATATATGTTATATGTATTTCGATAAAATTGTACGATGACCTTAGTGTGCATCCAAGCGAATTCGTTATAAAAAAAAGTAGAAGGCCAGGTCTGCTAGATTCGTCTTACGATCCGAAAAAATCGCTGTAATGCAACGATAGTACATGGTAGGTCTTTTATACCAAAAGAAAAAAGACGTCGAAAATCTCCCATCCCCCGAATTGGTTTTACAATAAATAAAACTTTGAAAACCGATTCTGGTTGCGCATACACATATATATGATAAAGTTACAACATAGTATGTTAAAACAATTTATATAGCAATCCGCGCGTGAAACATCAGTATTATATATATATATCGATGCTGCGCTAATACAAGCGCATGTTGAACTGCGACTAGTATGTGTCTTGTAATAAAATTGCAATATAATTAATTTAATAAATAATCCATAAACGTGATTGCGTTTCATAAAATGTGTTTAATATTCTATCTCGCTTTTATAACCCTCCATGTTTTCTCACTTAACGATAACGAAGGAATATCGGATAAGCGCAACACTTAGCTATTCATGAGCAAAACCCTCTCGTTTCTCCGGCTCACAGATAAAAGGAGGGAGCCGTAATTTAGATCTGACTCTTCAAGTAAGACGTTCACCTTTATTCACTAATAAATTACGTGTTTAGAATTCTTGAATTCTACATTTAACCATCTACTGTACAAATTCGACATACGTTTACAATATATGCAATACAAATATGCTCAATTCTCTCTTTGAATTCGTGAAACAGGTCAGGCCTAAGCTGCACTAGCGCAGAATGCTCGCCGGCATTAAAAATATCGAAACCAGCGAGGACAAGTTTTCTCTTCATAATTGCAATCATGAATCATCAAAGAAACTCACCGCAGCAATCGATGGCTATCGATATTTCATTTAATCCAACGCAAACACAGCGCGTAGCGTATCAGAGATACGATCCGTTGCACTTTTATAAATACAACTCTAGCAGAGGCAGGAGAGAGGAAGATGCAGGGAAAAAGATAGAAGCGCAACAAAATATATAAAGAGAAAAATTGCAATCGTATGAGAAATACACGAGTAAACGTTCGTAATGAAAAACACGTGGAAGAACACAAAATATTAATTCCCCCTTACATATTACACTTCATCCTTTTTTTTTCCACTACCCCCGATTGTTCCTCCTCCGTCTGATCGACGTGTTCTATCGGCTATCGAGTTAAATACACCACTTGTTATATATTGCACGGTTTCAAGTTGGTCCCTTGTCGACTGTAAAACAGTATGTACGCGTTGCTAAAATCCTCGTCCTGTGGTTTCTGTTTGCTCGTAATCTCGTCATTGTAACAATACCACACATCCGTACGAGGATTCTTCGCATACGCCGTGTAATGACCCGCAGAGACGCCTGAAATTTTTTTCGATCATAACACATTTTACGTATGAAACGAATGTTTGTTAACTTCATACACCTAAATATGTAAATTGAATCGATCTTCATTTAAAAGCAAAAAATATTTTTAGATTAAAAGACATAGAAAAAACATTCAAAAATCGCATCAGTTATTTTAAAAGAAATGGGTGCTTAAAAAAATATTTTTAGTTTTTAAATAATTAAGCTGCCATAACAATACAGTGTCATTTTATCCGTTTCATTATATTGATCGGTTTTAGACATAATTTAAGATCTCACATACCTCCAAAGTGGCACACGCAGGCATAGAGATCATAAAGGTGACGTCCCACACTCAGACCCACCAAAGGGAATGTGACCTTGTCGTCTAGCTTCATACTCGCGCATTCATAAAACACGAATCTGCAATCAATTAAAAACAATGTTTGAATTATCTATAATATAGGAGATATTTTTTTTTTTTATCTATCGATCGATACATAGAGCATTTTTGTAAACACATAATGAGTCTTACGTACCGTTTAAGATATACAATGAGGAACTTAGGATATCGATGTACCGTAAGCGTTTTTGTAGCACATTGGTTACATCCACATTTTGGACAAAACCAAGGATTATGTTCGTCTAATGTTTCACTAAAAATATCAAAAGTATGATATATTAAACACAACAAAATATGTGTCAGTCATATATTTTAATGTATAAAATTATTCTCAATATTGTATATTTTGTACTTATTAAATTTAAGAAAACATTGATTAGATAGCGAGATTTTTCACTCTATATATTGAAAATATTAACAAAAGTATTTTATAGATTTTTTATTCATTTAGACATGTATTTCTTTACTTTAAGTATGATAATAATTTATATTATTGCATCTCTAAAAAGCAGATTGCGATCAAAGATATTAAGATAATATTTTATTACAGTTGAATTAACAATATAATAATAATAATATATATAATATAATGTATGCAAGGCATCATAATATATGCCATGTAAAGTCTAAATTAGGCTAACATTTCGCTTATTCAAGAATGTCTAAATTAACATAGTTATAGAAGCAGTTACCTCTGACTAAATGCTTGAAGGCAATCGTAAAGAGATAGTGGATGATGCGGCCGTTGTTTACTGACGCTAACGTGATCAACGGGATGCAAGATCTTAGGAACATATTCGGTATAACGAACCGCAAGCGTATCACCGTTTTGTAACGCGACCATCCCCGTCTCAGGTACACTACATCCTGTACAATGCGCGGTGTACATACATCGTGAACAATGATGACCCTGCAAGAAATGTTTGCCTTTCTTAATTAATTCGATATAGCAATATGTTTAATAATTTAGATTTACACTATCAATTTTTTTATGTAGAAGTATACTTGAATTTAATTATTTAATATATTTTTCGTATTCCGAATATAATAAATTCAATTATGCATTCTAATTTATATAACCGATTGATCACCTTATTGATATAAACAAATAATTTTTTTTTTTAATTTGTACTTTGGCTTTAAAGGAGAATTAAGTACATTTTATACAAGATGAAGATATCTCACCTGTCCGTCAACGAAATGAATTGTATAACGTCCTTCGTGCGGCACGTTTCTTTCGACGATATCGTACAGATCCCGTGCGTTCACCCTCGACGGAAGTCGTATCAAGTGAGGATAACCAAAGAGCTTCGTACTTTTGCGATTGTTCGTCGTCTCATTCGTCGTGTCGTGCCTCAACACCAAAGGTACGTTCAAAATACGTACGATAGGTCTCGGCCGGCCCGTTTGATCTATCTTCGTAAATGACGAGGCTGTCATATATGTGGAACACATCGGACACGTTTGAGGCTCTGTTTGATTCTTGAAGTAATTCTGTTGAATATAATAAATATATAAGTTTTGCTTAAAAAGGGCTTCGATCCGATGCAATTGTAAGAACTTTTATTCTTACTAAAACTATGGAGACACTTCAATAAATAAAATATAAAATAAAAACCCCTCAGTTGCGACAGAAGTAAACTAGTCTGAATTGAGTTCCAGGTATAAACCCGGCTAGCGGATTAGACTAAAAATGCGGATCGTACGAGATTCCAACTTTTCGTTTCCAGTCGCCTCTGCTGTTAAAAAAGCGTCCCTGGCATTTTGGAGAACGTAAAGCTGTTTCTGGTTCTCGTACGTATCATTGCGATACCGTCCGTCTAGAACGTTTAGTGATCTTATCTCAGACCTTCCCGAGGTTAAATATAGCAATATATATGCTCCGTTTATAAACCCCTTCCAATAGATTACAACTGCCACATTTTTTTAAGTCTCATCATCGGGGTAATCGTAATATTGCAATCACGATAGAAAAATAATAGCAGATATTATATTTAACTATAATTATAAACCATGTGTGACTATTGAATTTTAATTGAACGAGAAGAGAATTTTAATAATCCGTAATGACAATAAAGACAGATATATTAATACAAGTGCATCTCATCATTTAGTTAGATATATGTTTTAGTTTTATCATGGGCGTCCACAGGATTTTTTCCAGGAGAGGCTTAATTAAAATTTTTTTTGGTTTCTTATTTTTGTTCTTTCTTAATTTTTTTTATTTTCATTTTTTATATATTAAATATCCAAATAAATTTCTATGTTTATTCAAAACGAGAGAGCTTAATTTTTTTACTGATTCCCCCTTCCCTGGTGGACGTCCATGGCTTTATTATAAATTTGGCTTTGAACAAGATGATAGATTTACCTCAATGCAAGGATCGCACATAATAAAATTACAGCTATTCCCACTGTGCCTCTTCAAATCGCCATCCAATTCCTCAAGACAGATCATACATGGTACTTCCTCGCTCGTTATCGTACATTTCTGGCAATCCATCTCCATCGGATGATCCCCGCCGCCATCGGATACTGAAGTGTACGCATCGGGAGGTTCCGTGAGCTCAAAGGCGTATATCGATCGATTCGTATCATTGATGTGTCTCAAGAGTGTATTGTCATCCTTAAATTTAAAACCTTGATGTAGAATCCAACCAACAGAGTGAGTAGATGTTTCCGTCTAAGTACGATAAGCTACGGCAAGCAAGTAATTTCCGATACCTATGATGCAAGGGGAAAATAATATACAGAGTGAGTTTTTTAACTTGAGACTGCAAAATATCTGGAAAACTAAGCATTGTACGAAAAAATGTTCCAAATAAACTTTCAATAGTTTCAAGGGTGCAATTCTATTCCGCAGAAATTAGCTCCCTTCCGCCCCCCCTAGGGGGTGGGACTGGGGGTAACTTTGAAATCTTAAATGGGAACCCCTACTTTTTATTGCAGATTCGAATTCTACGTCCAAAAATACGTAAATTTTTTCTAAACCATTTTTTTCGATTCTTGATGGATTCGAATCTGCAATAAAAAGTAGGGGTTCCCATTTAAGATTTCAAAGTTACCCCCAGTCCCACCCCCTAGGGGGGGGGGGCGGAAGGGGGCTAATTTCTGCGGAATAGAATTGCACCCTCGAAACTATTGAAAGTTTATTTGGAACATTTTTTCGTACAATGCTTAGTTTTCCAGATATTTTGCAGTCTCAAGTTAAAAAACTCACCCTGTATAGTAAAAAAGCAAGAACGGTAAAAGACCGACGGCGTTGGCGAAATTATAACAAAGAAAGAGAAGAGTGTGACGAAAGAAAAAGAGAATAAAAAATCGGCTGGTCTGTGCGATGAAATGTAGCCCCGTAGCTATATCTTTCACGCTACGAGAATGTTCTTCCATAGAGTTTCTCTAGGAGAATGGTATCGGCGATAATCGATCCTATTCGAATATACCACCTTCTTAACTCTCCAGAATTATTTTCCTAACAGCGTGCGAGTATATGTATGTCTTGACTCGGATAGAACTTGATTATGAAGCGACAATTAAATCCTAAATTTTTTATTCAGGGATCAATTTTTATTCAGAATCAATATTTTTTTTTTAGTGTGATTAATGCTAAATTCCTGTAAAAAATAATAGCAATGCTACTGAAGACCTTTGAAAATCAAATATAATTAAATATAAATTATATTTAACTATAATTTATATCGCAATTAACTATAAGTCGCAATAACTGACACAATTTTCGTTATATAATTTTCAAAATAAATAATGAACTAGAAATGATTATTATATACGAACAAAATTCGAGTCGACATAAGTTTATATTAAAAATGTAAAAACACATTTATTTTCGTACCTACCAGAATCTTCGCTATGTGATTCTCCAGAACCTCCGCAAGTGCAATATTCGTCACAGAGATATCCTCCTTGCCGAGCGTTTTTAACAATTCCTCTTTCAATTTACCAATTCGCGACTGCTTGTTTAAGGAAACGACGCACCTCATGGGTTGATTACCATTTGCAGGAATATACGTGACATTCAACTGTCTCTCCATCGCGTGAGGTAGGGGTACCGATAGATACATAAAAGGTTCATATGTGACAGAAACGTGGCTGCAAACCGAGCACACAACCTATAAATATATTCAAATCGTAAATATTCGCACAGTGGAATAATTTAAACTAAAAACAATTTTTTTAATGAATATATATATATATTTTCATTAAAAAAATTTATATATATATATATATATAAGATTTTATATATATATATATATATATATATATATATTTGCAAAAAACATAATTGTAATTGTAATAGTAGGATGAAGCCTACCTCTTATATTTTCTAAGGTAGGATGGAAAATCTACTACAATTTAATATAGGAGACTTTTTACAGTAAGTACCGATAGTTTGCGGTATCTCTCCAACGCATAGTCTCCCACATAGACGAATGATATTATTCGCGAGATTCTTACCGTGCTCTTAAATTGTCCCTGGAAGGTGTCAACGATGATACTTTTATTGGATCGCAAGTGCTTAACCCAGTGCTTATCCGCCTCGATCTCTTCTTGCGCAGCAATAGCGCCGGTACCATAATTTTGTGGGATCCGCGAGCACTGAGTATTCTCGTTACCGAGACTGTCATGCTTGTGATTCTTCTCCTGGTCGTCCAATCTCATGCGTTTCACGTTACACTTTTCCAGACCGCTATCATACTCGATGTCGGAACTGTTGGACGCGTCGAGACTACCGTTAACCTTCTGCACGTTCACCTCTTTTATACGTTTGATACTGACACTTTTATTATCAAAGTCGTGATTCTCCATAAGATTCGAATTGTCTAGCGGCATCCTGCGGACATTGTCCTTTGGAAATTTCTGCGAGTCGTAATGGATCTCGTTATTACATTCTTGTTGCGTTACTAAGAAATTAGCATTACTGGTTTTAGCTTCTTTGTGAATATCGTATAAGCCACCGTACTGTGGCACAGTTTTTGATAGTTCGATCAATGTGTCTAATCTCAAAGATCGCGTCGGAGTGGTTTCATTTGTGCCCTCCTCGTTCATTTTGTTGTGAATAAAAGTGCTCGATCTCGCCTCGATAATTTCATCTGAATCTAGCGTCTCCTCGTCATCCTCGCCATTTAACGGTGAATCTCTCGGTGAATTCGTGATACTATCGAGTTCTCCAATCGACGAATCGAAGTCTTGTAAAATATTGAAAAATTATATTCAATATACAACATCTCAAGTGTAATATAATTATACATACATCATGTAGTCTCTTACCTCTTGGCGAACCCGCCATAGTTACGTTAGGACTATTTGGACATTCTGGTGATAAGCATTCGTACATTTCCAAAAGATCTGAATTAGGATTAGCCGTGGCAGTGACAGGAGAAAGGGTCTTTCCGTTTGAACTTTCTATAGAGTTAAAAGAATTGGCAGTGGTCGTAGACAATGGAACTTGACAGTTCTTGGCACACTTTGCTGTGTTCATTTGCTCATGGAGGGAATCCAGTAGAAGCGCCAGAAATTCTTGACAATCATGCTGTTAAATATATACAACACAATCTCATACCAAATAATAAGTGATAAATAATTGATTAAATATCAGCAAACAATCACACACTTACCTGCCTATAATCCTTAAATTGTGAATGATAAGCACCTAAAGTCTGTTTAAATTCTGTCGGTCTGAGTACACTGTATCTTCCAGACCACATTTTCCCAAGAAGTACGCTAAAATGTGCCATTAGTGATCCAGGCGGAGGCAGTTTCTCTCCTCTCTGCTGTAAATCCATGAAATGTCGTAGGACAGGAGGAGTCGCGGTCAAACATTGTAACCCAGCTGCCATAAAACAGGTATTACCCAAGTTACGAAGACCGCACACCCCTGCAGGGAGGACAACTACCTCTGAAAAAAACAAATATATGTATATATATATTGAAGAAAGAATAAATGTCATGCGTATATTGACATTTTTATATCTCACATTACATTACATACACTCACCCATTGGCGAGTCATCATGAGAATCTCCGGCCTCTGTGAAAAGATTGTTAAGCGCTGGTGTACCAGGTGGCAGGAATGGACCATGTTCTATGCCAGTCACAGAATCAATGGGATCAGCTCCGACATCCGAGAAATCATTTAACCCAGGTGGCGGAGGAAGAGGAATCGCATAATCTGACGTTGAACTGTTTGCTTCAGTCCTGTAAAAACATTTGAAGATGATTAGATTCTTGACACAAATTATCCTGAAATTGTAGAGAGAATATATTTATAAAATATATTAAAATATATTACCATGTATCTTCAATGCCCATGTTAACTTCAGACAAGAGAGCTTTATCTTCTTGCAGTGTAAGAGCTTGATCCAAGGAAGAAGTTAGAGGGCTAAGACCAGTCGATTCTAATACCTCCGATATCTCTGGGACGTCAGGTAGGTGAAAAATTCCAGATGTTCCAATCATTGAAATATTTTCAACTTCCGAAACATCCACCTTATTGTCCATTCAGATAGCAAGACACAGCGCACAATCTGTAATAAGAGTAAATTATATTATTAAATCTTGATTGCTCCTAAGTGTTTTGATTGTTAAATTTTCTGATTTGTTTGCTAAAAATTTATTTTAATATCACAAAAACATATATTATTATTTGTATTAAATATATTATTTCAATATATATTATTTCACATTTTACTGGATATAAATATACGTATACTGATAATTTTTTAATATGAAAGAAAAAAATTACTTTAAACGATATATTCATATCAATAATTAAATTGTGATCGATTACATTATACAATTGCAAAAATAGGAGCAATTTATAATATTTTTCGCAGACTCACGCCAATCAACTTCGATGACTGATACGTCTAATAAAAGCGGAACAAAGAGGATATAATAAGAACTCATCGTTATAAGAGCGGGAAGAATATTAGCATTCTAACGGGAGTTCACCGCGTTTATTACCGATATATCATAATTATTTCGATCGAATCACATTAATCTAACCTAATCGTTAATTACAAGCGTAATTCCGTCGATCGCGTCTCGCGCGAAGGAGTCCGAAAAACGAGGAGCAAAATTTCGCCAACACGCGGTCCGATCGCGCGAGTCCTCAACGTCTCGCCGTCCTAACCTGATACTCGCCGATTTCCCGCGAATCGCACACGTATCGCAGGAGATCGCGTTTCTCGTCGTCGAGGTAGCGCGAGGTCTTCTACGCGGGATCCCGAGCGAGCGCGAGGAAACACGCGGGCAAAATTGGCGAATTCGTTCAATATGGAAGAGAGAGAGAGCGAGGGAGAGATTCTCGAAAGTACGAACGGGCGCGCGTGTAGGGAGAGAGAGAGAGAGAGAGAGAGAGGGAGAGGGAGAGGGAGAAGGAGAGAGAGAGAGAGGAGGGGGAGAGAAAGGGAGAGAGAAAGAGAGAGAGAGGCGAGAGCTCTTGGTTCTCGCGAACGCGTCGTGACAATGCACTATCGCGCGCGCACGAGGACGCCGACGACGGCGTCGCGGAGTCGACCGCAACGTCGGTCCCGCGGCGCGTCGAAGGAGCCCCGAAAATCGGTGAAGAGATCCGGAGCTACTTACTTACACCGTGAAGAAAGCGAGCACCCGCACCCTCCGTGAGACGTCTACACCGCCATTGCAGCGCGCAGCGTGATCCGCGTGAACGCGCAGGACGTAGACCCGTCTACGGCGCCTCAGGAAATGGAAGTGTTTTCGAATCCCCTCGACCCGAGTCGGACGCAGAATCATCGGCGCAACGCCGCCGAAACAATCATGGCGACCTCGCTTGACGACAAACGGTATATATCCGGGAAGGAAGGAGACGGCGCGTGCGCATGCGCGTGGATCGAAAATGATTCGGTGAGTTCGGAAAATAACTGGAGAATGTACGACGCGAGGTGCCGAATCTGATTGGCTGCGCCATATTGTTACTGCCTGTATTTCAACCAATGGCGTTTCACACGCGTACTTTCGGGTTCGACTCTCGTGTTGGGAATCTTTCGCGTTAGTTACATTTCTCTCAGTGATTTTTTCCTATACTTTATGGTTTAAAGTTTAAATGATCGTAAATACAATGAAGATTATTTTTATAATATATATGATGATACTCACGAGCGCGATTTTTTATTATAAGCGATTGTATTCTTCCAATTCTCGAGCGAATAGTTTTGCAACCTTATCAGAATTTTATCTAGAGAGGTTCATAATCAATTCATAAAACAATTTCTAGAATTTCTTTAAATATAGAAAATGCGTATTTCTCGAATAACGCGTGATTAATCGCGAATTTACTGTACATTTCATTCATGCGTGACTTTTTATGCAAATATAACCCACATAATCCGCATTTATGATTTATATATATATATATATGTGTGTGTGTGTGTGTGTGTGTATGTGTGTGGCGTAATTTTATTTGAATTATCTTATCAAAATTATATATATATATATATATATATATATATATATATATATTCTAATCCTTATTTATTATGTTTGTTTCAATACTAAAGCAATACTTAATATCGCACAATTTTTTCTTAGAGACAAAAGGGCGAAAACGAATATTTTTGTGTATATTATTATTATATATATGAGAGATCGTGTATAATAACAAAACGATTAAATTTGATTCATCATAATAAATTCATTCATCAACGAAATTCATCAACAAATTTATAATTGAATAAAAAGCAAAAATAAAATTAATCCGTAATTTTTTATCATTAATAATAAACATTTTTCTTTTAAAATAAATTATATTATGAATTAATTTCGAGAAATATGAATTTAAAAAATTCAATTCATGATTTTATATTTCTTAAACTTTTTATAAACAAATGAGTTCTTTAATTTATATTGCTTTTAATACAATACATATTATCGCACGCGATTTATATTCTTTTAAGTACATTGCAATAATTATATGCAGTATTGTGCTTAGATGATTTTAAAATTAGCTAGATAAAGATGAGATAAAAACATGTAAATTCATCTTAGATAAGATGAAGATGATTTTGTTTTAAATATATCTAGATAAAAGATAAAATTATATGACGATTCATCTAGATAACTTCCAGTTAATATTATTTTTAAAATCGCTTATGTAAACAGTTAAAAAATGCAAATAAATAAAAATGTAATGTAAAATAAAAAAAATGGAAATTATAAAAGAGATATAAAAATATATTCATAGTTTTTTATTTATAAGTTTTTATCGTTTACTGCTCAAGTTCTACTATACTTAAAATATTTTCATGTGCTATGAAACTCTAAATTAAATTATCTGAATATTATTTTAGATAATTTAGTAAAGATAACACTTTTTTTTATCTAAGATGCAGATATAGATAATACATTTTTTAATTATCTATATAAAGATAAGATAACGCTAAAATTTCATCTAGATGATCATCTATATAATTTTATTTAGATAACAGCAAACATTGATTATATGGCATCTAAAGGAAGAATTTATTTGATCATTAGCTTCTTTACTAGCATATTTTTCACGTATAATTAATGTCTTTTTATAATTTCTTTTCGCATAATAATTTTTCCCGTTCACGTTCAGCGGAACATGTAATATATTTTATCGCTTATTTGTCGTGGAAAATTAACGGGTACTCCTATCACTTATATACATTTATGAATAGCGCGCAGAACCGAACACAGAACATTCGGCACCCATGAAAGCTATATAAAAAAAAAACCCGAATCGATGAAAAGTATACATATCTATATATAAAAAGAGAAGCTATAAAAAGTTACTGAAATAAAAAATACTTTCATCGATTAGTCTCATATATGCAACATAGATCTTTTTCCTGGGAATCGTTGTGTGTGTATCATACAACAAGGGAGTGGAAAATTAGAAAAATAAACAATTTTACTATCTAATTCACTATCTAATAAAATTATAAATTTTCTAGAAATCTGAATTCATTAATTTTTATAATTTTCAGTGATGTAATACGCAATCGAGCCTTAAAGGGGAGGGGGGGAGGTCTAGCTTTTGTTCCCCCCGCTTTCACAACTCGCCTCACATTTCGAGAGTACAGCCCTGTACGCGCACGTGCATATATATACCACGTAAACGTCATTCACGTTGACAGTTGCGCACGGTCCTTGGTCCTCACACGTGTCTCCTACGAAACAATAAGAGCTCCGGAATTCACGTGCGTGCGCGCGCATCGTACGTAATTTCGTTCCATTTGCTTTCAAAACAACAACGTGCTTACTATCTGAAGCAGAGGAGAGGATTCTCCCGTCCTCGACGTGGCGACGTTGAACAATTACGTCGCCGATTTCGGCGCGATCTCTTCGCAGCGGAGGAAGAGGCGCGCCTTTCACCGAGCGCGAACACACGGACGCGTTTCTTTTTCAAACGCGCAGACGACGACTCCGTTTCTTTTCCGCGACGCACGATTTCGCGCGGGGCCGCTTTCTCGGGAGCTCGCACGTGATGAGCAGCCGCGTCGCGCGAGGAAAAAAAGGAGCGAGAAGAGGAAATATAAGAGAGAAAGGCGGCGGGCGAAAGAACGCGCGTGTTTTTATATATATATAATATATAAAGTTCTTCTGCGAGAGGTCCGCAAAATTTTATGGTGACATGGACGGAGCAGCGAGTCAGGATGAGGCCCACATGACAACGGTAAGACGCATCTGTCGCGTCACGTCTATCAGCATTGCACTTTGATCTTGACATATTTTTATTGATATTTTATCGTATTCGCATAATTTCCAGAGATATAGTGATATGTCACATATAAATAAATAAATATATATATGTGTATATACACATATATATACATATTGTATGACATACATATTGTATATATATAATACATATATACACACACACGTGTGAGATCGGCACGCAAAAGAATTCAGATGATAATTAGTGACAAAATTATTTAGAGATATATATCGGAAAGTTTTGACTCTTGAAGTGTCTCGAGAAATTCATCATTTCTTTCGGTTTAAATATATGTATGCATAATTTTACTTACATTTTCTTTTAAAAAAGAGACAGGCTTTATTTATGCACACGTGCACGCACACACATACACAAACACAAATAAGTTACGATAAAAAAGGACTAATACATCAGAACTAATATATATATATATATGAATTACAATTAACAATGAAAAATAATTATTAATAAAATGTAGAGTAATATATAGACAATCAAATTAGCAGAAAAATATTAGTTAATAGATATAATAAATTATAAGAAAATGTAAACTGAATTAATAATTTAATGAACTGAATTATAAATAAATTACATTATATAGAAAAATGGAAAAAAAATGTCATAAACCAGAGAAAAATTCAATCAGCTCTGATAAAAAACTCATCAAACAGCTCTTCAATCAAGATAAAGCTCAATCCGAAATCATTCACCAACAAAACATTCCGAGTTCTTTTTTTATCGTAATTATAATTTATTTTATATTATCATATCTTTTCTTTTTTTTTTTGGAGAAAGAATTAAACAGATCAATCTCAGACGAGTAAAATCTTCCATTATTAGAATCTACTTCTTCTTCAATGATTTAATGGTTCCTCTGCTAATTAATCAACAAAAATCTATGCTTGTCGGTCGGAAGTACTTTAACTTGTTGTCAGGTACCAGACTTGACTTGATCTCAAAAATAGGCTTTACTTCAAATAGAAGTCGTCCAAGGACAACAAATTTTTTTGTTAGAGTCTAAATTTGAGAAATTATACATTCAATTTATGATGGAAAAATAAAAAAATGCATGCTAATATTCATCTTTAGCTTGTATCTTTAGATTTGTTCTGTAATCTATCTCTCCTTTTCTCGCAATTAAAAATGCAATACGTAAATATATACCTATTTCACTTCGAATGCAAAAAGTATATTGTAGGTACGTGCAGATCTATTATTACATATATATTATTAAACGCGATAATGCGCTTGCTTTTTTCCTCCTTGTATTTTACATTCCTGAGAACTATTTATTCTACTATGTAAATGTCCAAAGATTAATGTCTAAAGTGCTAAAAAGAATAATATTTATTCTCTATAACTCTATACACCATATTTTGATATAAAATATAATAAAATATAACTAATTAGAATATTTTTGAATATATCTTATACGCACTAACTTTAACATTACAATACATACCAATGCTTTAAACGCGTTTGATTGCCATTACGAAATTTTCATTACATTATGATATTGATTGAAGAGTCATCAGAAATAAATTTTTCAACAATTGTGTATATTCCTCGCATGGAGTTTTGTTATATACGATTGGTATGTAATTAATAATCAGTAATTAATAAATCGTTAAGTTATTTGATTTCATTGCTCTGAGTTTTAAAAAATGTTTAATTAAGTGCTTTCGAAATATTGCAATGTCAAATTTATTTCTTGAAAAAGCAATTAATTATCTTTTATTAACAAATATCCCGCAAAATATTGTATTTAGACTTTTTATTTTAAATACAAATTGATATATTATAAAATTGTAATAGATTTAAGTCGACTTTAAACGATCCATGATAATATTTACGAAAGAATCGCGTATTTATAAGAAATACTGAAAATAAATGAATATATTAATAAAATAAATTTGAATTTATAGAATACACAGACACATATATACATATAGATACGTATATCAAAATATGTATATATGACACATAAAATAGTAAACAGAATTCTATCGCAAACTCCGTTGCGAACGCAAGATTGCAATAACTGCTGCCAGTCTAATTCACAATATGTATACAATTACGTATATTGTTTCATAACAGATTTTACATACAATTACATACTGTTGTTTCATAATAGACTTGTTTAACCTTGAGAAATTGTTTGAATATGTTATTCACTTTCGCGCCGCGGCATATATGTAATTCCGCTTCCGGAAAATGTCACGCATTTAGCGCGATATTTCATCAGCTAATTGAATAAACTTCTCGAGACACATCGCGAACTAAATCGAATTATTCCGCTTTGAGATACCCAACAGTTGTATGTCATATAATAAATCTTGGATCGATGTTAAGTATACTTTAGTTTTATAAATCGCATTTGATTCTTATAATAGCGCTTGGCTATTTAATTTTTATTTGAATTTTAACTCTTGACCGGAGTCCAGGCCAAATGAAAACTTTCTTTAACGCTTAGCAAGTGTCGTGTGGTTCTTTTACAGCCCATTAAAATGTAATTAGGAGCAAAATAAAAAATGATGATTTTTCTTTAACAATTCATCGAAATTCTTTCATATACATTTATATTAAAATACTATGAATAATATGTGTGAATAATATATTATTTCATTAAATCTTTTAATTTTAATGATATAAATGAATTTTAAAAGCTTTCATATATTATTGAAATAATATTTAAAAATTATATTAAGAAATATCAACTTTTAAAATACCGATATACAGGATATCCAATTTTAATCTATCACCCCTCGTAACTTTGCAGGAAGCGATCGTAGAGAAAAATGTTTTTTTTTTACTTTGAGGGGGACATAAGATAGTTTGACGTTGGATAGTCGTTTGAAGATTACATAAAGGTCACTTTCAATTTCTTAAATGGAACCTATTATTTTTAATTGCAAACTCTTGTAGCTTATTTCGAGAGCTTCCCAAAACACTTAATAAAGTATTTTTCTCTTAAATACTTTTTGAGTTATAAGGCTTGAAGTTAACAATTTTTTGACATAAAATATCTTGTAAAATATTCAGTTTTTGGTAATCTTACTTTAATACTTTTATGGACGGAATATAATGAGACCAATAAATTGGTGTAAAGAAAACAGATAATTGTTTTAAAAAATTTATAATTCAAAAAGTATTTAAGAGAAAAATACTTTATTAAGGAAAGCTCTCGAGATAAGCTACAAGAGTATGCAATTAAAAATAATAGGTTCCATTTAAAAAATTGCAGATGACCTTCATGTAATCTTCAAACGACTATCCAAGGTTAAATCAATGACACCATCTTATGTCTCCCTCGAAGTCAAAAAACTTTTGCACGAAACATTTTTCTCTACGATCGCTTCCTGCAAAGTTACGAGGAATGATAGATTAAAATTGGAAATCCTGTATAAATTGGATAACTTTAATCGATCTAAATTATATAATTTTAATCGAAATTTAATCTAAAATTGTATAAGTAATGAATAACAAAGTTAAATTCTGTTATTATTTGAGACAGTTTTCACAAATTATCATTGCAAATATATGTTGAACATTTGGCCATTCAAATTTAAAAACTTTCTATTATATTCAAATTCAAACATGCACGGAGGAATAAAGTTCAAGGAACGTCTAACATTTTAAGACAGCTAAAAAATAATTCTCATATGTGCGTATCTAGTTGAATAACTTTGTTATTTATTACTTATACAAGTTTAGATCGATTAAAATTATATAATTTAAATCGATTAAAGTTATATACAATTTATATATATTAATTAATGAATTAAAGATGAAGATATGAAATCATTCATCGATAAAAAGATGCCACATAATTATTTTAAATAATTGCAGCCTCAACTGATCCAAGCTCACGGTTATATACCCGAAACCCACCACATTTGGACGGAAGATGATTATTGTTTGAGCGTGCATCGTGTACTTTCATCCAATGATCGAATGCCATTAAATACTGACCCTATCATAAATACGGCTGCTGTCGAGAACAACAGCGAAGATTCTAATTCATCAGTTTCCTCCGATTATCATCGCATCCAAAAAGCCTGCGAATCTTCCGGTGCAGGCTCGAAATTGCCGGTTATTGTAAACCACGGACTCGTATCCTGTTCTGCAGATTGGGTGCTACTGGGACCTCACAAAGCTCTTGGTCACTACTTCTCACTAATTTCTTATCTTTTTATTTTTAAAAAGTATTAATTTGATTTATTTTTTATCAATTTTTTATTATTTTTCATTAATATTTTATTAATATTTTTTTATTATTTGGATTTTAATCGTTCGCTCATACTAGTATTTATCTTTCGATGATTTCAACAAGGCAAATATATATGGCGTGAAAATTACTCTTATTAGTAAAATAATATAAATATCATCTCTCTCATGTAACTTTTTTTATATTACAGCATATGTCCTTTGCGACAATGGATTCGACGTTTGGCTCGCAAACGCTCGTGGGAATACCTACTCCAAAGGCCATAAACATTACTCGACTAAGGATATAGAGTTTTGGAATTTCAGGTAATCAAACAACTCATTTTTAAGTGACTAAGGGCCGGTTGTTCCAACTTCTTGGTAAGTTTTACCCGACGAGATAGCATATCTTCGTCTCTTTTTTAGTACTTATCTGAAAAGAGACGAAAATATGCTACCTGTCGGGTAAAACTTACCAAGAAGTTGGAACAATCAACCCTAAAGTATAAGAAAATAAATATAGAAAAAAATATACATTTCTCTTATAGTTGGCACGAGATCGGATATTATGATTTACCAGCGATGATAGATTACATCTTAGAAAAAACCGGTCATTCCGAATTGTATTATATCGGTCATAGTCAGGGTACAACCGCGTTTTACGTTATGATGAGCGAGAGACCCGAATATAACGCTAAGGTCAAGGGGATGATAAGTTTGGCACCTATAGCGTTCTTATCAAATCAGAGAAGCCAACTCTTAAAATGTCTCGTATATTTTAACGATGTATTAGAGGTAATATATTATCTCATAATCGCATATTTTCTATCTGTTTTTTCCTACGAGATCGTATACGTATTACTCACCGTTATGAGCGTGTTTCAGTGGAGCTCCTACTTTTTCAACTTTCACCAATGGTTCCCCCGTATTAGGTGGCAAGCGCGTATGTTTAGCACCCTTCTACGTAACGCTCCAGGCGCGGTGACGAAGGGCTTCTGCATCTGCTGGTTTTACCTAATCGCCGGATTTGGTAGCGATCAGCTTGATAAATCCATGTTACCTCTGATATTCGGACATTTTCCGGCAGGCGCTGCAATGAAACAAATCGTACATTTTGGTCAATCAATAATCTCCGGTGAGTAAGATAACATAACATCAGAACGATACATTTTATTTCACCCTCTTGATTTGTATAAATTCTTTGGCAAAACTTTATTTTAAGAAGAAAGAGACGATTAAAGTTTATAATCTTTTATTTTTCAGGCTGTTTTCGGAAATATGATTATGGTGCTAAAACGAATCTAAAGCTTTATGGGTCCACTCAACCACCCAAATATAATATTGAAAGGGTCAAAGTGCCTGTGGCGATTTTTTACGGTGACAACGACTTTCTCACACATTACACGGTAAGTTCTACATAATCTCATCATTATTCTTTCTCTATTAATGCTAAATTATATTTAAGATTGCATATTCGTTTCGTTTCTATTGTGTCTATTCACATGCGCGCGTTTTTTTTTTTTATTTTAAAAATTATAAATTGCTTTGAAATGCAAAGAAATATTTAAATTTCTTTCACATTATAATATCTTAAGACGTTTGAAGTCTTCTGCATGAAAAATAATAAAACAAATACTAATAAATTTTCGAAGAGTTCATGTTAAAAAAAATATCTATAGAATTATAAAATGCGTAATCAGAGAGATAATATATAGGATTAATTGTAAAATCAAAACTTTAACTTATTTTTGCTTCACGGAAGTTTCATATTTTTTGTTTCAGGATATTAAAAAATTGGTAAATAGATTACCAAACGTTGTAAAAGTTAAAAAGGTACCGTATGAAAAATTCAATCATGTTGATTTTTTGTGGGGCCGAGATGCGAGAACACTTCTATATAATCGCATTATAATTATGTTGAAGAAATTTTAATTTATATCACAATAATATCTCAAAAACTAAAATTAAAAAAGAAAATAATTTCGACATTTTTACGTCTACATTATATACATTAATCAACTCATTGTCAGTCAAATCAAGTACATTGTAAGCTTTTATCATCCACACGAGTAGCGAAAGATTGATAATTAAGGCTTCTATACATAATTTCTCACTATATAGTTATATTGATGAATTATTATATGAGAAGGGAAAATCATATAAATCCTTTTTTTTTGCGAAATAAAAAAAATTATTTTTTAGTATGCCATAACTTATTTAATAATGTGAATCGATAATATTTACGTCGAAGAGAAAATAAAATTTTTTCTTCGACTCGTGGATTAATAAGTATTATAGCTGTATATATGTATATATAAATCTTGATTATATACCTTACGATAATTATATATATATATATATATATATATATATATATATATATAAAATTATATATATTATATAATTATTTTATTGGAAATATAGGATATATATACATACACACGCACACACACAGAGAATTATATATATATGTACGCATTTACTAATGTAAGACAAATAATGCACAATAAAAAAAATATTTTTATAAATCCACGCTGCTAATCCAATACGCAAATATAGCGAGAGACAAAAAACCTAATTTATTGTTACAAAAAAAATTATAAGATTTCTCGTTTTTGATATCATATTTTATGACTAATTGTAAGTTAAAGAAAATATTTCAATTAACAAATATAAAGATATTGGTTAAAGACCAAGCAGGAACAAGCAGTGCATAATAAAAATTTTAATGATAACAAAATGTGATCTAATTTTTAAATATAATTTATGTATACTTTTATATATATATATATATATATATATATATATATATATATGCCTGTCCTATTTAGAAAATATTGATATTATACAAATATATTTTTGTAGATAACAATATTATGTAATACTTATACATAAATAAATTTGTAAAAAATATATTTACAAGAAATGTTAGTAATTTTTAAAATACAAGCAAAATAGCACTATCACTTTTGTACGTTTAAAAAAAGATTTGGTCTTATATGCTAATAAAGTATTGTAGGATTTTTTGTATGAAAATTGCACATGGTCTTACGAGTATTTAAATCAACGATTAAATTTGCGGTTTATTCCAATGATGTAAAAGTTTCACAACTTTTACTTTGTCAAACCGACGACGCAGTATATGCGTCGAAGAAATTGCATCATTACAACAACATATCTCATATAATGATAAACATGTTTAACGAAAAAGACTTCGTGAATGTGTAACACAAAATTCAATTTCACATTTTCCTTCAAAAGTTGTTGCCAATTGATAAGTTCGATTCTCTTTTCTATTTTCAATCTACAAAAAAATAAATTTAAAATTAATTATATAAATAATAATAATTAAGGAAATAAAATTTAAAATGTGTATTATATTATGCTTTAGGTTAAAAATTATAAAATATTTTTAAAAAAATTTTTTTATATTTTCGATAACTGTTAAGAACTATGTGTTAACTCAAATCCAAGTCAACTCGAATCGAGTTTTTTGTATATATATTTTATTAATTTGTATTATCAAACATGAGAGATACACAAAATTTCTTTATTTCAACAGTGAGAAAAAAAAATTATAACTTCTTATTTCTAATGTTATAATTCAACAACTATAGTAATGGACTAGGAGCCATAAGACTGGGCTATATGTAGGTTTATATGATAATAAAATGACAATATTTTAATCTTTTAAATACTATTTTTAATTATTCAAGCATAAAATACTTGAAGACATGAAGACGCAACATATTTATTATGAAAATTCTCATTTTCTGATTGAACCATCCAAAAGTATGTAGAATTTTTTTTATTATTGCAAATTTTATACTAGCCGTTATTTTCATCTTGTTGAATTTGATCCAATTGTACTTCTTCTTTTTTCTCCATATCATTATCATCAAAATTTTCATTTATTACAGCCTGCATTGAAACATCAGCATTATCAATGATTGCAGCTTCAATATGTTCTGGATTGGGATCTCGATTTTCTTCACCCTCTTCTATTGAGCGTGGAGCTTCTACTATATGTAAAGATGTAGAGGCTTCAAAGTTTTGTGAGCTTTTGCCTAATCCTACCTGCATCTCTATTAAATTTAGTTCTTCCATCAATGCTTTTTCTCTTCTTTCAATTTCCTCTGAAATATGAAAAAGAAAAAATGAATAATACATAGATATACAAATACAGATATAAATTTTCAATAACATTTGTGAAAATACTAACCATAAAGTTCTTTTGCGGATTGCACTAATAACACATCTGTCTGTGGATGTTTGCGCTTTGGTACATAATAAATGGAAGGTTGTGCACGTGTTTTTATAAATGAAGCAAGAGGTAACTGTGCGTTGCGCCAATCTTGAAACTGTCGACTACGTGCGAGTTTTGCTTCCAATACACGTACTTCAGCCAATTGTCGTTTCCGTGACAAAAATAATTGTTGTCTTTCTCTTCGTAACTCTTCTTTCTCTCGTTTCCTAGCCTCTTCTACTCTGGCCTCTACTTCTGCTTTTTTATCTTCCTATTAATAATATATAAAGATATAAAATTTTATGAACTAAATATTATATAAACTGCTAAATATATATCTAAATACCAATTTTACCTTTGCCTTAAGTTTAGTCTCTTCTTGTCTAAACTTTTGTAAAGTACCCAAGAGTGCGCCAAACATACGTTTATTTCTTTGTCGACTACGTTCATCTGTTCTTTCTCGTCTAATAACTTCTTGACGTGACGGAATTTCTCGAGGAGTGGCTATTACTCTGGACGATACAGCAGGCTTAATAAATATTAAGATACATGTTAGATCATATTTAATTGTATAAACATTCGAACAGAATATATAGAATAATGTACAAAGTAATATGATTAATGAAAAATATATATAATGTATATCAAAACAATCACGAATTTTTTAGTTATAAATTTTTGGAATAATTAATCTTATATATAGAATGGACCATCATAGAGCCAATATTTCGGAAAAGCTTAACAGAATAAAATTGAAATTTAGTAATTATACATTATTAATTATGACAGCTTGTATATTTTCACATTTTTGAAAAAGTTATTCAATGATAACATCAGCAAGATTATATTAAATACAAAATATAGGGAAAAATAGATTGTATAATATTATTTGCTAACAATAAGCTTATATTAATAGCAATATAATATATGATTAAAATCATTCTCTTTCAGTATGAAGTTAATATAATACGAATGAAAATGTTGATATCTTAACATCTGATTTTGACAACTGAAGATTGACACAGATTTGCAGCCATAAAAATGTTAATTATATACAAACATATAATATTAGTAATTATTTTCAAAAATAAATCATAAATCTTATTTACCTTAATAACGCTATCATCTTCATCAGCGCTATCATCAGCATTGGATGGGACACGTGCGCTTAATCTACTAAAAACTGTTTTTGGCTCCACATTGGAACTTTGCCATCGTCGCTTACTTCCAGGTAATTCATTATTCGCAAAATCTGTTACAACTCGTCGGCGATCTTCTTGTAATGGTCGTTTTTGAGATATTCTAAAAAAATTGAATCAAATCAAACAAAATCATAAATATATATATATATATATATGAATGTAAATATATGTGCATACATTATATCAATATTATGTATAATTTAAATATGATACAATTAGTATAACTGCAATTAATAAATATAATTAATATAAAAGTGACATAATAGCAGCAGAAATAATTTCAAAACTAATTTAAACGACCCTAATACGAACATGGAATTGAGTATTAAAAAAAAAAAATTTAATCGCACAAAATATTCTATAATATATATCCAGAATATATTTACAACTATCATCGAATACTTGAAAACAAATACACAAAAGTTGTTAACAATTTTGTGTCAATGGATTTAGAAAAGGAATGAAAAATTGTTGAATTAAATATAACCTAGGCGGTTGCATCGGTCCACTCTCGCCGTCAGGAAGATCCCGGCCCATAATCTTACGGATGTTTCGCTCGAGATCGCGAAGTCCATCGCGGGCAGTTTCCAATTGAGCTTCCAATTTTTCCGCTCCCCACGTCTCCGCGTCTAATTTCCTCATTTGAAGATTCTCGGTGCACCGACTTGCGACAATAATTAATTTTTTTTTTTTCCCAAACTACGCGACAAATATAACATTGTCAAACGCAATCGCCATAGACATAAAAAAATAACATAGACGGGAGCGTTAGCTCTTCTTCTCGGGTGTGCTCGATTCTGATTGGTCAATGGTGTTGCAAAAATTATATTGGTATTTAGAGATCCTCCCTTTATTAATTCGAATAAATTTAATTAATCAATATCAATTAATATTAATTAATATTATTAATATCAATATATGTTCATCTGTCAAATCGGAGTACTCTTTTCTCTCGAAAGAATATTTATTCGTGTCGCCCCTAGATGGCAGTTTCGGCGGAAAATTGTAAATTCCTCTGTCGGCGTAACATCGTACTAGCCAGTATTGCAATTGGCAAAGAGTTAAGTACGAGCGAGACAAGTGATTAAAAAATGGCATCCGCGCCGACGTCGCACAATGAGGTTCCCCAAGAATGCTCTGTCAACAAACTCATACGTGTCGGTTATTACGAACTGGAAAAGACTATTGGCAAGGGAAATTTCGCCGTTGTTAAAATGGCCACCCACGTCGTAACAAAATCTAAGGTAGAAGACGCCGAGCGTAGGAATCTCTGTTGCAAACATGAAATTCGTCATTTTGTCGTTAATATCTTCTGGATAACTCAGTGTGTTGTGCGTACGTGTGTGTATGTGTGAGTGAGTGTGAGTGAGTGTGTATGCTGCTGTGAATACTTTGTTTTACATTTTTAGTATATCATTACAAAATATCATTTCAATATGATTATATTTTATCCTCGTACTCACATGGCTAATGTCTTGAAAAAAAAATACATTTCTATTTGTCAATATTAAGGATGGAAGATGCATTGCTGCGTTATTTAAAATGTGTATAGAATTTATATATACACGTTTCTTTAATCTTATTATTAAAAATAACATCAACCATTACAAGGTAAAGTAAATGTAATGATATATTAAGGAGAAATGCTTCAATTTTAGATAAGTTTTTTTATACGTAAAACATATATATATATATCAAATATAAATGCAAAATTTTATTTCTGCTTTATTATATTAAAATATGTTATCAAAAAGATATAGAAAACATAAAGAGTAGATGCATGGCTACAAACAGTTCATGAGGATGTATGTACGTAAGAATATATATGTGCATTGTATATATTCTCAATCACAAATTTAATCGAAAACTATTAGATAATATTGTTCAATGTTATCCTGACATATAGCATGCTTGCTTTTATAATTACATGTGATATTAATAGCAGTCATTTGCTATCATTTTTTATACATACTATGGCATTAAGTTATACATATACATATGTATACACATGTGTAAATATGAAAATATTATAAAAGAATAGCATCTAATCAATCTTTGACATATTTCTAGTTTATCAGATAATCTGTCATGATTTGTCAAGAACAATGCACGATGCCTTTTGCATATTCTTTCTCTCTCTCTCTCTCTTTCTCTTTTCTCTACAGATAAATTATTTCTTAACAAAAATATCTTAAGGCTCCTGGCTCCTTTCTGACCATGTCGAAATCGTGACGTCAGAAGCGAGAAAACACACGCTAAAATTTCTTAGATGCCATTTCGAAATAAAAAAATATTTCGATGAAACAGCACTTCAGATGGGTTCAGCACACTCTTAAAAAACCCCGAAAACTATCCTTTCCCCTTTATAATTAATCAACAGCTGTAAAATGTAATATTATGAAGCCCAGTCCGTCTGGTCTTTGCACATGCGCAGTCATTCCGTCCATGTCTCAAAGTCTGATATCTCGATCATTTTACAGATGTTGATTGATTATAAAGGGAAAAGGATAGTTTTCGGGGGTTTTTAAGAGTGTGCTAAAGCCATCTGAAGTGCTGTTTAATCGAAATATCTTTTCATTAAAAAATGGCATCTAAGAATTTTCAGCGTGTGCTTTCTCGCCTCTGACGTCACAATCTAATATGGCCGCGGTGAGCACCCAGGAGCCTTAAGACCTTAAAATTTTTTTACATGGTTCTTTAATGTGAATATTTATGTACTGAGATGTATAGATATATAGAATATTTCGAAATCGCTATAGATATTTATTCTAGACCAGATTCTTTGGCTAATTTGAAGTCAATTTATCCTTAGCAGAAATATGAGAGATCATTATTTAACTTTCTAATTTTTATACCATATTTTTGTAATTACTGTGTTTTAAATCGTTTTAAATCAAAATCTTATAGTAAATTCCATGTGAAATTGAAATACATTGTTTTGTTATCCATTTGATTACTTAAAATTTAATATATACGAAATTTTATATATATATATATATATATATATATATATTTCTCCCTCTCTTTCTTTTCATTGTTTATAATTCAAAAATCTAAATCTAATTTGAACTTTAAATAGATCTTTATTTTTTCGTTTTAATTATATTAAGTATAAAACATTAGAAAAAAACAATAAAAAGATGTATTCTAGAAGTCACATTAACAATTTTCTAATTTCACCTGGAATTTTGAACAAAAATTTTGATGAAAAATCAAAAAAATTTGTTTTACTTTTTTGTTCGAATAGATTCCCTAATCGATTGCAAATTGAACACGCACACACACGTGCGCTCGCGTGTACATATTCTATGTATATACAGAGTGTTTTAGAATTTGCACTCACGAATTATATAACTAATTCTGAATGAAAAAGTCAAAAAGTTCTGAATCATTTTTTTTCCACGATGATTCACAAAAGAGGAATTATTAAATAAATTTCATCCAATTGGCTTTCCTATAGACAAACACATGTCCATAAACGACTCGCAATGAATGTAAACCGCGTCCTACACGAATGTATGTCCATTTAAAGAACGACTCAATTGGAATTTATTTAATAATTCCTTTTTCGTTCAGTATCGCAGGAAATAATAATTCAGAACTTTTTGATTTATTTTTCATTCAGAAATAGCGTTATTCATAAGCGTGAATTATGAAACATCTTATATATGTATAATATATGTATATGCGTGTGTATATTATATATGAATATGGTGTTTATATATGTGTATATATATTAATAATATATGATATGAATTACTTATATAAATTTACTGTGTTATGTGTTAATATTATAACTTATAAATTAATTGAATTATAGAAACACCATATTAATCATGGATTTAAAAATATAGTTAGATTTCAATTAAATATTAAATATACATACGTGAAAAAAATTATATTATTAATATAAATTCGTCGCGTCATTCGCCAATTTTTTAAATCTGTAGCTCACAATAATCGTTTATCCTAATAAAAAAATTATAAAGGACTTTTGACTCACAAATTTGGTCTCAAGAATTGTAATAGAGATTAAATTTTTGTCAACATTCTGTGCTTTAACACACGCACATGTACGTAATAGAGCGCACGCACATTATGATTAATGTGTGTACATTATATAATATATACGCACGCACATACATACACATACATATACAAGTATACGAGTAGTATAGTTGTGTATACAGTTAATTCTTTTCCATTATATATACACATGCATTTTAAATCAATTTTGCTTTAATAAAAAAAAAGATAACATTGATTCAAAATATTTTCTTTTTAAACTATACTACATTAAATTGAGCAACAAATCTTTATTCTTTAATTGATTTAAAATAACTTATTAAACTCTCATTTTTTAAATTTAATTTTTAATTTTAATGTAATACGCGCGTTTGGTGAAAAGTAAATTCTTTATGACAAAAATTATGACGAAAATGTATTATGGTCTTTATCTCATAATGAAATGTTGTTATAAGAAAATTGATTTTATATTACAGAATATTATTATCGAATATTGTGATACTGTTTATATATAAATGTACAAATTATTCAAAAATAAGTACAATAATTTGATGTAATATTTTCAGCCAGAAACTAAGTTGATATTTTACTTAATTAATATTTACAAAAATATCAGGTAATTTTTAGGCAATAACTGATTAAAAGATAGAGAAGTTTTAGTTGATAATATTTCAGAAATGTAGATATATATAAAATTTTTATATTTGATTGAATTTTAAATAAAGACTAACAAAATTTTACTCTGAGGCAGTTATTATAAGATAATAGAATTTTAAAGCTAGCAGAAAAAAAAATGATTCAAGACTTCTCAATTTATTTTTCAACAAGAAATAACGTTATGTAATTGAAGGACGCAAATTACGGTAACACTTTTTTAAAATATAATAGTTTTCTTGGAGGTCAAGTCTTAATTACACTTGTTTTTACAACATTTTTTTCATAAATTAATTTTATAGTTTAATTTCTTCATGATCGATAAATACAACATTAGCTACATTAGCTGCAATGCATTTTGATATTAACGATTATCATGTTTGATAATATTTATAAATTTTTTTTAAATTCTCTTTATTCAGCTCTTTTTTTCTTTTCATTATTTATTGCTTACAAAAATGAATGTAGATTTATTTAAAATTATAACTTTGTCTCAAATGTTTCTGTATTTTATCATAAAAATCAGTTTGTTCATTTTATTAGTATTCGATATAAGATATTTTTTTATTAGTAATTGATACAAGGTATTTTTTCACAATAATATAATTATGAAATTTATTTTATATTGTTATTTTTTAATCATTTTTGTTGCATTACGAAATTTTTTGATTAAATATAATATTGCATATTGTGTATAAATATATATTTGAGATAATAATATTTCCTTTGTATTTCATATATCAGACTTTGTTGTTTTCGAATTAAAAGACTGCAATTTTTAATTCAAAAAGTCTTTCTTATTTATAAGGAATTACATTGTATTTCCTTATTAATAGATTTATTTTTATTAATAGAAAAAAATCATTTTTTTTTAATGCGAACAAGTCTTGTTTTTCCAATTCGCTCATATTTTCATGTTTTGTTTTCATTTTCAACAAGTCGCTGGGAAAATTATTAAGAATTTAAAAGACAGTTTTTGAAAGGTAAACGGGTTTGCGTTTTTATTATCAGAAAATAATCGATCCTATCTTTTTGTTAACGAGGAAATATATTGTATATCTTCTAATTAAATATTGAATAATTAATCTGCTTCTATATCATTTAATTTTGATATATCAAAATTGCAATAACTTTCATTCTCATTATAATTTTACTTTACATTTACTATCGTAATTTCGCTTCTTTTTTTCTTAAATCTACATATATTTTTTGCTAATAAAATATTAATTGTAAGTTATATATTTTTCATTAAAATACAATTAAGCTTTGTATATGTTTAATTGTATAGTATAAATTACTAATTAACCTTAATAAACAGATTATAATGACAGATTTCTTAATTAATTTTAATTTAGAAACTATAAAACACACACACACACACACACACACACATGATGAAGAAATTAATAGTTTTGTGCAGTAATTGTCAATTAAAATAAAAGTTTTAGACAATCAAAAACTTCAAAATTAAAACGTAAATAAAATAACTAATGCTTTTAATGGTTAAATTTAACAGAATAGTAATTTTAAAATATTTGTGTATTTAAAAAATTATATAGACTTTCAGATTAATATATTTTAAATAATATACATTATTTATCATATAATTAGAAGATTGTAATCTGAGTTTCTATAATATGAAAATTTGAAAAATTATAATGAATAATAAACTTTTATAATATTTTAGTTAAGAAAAAGTTAATTTTATATTTGTCTTCTCTCTTTTTAGCTCATTCTTCTTTCTTTCCTCTGGTCTTTTTTCTCTTTTTCCTTTTCTCTCTTTCTTTCTCAAAAATCTTGTTTCAATAAAATTTGATCTATTTATTCTAGATACACATGCTTGCACGCTTGCACGTATGCATATACGCACGCATGCACATACATGCACGCACAAATACACACACGCGTAATTTTCAAAAAATGTATTTATTCAGAAAAAGTTTATTTAATTTTTAACAATCAAAGTTTAAATAGCTGCTATTAAATAGTATGCTAGTATACTAGAAAAGTATAAATATATAAATACATAATATAAATTCAAGAAAATAATATTCTCAAATATTAAATAATTTTTGAATAATATTTGATGTGTTAATTATATAAACGTAAGACAAGAATGAAGAAAATTGACAAATGGGAAAAAATAATAAAACTTTTATAGTTTTTTTTATATATTTAGAAAATATTAAAACTTGCGTGCTTAAATGTTATTCAGTTTGTAATATTGCATGGGTTTATATAAGGTTATTTAAATGTCCTCATATAATGTTGTTAATTTAGCAATGTTACACTAAAGTTATACTAAATGTTAGAATTATTAGTTAATAATAATTCGTAGAAATGATAATATAAATGATAACAGAAACGATAACATATGCGCGCGGACGAAATATCGACATACAGATACCGGAGAAAGTGATTAAGTCGTTGAAAAATGGAAAAGTTTCTCATGAAAGAGAGAGAAAAAGATTACTAATTTATTATCAATAAAAAATGAACTGTAAATAACATAATCGCGAAATATTATATGGACTATATGATATAAAAAAAATCGTCTACGAAAAAATCGATTATATCAAACAAAAATTGTTGCAGACACAAATAAGATAGCTGTTGATATTACATGCGAATTATGTAAAAAAAAAAAGTTGCTAATGTTAGTCATTCTATTATTGTTACAAAATGGCTGCACGATATTAAACTTTTTGTTCGGATAAGCGTTAGTCATTAATTAATAAGAGGAATTAAAAGTCCGACTAGAATTAAAAAGTATCAACATTGGACGGCTAAAGAAAAATATATCGGATAAATTAAAATTCAATTTGTTCGGAAATGATGAGAAAGATGTTAAAAAATAAAATGTAGTTTATATAAAAATAATTTTAACTATATTCTAACTAAGTTCTCGATATTTTTTTTAATGGACCGAAATTTTCGATTATATATATAAAATTATAACAATATTTGTTAATATGCTATACACATGCATTATGTTTTTTATTTAATTTATAATTATATTTATAATTTATATAATTATAATTCCTTTGAAAAAAAATTGCTTTTAATCTTATAAATCTCCTCCAGTTGGAAACTTTCGCATGTCACTATATTTTTAGCATATATACACTATATTGCATGTTATAATTTGTGCTATTAACTTTTGTTTTACAGGTTGCTATTAAAATAATAGATAAAACTAAACTAAATGAAGAAAACTTAGCAAAAATTTTTCGTGAAGTGCATATAATGAAAAGGTTACGACATCCACATGTTATAAGATTATATCAAGTAATGGAAACGGAGAAAATGATATATTTAGTGACGGAATATGCTCCTGGAGGTGAAATATTTGATCATCTTGTTCGAAATGGTAGAATGCCAGAACCAGAAGCACAAAGAATTTTTTGTCAGATTGTACTTGCTGTTCGTTATCTGCATCAACAAAGGGTGGTTCATCGAGATCTTAAGGTCTTTAAATTTATTATGTATTAAAATTAACTTATATTCAAAGTAATCTATGATCTATGAATTCCCCAATTATTAATAAAAATTGTTACATTTTTGTGTGCATACTTATATAATTAACTTTTTGCCTCTTTTTTTGTCAGGCTGAAAACTTGTTACTTGATGCAGACAATAATATAAAACTTGCTGACTTTGGATTTAGTAATGAATATACACCTGGTGTTCCACTTAGTACATGGTGTGGCTCACCACCATATGCTGCACCTGAAATTTTTGAGGGAAAGCAGTACGATGGTCCAAGGGCCGATGTATGGGTATGTTTTGGTTTTTTTTTTTAATCTTATATTCTAAAGCGTATAGTTAAAAATTTAATTATTTTACTTAATATCTAATGACGTTACTCTTATGGAAACACATTTTTTTTATTTTGCCAAGAATCTACTTAAAAGTGCACATTATTATTGATGCAATTCTTATTATTTAGCCTTATATTTATACTTTTGTGTTATATACACTCACACACACAGTTTCAGGGTTAAACGTTTTAATTTAAAATATAACATTAGAATCCACTATTAAGTAATAAATAAATGTTTCAGAGTCTTGGTGTTGTCTTGTATGTATTAGTTTGTGGTGCTCTACCATTTGATGGACCTACAATGCAATTGTTACGATCTGTAGTTGTCTCAGGGAAATTCAGAATACCATTTTTTATGTCTGCAGGTAAATATATATATATTTTATTTCTCACTCAAAAAGTATTTATGATGAAATTATTAGACTATTTATTTCTTTATTTTATTGAATATTGTATTTCTTGTATATAATTTGCATAGAATATTTCTTAATATCTAAATAAAAAAATATATGTTTTATTATATATGAATGCACACTTTTAATTATCAAGTAAACTTACTCTTCTAATTATTACATAATGCAATATTTGCAAAAGAATCTATAATTTTTTTATTTTATCCAAATGAATCGAACAGTTTTTTCCAAGAATTTATATACATTTTCCGTTTTTTATTTCGGCTAATATTTAAAGATATAAAAGAATAGATTAGATAAGACAAAAGAAATAATGTATGTTCAAAGCTGTGTAACTAAATATTATTTTATTATTTTAGATTGCGAAAAATTGATTAGGCACATGTTAGTGGTAGAACCAGAGCGGCGTTTAAATATCTCACAAATATTAACACATTCATGGATGTGTGGAAATGGAGTCGTAGAGTTAGAACCTGGAGGGTATGTATTACATGTGCATGTAACATAGCATTATATATATTCTATGTTTTAATAATAATTATATATCTATATGTTATATATTGTATTTATATATCTATATATTTTTTATATTTTTATATATTCTCAGATGTAGTCCTGACGTAGCACCACAATTAAATCAATTAGTGATAGAAAATATGTTAAGATTGCCTGGACTCAGCGCAGATACGTTGTTACAAGCCATTAAAGCAAATACTTTTGATCATGTATCAGCTATATACAATTTACTTGTTGATCGATTAGAACCAACAATGCCTAATTTACCCAATATCCAAACACCGGGCGATTATTTGCCAGATGATGCACATCAATTGGAGAAGGTAATAATTATTTAATTTTTGAGGAGAAAATAAAAAACCATTTGACTTCTACAATTATCCCTCTCTACACTTTTACAAGCACAGATTTTATTTGTACAGTAAATTATATAACTAAAAAGTATATTATTGAAGTATTATTAAAATTCGATCTTTTATATGTGTGCAAGATATATGTAATTATTTATAAAAACTTATATCATGAATTGTATAAGTTTTCTCTATTATTTTGAGTTTGCAAGTAATTAAAAGGAGATTAATGAGTCATATATTTTATACTATTTTATATTATACATTTAACAATATATTATAAAACATTTATAAAATTAATAAATCTATAATATTATATAATTATATATATATTTTTTTTATATTTATATTTTTTTATAGTTTGGTGAAGCCGAAGCAGAAACAGAAGAGAAAAGTGGTCTTTATTTGCCTCCTGGAACGCCTTATCATACAACAAGAAGACATACAGTTGGACCTGGTGATGCAGTGCATCAGTCTCCTACATCATATCCTTATAATCATATGTCAGGATATCAAACTTTACGACCTCTTCCTATCCTTCATTGTAATATGGATCCTCAAGTTCTACCACATACAAATTTACCATTGAATCTTCCTTTAATTCAACACCAACCACCTCAAAATTTCCAAATAAAAGATCAACATTTACTGAAGCCGCCTCCTGTAATGGGTGCTAGTAAGTTTTCATTTTTATGTAAGATAACTTTTTAAATAATTTATTGCAATGTAAAATAATAAATTAATTTTTATCTCAAATCTGTTATTTTGTTAATATTTAAATATAATATTTAATTATTAAAAAATGCAAATATGACATAATAGAAATATTTCATACTCACATGTTTTTATATTATATGTATATCATAATATATATAGAGAGAAATTATTCTTATCAACTTTACTATATCTTAAAACTTTAAATTCTAACTTTTTAATTTTTTTCTTTTAAAGTGTTTATTAGTTTACTATTTTATTAGTTTACTATATTATATATATTTATATGTATAGCGGGAGGCTTTGGAAGAAGAGCTTCAGATGGTGGAGCAAATCTTCACATATTTCATCAACAACACAGTAATAATATTAACAACGATGAAGAAGGTGGCTGGAGTCAACCTGGTAGTAGGGAACAATTACAATCTGTAAGTATATAAATATATGCTAAATATGTAATTAAAATAGAAGAGTCATGAAACAGTGAAAAAATTATTATAGAACTTAAAAATATCACATTTTTTTATTTCACAATTTGATATTTCTTAATAACTTTATAGTTAAATTCGCAATAGCTTTTTTCTTAAGCAATGCAAATTTGCATAATTTTAGTTTTAAATTAACTTTAAATGGATTAGTTTAACTCTTTGCAATATAGTATCTCGTATTTGAAATATTTGTATTTCTACAATTTTTTCCATGTTTTTATATATTTTATAATTGTGTAATACACATATTTGGTGAATTTTATTCTACATTTTTAACTTAATTTTGCACAATTATTTTTCTTTCTTTTCATTGTTTCCTAATTTACTCTATGTAGATTATTTTATTAGTTCTTATTTATTTATCAAATTGCTCGCTAAACTTTTTCTATATTGAAAAATATTTTTTAAACAATTGTTAAGTTTTTAAACAATTGTATGCATACAGTTACAGAGTGGCAGTTCAGGATTAGTACAATGTGCCCAGTCATTAAGTATTGGTGTTAGTACTGCGAGTGGAGATGGGAGCAGTAACAATAGCAGTAGTAATAATGGAAATAGTGATAGAAGAAGAAGAAGTGGGCTTAGCACTGTTATGCAACGACCAGGTATGACAGTCAAAGTTTCAATATTGTATTGAATTTTTTTTTTGCAATTATATATATAATTATTAAAATCGCACGACTTAAAGCTTCTTAATTTTTTTTCTATATTTTATTGATAACTATTTTGATTAAAAATAGCAGAAATAGTATGCATATGTCTACATATGTATGTCATATGTCATACGCAGGGAGATTTCTTAAATTTTTATTAAATAAACAAATAAAATCATTTTTATAGAAAGAAAATTCATTCTTTTACAGAATTTTAATTATTTTATAATAAATTATGAAATATCCTATGTGTATAAATTATATTTTACAATAATTATATATATATATATATATATATATATATATATAATTTTATATTACACACAAAACATAGATCTCTTTATTTCTTCACATACATACACGCACACATAGAGAGATAAATATACACCGTACATATACACCGCATATAGTATATATTACATATGCATACATGCACATATGTACACACAAGCATGCACATATGTACACACACACGTGCACATATGTATACACAACCCAACTTGCTCTCTATAATATTTTTATCCACAAAGTTATCTAATTAATCTTTAATTAACATTTTAGTACATTTAAAAACGAAAATTTTAAGCTCGTTCAAAAAATTGTGGTACAAAGAAGTGTTGCTTTAAAGGGTCAGCCTTTACAAGGTCTAAAATAAGCACAAATTCAAGATTTTTTTTAATCAACTATTGTGTAGAATTAATTTCTATTTTAGGAATACATATTATATTTAAATTACAAATTTACTAATTATTAAAGAAATTAAATAAAAAACGTAGACTGTGGAACAATTCTCATCTAAAATACACATTAAACACACACATACACACACACAGCAACATTTTTGTACATAACAATTATTTTAATATGTAGACTTAGAGCTTCTTTTATTGTTTTTTGGAAAGACAATTTAATAGTTACATCATGCTTTTTTTAGTTCTTATATCAAGTTTTACTTAGAATCTGTGTGTATATATGTATACGTTTGTATATTTATCTTATTATTATTATAAAAAACAATATTTATAATTTTATTTTTTAATTCAACAAACAACAGGAAAGGAGCGAGAGTTATTGAATAATCATCTATTAAAAATAAAAAAAATTTGTAAACTTAAAAAGAGGAGGAATTATATATAATAAAAAATATATTTGCAAAGAAGGAAAATTTTATATAACAAATATATTTTTCGTAAATATCGTAAGAGCTTCACCAAAATTTTAATTTAAAGATTAAATAAGATTAAATAAATTAAATTATATACCATTAATATTTGGAATGCTATAATAAGTGGCGTTTTTTGCATTAAACAAAACTACTCTAAATTTATTGAAAAATTGTTAAAATTTAACTTTGTTCTTGACTATTTGATATTTTCTAAAACATTAAAAACTTTTCGAAATTATATACTGACCGCTTTAGTCTAAAAATATAATTAAATCCACGATTTAAATCAACATATACCTTCTTAATTAATCAACATATTACAGATATACATATATAGATATATGTATATAATATTTATTTCATTAATTTCGCAAGAGCTTTTATGTTTTTGTCATCTTTATTATTATTTTTAATCTTATTTTTTAGTGTTTATTCAGTTCAACGTTTTATTCAGTTTTTATCTTTGATTTTGCATGGTTTTCTTGTGTCCACTGCACTTCTATGCCTCGTTGGTTGGTAATATGCATGTAGTTATAAACCCGGAACTGGTAATGGAGGTAGAAGCTAGGATGAATAGAGCTTATCTACCATCGCGATTGTTACCAACTCATCTTAGAGGACCAACACTTCCACACCACAGGAAATCTTCATTATATCAAACTAGTACTGGTAATCTTTGCACTTTTGTTAATTTATAAATTATTTATTTTTGTGTTGCAAGATATGTTTATTTTTAATATTAATATATAAGGATAGATGCTATAATTTATATATTTTCTAATCTATATCTTTTATTAAAAACAAATGAATAAAATTTATATATAATATTATTATGAAAGGTGAGTCTTAAAATATGTAGTACAATCATATGAAAGATGATAATTTATTATTTAAAAATACATCGAATAAAATGTTTTCGTTGACGTTTTATTTCTAAGAAAATCGACTTTGAGTTTTGAAATTAGTAACATATTTTAAAGCACGCACCTATGTGCGTAATTATGCGTAATTATGTGTACGTGCTAAGGCGCGCGTGCGCGTATATATGTGAATAAGACGTCATTTCAATCGATACACTCATATATATACATATTTATAAAACTACAAATTATAAAATCATTTAGAAAATGTTTTAAAAAATATTTTTGAACTAATTGTATTTCGAGGACATCCTATGATCAACACAATTTATTTTCAAGTGGATATGCTTCGAGATTTTTAAGAATCCTCCTTTGCTTTCTAAATGTTTAAATTAATATATAATATTATTGAATCTCAAAATATTGCGATTTCTCTTATATATTAGTATATTCCATGATTACACAAAAAGTATATTGTAACTTTTACTATAAAATATTTCCTTGTATATTAATATAAAAAAGTCATGTGGTAACATTTAAAAAATAGGAATGACCTTATATCTTGAAAGTGTTTTCACGTAGAACAAAACCGTTTTAATTATAGGATGTCTCCTTAGAAGGAGAAATTTTATAGTTTCTATTCCCAATTAATAAATAATTTTAATGATGTTAAGCTGTAATTTAAGATGAAGAAATCTTTCTGATTTAATATAACAAAAAATAAATTTTTTCGAATATAATAAATATATCCTATGTAAATTAGTAAAATTTTTAATTTACATAAATAAATAAATTTTGAATTCAATGCACATATACGATATTAGGTAATGTTAAAATATATTTCTAATGCCTTCTAATTTATTTTAGTAAATAATAGAGATTCGTATAAGGAACCAAGCAGTCATGTTGCTACTGAAAGATACTCACCTGTTCGTCGAGCATCAGAAGGATCGGGTGCTCCTGGACCAGGTATCCAAGCTCTTCAACAAGAGTATCAACAGTTACAAAGATTGGCATCGCCTTCACATAGTCCTGCAAGTATTCCGGGATCTCCTGTGCATGAAAGAGGTGTAGCAGCAATTACGCAAGGTATTAATTCCATTTTCTACAGAAAAACGCGCGCGCGCGTGTGTATGTGTATTTTTCCTACACATGTAAAATAAAAAAATATTTTGTAAAAGTAAATGATTAATACATCTAATTAATTTTTTCTGTTTAATAATAGGTCTCAGTGGTTTAACTACGGCGTCGGTAGTAGTACAAGGTAGTATTGTACACGGTACGCCGGCTCAACCACCAGCAACACCTTTAGATCTAAGTCCACTTAGGCATCATAGATCACCTGCTACTACTCCTGTGAGTTATTCCCCTAGTAATAGTCCAGCATTGGATATGATACAAGAAGAACATCCTGTGGAGATACCAAGGGTATGTAACAATTGATTAAATATGCATGAAGTTTCACTGTAATATAAAATGTCGTTAATAGAAAGAAATTTCAAAAAATAAAATACACTTAAAAGAAATAAATGAAAAATTAATTTTTATTCTTCAAATATACTGTCTAATTGTATGACTAAATTTTTTTTTTTTTTTCCATTAAATATACTTAGAATTAAAAAAATTTTTAATATTAAACTCATGCTCTATTAAATGTGCTATTTTTAATTTTCGATTTGAATCGCAAAATAATTGAATTAGACCAAAAATTAAGGTCATAAAATAATAGATTTTTAAATCAATCTTTTTATAAATTGAATATAATATTTTTACTACAGATTTATTACAGATTTTTATTATATCATGTTTTAATATTAAAACTGATATCTAATAATTTTTATTTTCAATTACCGCATTTTTTCATATCAGTATTTTTATAAAAAAGACCAGGTTTAAGCAGTACTGTTACATTAAAGCAACGCTTCTTCTATACAACTATTTTTGAAGAGATAAAATGTACATTAAGAAGTCTCGTATAATAATTTTCTTGACGAGCGCGTGGATTTAATGCTTCTTTTTTTTATAAAGTCATTTTTTAAATTATAAGTACGATTCCAAATTTTTAAATTTGCTTATAGGTACCGCCGCTAATTTCAGTGACAGATGTTCTTGGAGGACAAGTGACGTTAATTAATTGTTCGCCTTCTCCATCTCCATCGCCTGATTCACTCGAAGACGCATTACCTCACTATAACACTCTTCCGAGTTTTATTATTTCAGAGCCGTGCGATCCTTCGAGACCTAGTATCACACGCGGTATCGGTAGACCGCTTACTAATACAATACCTACCGAAGTCGAAGTTACTTTGTCCGATGAGTCGAGCAGATTAAATTCTGAAGCTATATTAGGTCGTGTCAAACAAATAATAGACGCGAGAGCGCCACCAAAAGGTTTTATATTCTCAACGGAGGAAGTAGAAGGTAGTGGACTTAGTTTAGAATATCCGGGTGGCGTACAAATTGAACTTAGAGTATGTGAATCGGAAGAGAGGGAAGTAAAAGGAATAAAAATGCGTAGAATTAGTGGGGACCAATTGCAATACAGTCAACTTTGTCAGCAATTGATTTCATGTATTACTGTTTGACGACAACTAACAAATAATGTAACATTTTTTTATATATTACGTTACATTCCTAGTGTAACATACACTGTTCATCACTGTTTCAGTATTGCACATACACGTTGCATACATAATGTTGCATACACAACATTGCATACAAACGGTATTTTAAAATTGCCATTCTTCATATATATAATAACATTATTGTGTTATTATATTTGTATGTGTAACATTCAGTGTATTATATCATTTTTAATGTTTAGCTTGAGAGATAAGATAAGAGCCATCTTATTTATAACATAAAGTTGTAAGTAAGGAGATTTATTAGTATATTTATATCTTCTAAAACATTTTTGACTATTATATGAATATTTAATAATTCTCAAAATTGTAATATACTTTTTATTTTCTTTAGTTTTAACTAAAGTGCATAATTGTTGAAAAACTTATCAGTGAAGAAAAATTTTAACGAGAGAATTTGTTCATTAGTATGTATTATTATACCTATACAATTAGGTATTAACAATAGTATTTGTTGTAAATGTACAGAATAAATCATCCTGAATCATCTTATGCAGTCTATTTGCAATAATTCAGTACATGTGCACCAAATACTATTGTTCTCTATTATAATTTGCAATGTTCCTTTTTATTATATATATTTTCTATGTTGGATATGTGCGTAGACAGAAACAATTTCAAGTTTCCTGATTTGTATTATTGAACATTTGTTATAAAAAAATCGAAAAATAAGGACATTGTTATTTGTATTCGGCAAGTGTATAAACATACATTTTTTTCTTTCCTTGTGCCACGTACAATCTACAACATGAATAGATTTATATATATAAAACGATTTTACTGTAGTCACATTGTGACAATGTCGTTACAGTAAATAAAAATTGATGACAAGATTGTACACATTAAACTTTATATAATGTGTACTTAAAATATAAAATTATATAATATAAAGAAATTAACATGTGAATAGCATCATTTCTGTTAAAAATTATCATGTAAAAAATACATGTGCAATGATTTTCGGTATAATGACAGTATGCGTGTGTGAATATATGATATGATTTTTCTTATGAAGGCATGAATAGAATATTTAGTTTATTGTAACGAATATATGTATTTTCTTTTTTATTTTTTATTACTTGAACTTTTTAATTGTTATAATTTGATAAACTATTTAATATTATCACATTTCATATATAATTCTTTTACTATTTTATTGATAAAAAATGGCTTGAAACAGAGATATGGTTTTAAGATGATATATGTTGCACAAGATAGAATTTTTATATCATATATTTATTATCAAGTTCCCCAAGATAATCTCTATTTTTAAAAATAACTGTTTAATATTTTTTGTAAATAGAAGATGACTGGCTATATTTAATCAAATCCAATAAAGCTAAGAGATTATATTATTTAACCGATGAAAGTGAAAAAGGATTAATAAGAGCCAAAGCACGGAGATCAATGCGTAAATTAATAATATATTAATACGGACACAATATAGGATGTTTAGGATCTGTATTTGAGGAATGAATTAATACAATTATTAAATTGTACATGCTACAATCAAACGTAAGCATCAAATACATAAAAGATAGAAAGGTGCACTTGAAATAAAAATGTCCAAAAAGATTTAAATTATATATTGTTAAGTAAAAAAAGAGTAAGAGATAAGAAGAGAGTCATCACAGATGTCTTATGCCATTTAGGGTCCTCTATCATATATTTGTCTTTCTAAGGTGCGCTATCCATCAGTTATCAAGCCAAATAGTGTTATTAAAGAGACTAAAAAGACTAGAGATTGAAAATGTACTTAAAAATATGTAAAGTTGAGACATATAAAAAAAAGATACAATTTTAAGAGATAGATTTAAAAAGAAAAAATTTTAAAAAACGAAACAGCTTAAAGAGCATGAAAACAGTTTGTCTAAAAATTATCAAAGGTGTGCGAAACAATATAATTACACATTAAGTGAATATAAGTGAAAAAGCAAACCACATAAAATTATGTTTCAAAAACATGTTTGCTTGCATCTTTTTCAATCTTTGAATAGATCATTTTTTTCATTTTTTTTCTGTGATATTCTTCCTTAACATATTCTTTGAAATTGTTCTGCTTTCTTTGTCTCACAGACGACCCAACTTTACATATCTTTAGGCATACCTTTTTTATGTCTCATTCAACACACACACGTACACGCGCATATTGATCAAGTATTCCATCCAGCAAATGAAGCCAGAAGTTGGCAATTTATGACTGAGAAAAATAGTTGTTTTGTAAATGTATCTCCATTCCACTTTCTGGATGAGCACTATATTTAGCGCTACAAATACAACAATTTGTAAATATTATATCCGTTTTTACTTTTAATCCGTTCTCTAAAAATCTTTTTAATATATTCCAATACCGGAATTCAGAGTTACCACTTGAATGCTTCCGTCCGTCAAATTCATCACTGCCCATTCTCACATCCTCGATATGTCCTTTTTCCAAATCAGTCTAAAATAAAATTTGTACTATTTATCTCTTCTTTTTATTTCCTACACTTCTTTATATTTCTTTATTTTATATTATTTATCTGATTAGTTATAGCACTCGACGTAGTAATTGCGATAGTATATTTTTGAGGGACGAATATGTGCTGGAAAATTTAAAATGACATAAAACATCTCTTATCTGATTTTTCATATTTTTTACTTAACAATATATTCAATAATTTCGATTTTTATTGACAATATTTTAATTTCAAACGCATTTCTATTTTCTACATTACACATACTTGATGCTTACATTTATGTATGTCATATATGATTTACATATTCAAAGATTGTCGCAATTTACTGAACTGACTATATACCTACTTAGGTGACATAAAAAAAATGTTCGACGAATGTTATACATTCTGTTTCTGTATTAATATACATTGTTAATATAATTTGCACATCCCGATTTTCACGCTTTAGCTCTTATTATAATTCGCTTTCATCTTCATGGATTATACATTAGAATTATTTTCAACTGTATTATTTGACTAAATATTCCAGATTTTTTGTGCGATTTTTACTATTTATTTTTGTAAAATTTTTTGTAAAATTTAAAAATTTAAAGAATCAAAAATTAAAGTGCAGAAAATTTATAATTGATGACATGCATCGTTTACTCACGAATATTTATTATTAATATTTATTGCATATACATTTTTATTTTCATAAATTAGATATATACAGTAGTTTATCGCTTGCATATAAGTGCATAGATACGGGCGTGTGTATGTAGTATAACATATGTATTATATAATACACATACACATAGCTTTTTAATACTATAATACTATATGATTATTTATTTGGTATCGTATAATTTATTAACGGAAAAAAAAGAAAAACAATAGAAATATTTAAAAAATAAAGATTATCTTGGTAACTCTTTATATATGTTAAATATAATGACATTAATTTCTCTTGTCATGTAAGATTTCTTTTCAAGTCATTTTAGATTTAAGAAATAGTGAAAGAGTAATAAAATAATTTCAATTATGATAATATATTAGATAATTTATTTTATATATATTTTCTGTAGAGAAAGTCTTATATGACAAAATTATTTACGTATTTAAGAAAAAAACTTCTTTTAATTTTTTAAAATAATATTTGTTAACATTCTTCCTATAATATCTGTATCATGTGGCATACGAATAATTTTATACTTATTAATACTTAATAAAAACAGAAATTGTATCATATATTTTCTGGCTAACAATAAGTATTGCATTTTATGTTAATTTTTTTGTATCGAAATTTTTATGAAGTGGGGATATCTCTATGATATCTCTAAGATATCTCTATGATAAATTGCAATTATGTAAATAAATAATTAAATGTAAATATATATATACATGTGTGCGCGCAAACATACATACATTATCTACGTATGTTTAAAATAAAATAAGCACTTATAGTGCAGGGTACACTTGATTAACTGCTTTTAAGGTCAAAGGTTGCGAGCAACCCTAATATTTGCCAATCGATTAGTCTTTATAAAAAGTATTTTGCTAAATAATGGAGATACATTCGTATCATAGGCATGTACATATTGAAAAAATTGTATTATATAAAAATTAAGTTAATGCATAAGGAATACAATCTAATTTTAAACTTCGCGCATTTTTATCATCTGTTTTTCTGCTGTTGTAAATTTGAAATTGAACTTTTCGTAATAACAAAAATTCAATCGAAAATTATTATTAAATAATTTTTTTACATTAATTTTAATTATTATTTTTAAGCCAATTAAATTAAAAATCTGTTTAAATTAAAACTTTGTGATATTAAAAATGAAGCTTGTTAACATTTTATATCCTTGAAATTTAATAATTGGACAAGCGACATTTTTTTTTACTTTGCGATTTTTTCTTATTTTTGTAATATTTAAAATTGAGATGTACAATATGTGTGATTTTTATGATATCCTGTATATTACTTAATGAGATTGAATAAGAATCGTCAGTTAGCTAAATAAAAATAATATTTTTTTATTGCAAAGTTTACTTTCCATTGATTATGTTTCTTTATACAAATTAGCATAGGGCTTTGCTTTAGATCTCATGCGAAAAAAACTTCTTTTTTTGTGATATGACTGATTATAGTATGTTATTCGTTATCGTAAAAAGTGTAATGGATGAATATTATTGATATTATTCAAAATATAATTAAATTAAATTAAATAATAATAGTGAAAAAGATTTGAAAAAATTATATATAATTTATATACATATACACACATATATTATATACACAAATATATATATAAATATAGGAAGGTAGTAAAAATTACCACTCTCAATAAATTCTAAAGTAGATATATGTGTTATAGAAAAATGTTTCAAATGAAAGTTACTTCGTTTGGAGAAATATATTTTGTGTTCAGCACGGTTTTGTTTTAAGTGTTTTCAAGATTTTAAAAGATTAATATTAATTTGTTTCATATATATATTTTTCGAATTTTGTTTTTTTTTTATATAAAATTCTCATTCTGTATGTAAAATCATATCGATTATATAGGATGTTTTTCTACTGAACACAAAATGTAACGTTTTGAAACCAAATATATAATTTATATTTAAAATATTTTCCTATAAAATTCATCTTTTAGAATTTGTTGAGTATGTATGTATGTATGCGTGCATGCTCGTGTATACATATATGCATAGGTATACATATATGTTCGTGTATATACGCGCGCGCGTTTTAGCATACCTAAATATTTTACATTATTGTTATATAAAATATTTTAATATAATTATTTATTTATTTTATTATACTCGCAATTAATATTCAAATACAGTCGAATTCTTCTGTTTAAGAATTCTGTTGAATTCGAGCTACTGCTTTATCTTGGAATTTTCCTTTCACACCAATTTTCCTTATTCTAAATGTACAAAATGAAAATATTAGATACGCAATTAATTTATATATATGTATACATATGTTATGTTTTCTGTCTTTCACTAACTTTTTCACTTTATGCTATTACTTTATGATACTATGTGGTTACGTGACAAATATGTATAATAAGAAATATGTAATAAGAAAATAGCATAAGAAATTCTAGTTTATGGAGGACAAGCGTTCGTATAATGGAAGAAGATCGAATAAAAAATTGCAAATTAGAGGAGTTCGACTATCACGTACGCGTGTGAGCACACATATATGTTATTTTTTTATATGGATATATTTTAATTACAAACGTTTAAATTTTAGGATGTATAAAACAAAAGACTAAAGGATATATTAAATTTTGTATATATAGGATTTCGGTTACACTTTTCGTGATATCGATAAAAATGATATATTCTTATCAGTCATATAAAAATGAAACTTATTCCAACGCTAATAATGTTTGCTAATTGATGAAATAGCATACACAAAAACTATATTTCCTATTCAAAATCTTAAATATTTTAGATAGACATCTTCGTGTATAATAATATAAATGAAGAAAATGCGAGATTTTTCATGTGAATAATTGTGATGATTACATTTGCAATTCACAGTTAATTTATAAAAATTATATACCTATATATTAATATATTTTCTTCTATCAAACTTAATATTATAAAAATATATAATATATAAATATTATAACCCCTCTCACACTACTATTATTTTCTATAAGTGATGTATGTATACGTATGTATGCATGTACAGTATTTTCTCGTTAACAGAAAGATTTTTTGTTTTCTTTGAGAGAGTTATATTTTCTCCATTTCTTGAACGAGTGAGTCTCGAGCCTTATTAATTATCTACCTGATATTTATATAGTAGCATTTAAATTTTAATATTGAAAGACAGTTATTGAAAGAAAGATAAACAAGTTTACTATTAACAAAAGAAAAGTGGCCATCTCGAACTTTTTATTAATAAAAAAAGAAATACTGTTTACAGTGTTTACACATACAAACATGCGTGCATAAGCACATATGCAGAAATTTTGCAACCTGCGACTTTAATTTAATGGAGGGGAAAGAAAAAAAGAAAACAGAATAGGAAAGCGAGGTAATTTGCTTGACTTATTGTTTTTTTAGAAAAAAACCGTTTATATAGACATAAATTACAAAAATAATATATAATCTCGCATTTTTTTCGCTCTCACAATTTGAGTTGTCTGTCTGTAATATTATGAGAACCTTTTAATATTGCAATATATAATTAAAAAATTTACTTATATTGCACATGTACATTTTTGTTTCAAAGCGTATATATGTATAAAATGACAAAAAGAGATGGTTAGTAGTTACATATCATTACCTTGAAAATAATGTGTTATTTTGTATAATACTTCATATAACAATATGAATAAAGGAGTCTTCGAAAGAATTTTGCAAACATTAAATTTATCGCAGATACTTCAAAATAATAACTTCAAAATAAATAAAAGTTATATTAATAATATGTTTTAAATATGTTATAATTCTTTAAACTCGATTAATATTTTTGACAGTTATCAGCTGATTTCTGTCAAAAAATTTATTAATTGCAGATAAGGCATTATAACATATTATTTACAATATATTACTATATTTTAATTATTTTGCACATATTATTATTTTAAAATTTAATTAGTACTAGAACAACACAAGCGCCATTCTTCGATTTTATATAAAAAAAGAATGATATTTTTATATAAAATTTGTTTAAACTTGATTAATATTTTTTGATAGAAATCAGCTGATTAAAGCGTTAATTTATTAATTAAATTTTAAAATAATAGTATGTAATAAAAATTATAAAATAATGTTTTAAATAAAATGTTATAGTACTTTAAACTCGATTAATTTTCGCGAAAAACGTTTAAACTTTGAATTCAAAAATTAAGGCCTGTGTAAGTCGTAGGACATTCGCTGAGGGCTCATTTTGTAGGTCTTGAAGAGACCTTTAAAACGCGCCCAAGACGAATGTCTTACGACTTACACAGGCCTTAATTTTCGCGAAAAACGTTTAAACTTTGAATTCAAAAATTAAGGCCTGTGTAAGTCGTAGAAGATTCATTCAGGGCTCATTTTGTAAGTCTGGAAGAGACCTTTAAAACGCGCCTACAGAAAATGTTCTAGTCTTTATATAGGCCTTAATTTTGGCGAAAAATGTTTAAACTTTGAATTCGAAAATTAAGAATACTGTAAGAATTTTAGAACAGTTCCTTTGATGATGGTTAAAAATTATTATAAATAAATATAAGGTATTATGACATATTATATGCAATATATAACTATTTTCATATTTTTAGCATATTTTATTTTTAAAATTAATTTAGTAAATTTTCGCTTTATTAATATTTTTTGACAGAAATTAGCTAATTAAAGCGTTAATTTGCTAATTAAATTTTAAAATAATAATATGTTATAAAATTAAAATAATACATTTTAAATAATATGTATGTTATAATATTTTAAACTCGATTAATATTTTTGACAGTTATGAACTGATTTCTGTCAAAAAATATTAATCGAGTTAAAATAAACTTTGTATTATTTTTTTGAAAATATCTTCGTAAGATAAAACCGAAGCGCGTAGCGCGCGCTTGTGTTGTTCTAGTTTCTAAAATAATCCTATCATATCATATCATACATTATTGTATTCGTTTCATAGCGTTACAACTTTTATATCATATCTTAATATTCATATTATTTAAAAAAAATAATGTATATCTCACTGTTCTTTAAGTCTTTAACACAGATCATTTTTGTGTATGTTATTTATAATAGAGTTATTCAATTAAAATTACTTAATTTTATATATACATATGTATATGTATTTTTGTTAATGATTTATCTCTTTTATTTTATAAAAGATAATAAAGATTGCCACTTATATATGATGGGATATGTATCATATTCTAATACTAATGAACGTTGTAAATTATAAATCAAATCTGGATATTTTGATTTTGTTAATATTATCCCAAAATTTTTTAACTTTTCTGAATATCTTTTACATATAATATTAATTATAGTAATTTTATAATAATATATAATATTTTTATGCTCTACAAGTTTATAATATATCAAAAACTACTTGTTAATATGTAATCTGTAACAGTTATAGTTATCAATCATATTTTAATGTTCAGTGTTATATTTGTTTTATATATTTAATTTTTTTAATAGTAAACTGTACTTAAAAGAAAAAGAGTTAGTATAAAGAAAATAATTTATAAGAATAATTAATAAGAGACATCTTTTCCATTTTAATATTACCAAACTGGCACATTTTTAATGAGAACATAGAAAGTTGACACTGAACGATTTCCAAAGAAATAATAAGTTCCCCCGTTCTCTCTTTAGAGAGAACTGTTCCTTTAACTAATATAACAGAGTATCGGGGCGGAGCATCTCATCGTCACTGGCTACCGCCGCTACAGAGCAAAAAGGAAATATTCATATTTCAAAGGAAGGCCCGTCACATATCATACATATACCGCCCTTATGTATATGTCTGCTATGTATTATATATATGTCTGCAATATACGAAAAATAATTTACTGTTATAATGCCTGCAAATGTTATAATAAATATTTTAATGTGTTTAATATATGTATATTGTAGTATAATTTATATTGTAACAAGAAAACTGTTATAATATTGTTTTACTTCAATTGTACACAGTATAAGTAAAGATTCACATTTTCTTAATAATAAATCATCAACATTGACCATATTAAAGAGAAAGCAGTATTATAAAATTTTATATTTCATTTCTTTAATATTATTTAATCTTTAATCTTTTTCTATACATACATGCATATAATGTCACTCATCATCTAATGTCATCATTTTTAAATGCATTCGTCAAAAATTAAATTTTGTCAGAAATAGTTGCTGTCTTATGCTGTCAGTTGCAAGATGCAAGTTTCCGTGTCAAAAATCATCAATAATTCAACGTTTAGTCAACAGACATTCTGTAAAGATGAAATTTATTTTCTCTCAAAATACGTCAGAGAATATCACGACTAACACCTAAACCTTTTTTTCGACGTCTTAAGGAATTACGAGGGTTCAATTCTGTCGGAGCAAGAATTTCTCCGCTGCTCTTTTATTCCTATATAATTGGACGGTGCGGAGCTGTTTATTTCTGTTATGTTTAAGCTAAATGACACCTTCAGTTCTGTTTGGTTAGCCAAATGTGAAAAAACGTTTCGCGAATGAGGAGCTTCAATCAAGATACTCTTGCCATAATTTTTCAGCTGCAGCAAATGTGCCTCAACATTCACCCAAAATTCGCAACATACCACATGCTTCTTCATTCAAATAAGACATGACTATTAGATAGATCTACTAGATCTCTATGAAATCTTTGCCAGGTAAATTAAGAATAGTATAAAGATATAAATTAATCCCAACTAAATTTTTCAAAAATTCTTTTCTAAAAAAATCTTTTATGAGCAGACAACTAAGAGGATTGCTTTCATCAAAACATACTACAAGATAATATAAAAATTTTGAAATTTGATGAACGGTGAAATTATTATTTGAAAAGTATTGCAATTTAGAAGACAACTTTTTCCTAATTGTATTGTCACGCGTCTAATACTCGCGCGGATTGGCCGATCTTTTCTAGTTAATTTCTTATTAATTATTGCAAAAATCGCAAAACGATAAAGGACTTTTCTACTCGATTTAACTTACTCTATCTGCACATGATAGAGTGGAGCGATTATTAAACACAAACATCCTGTATAATCTGGTAAAAAGAAATTATAATTCACAAAATCATGTTGTAAAATATCTTTTTAAAACAGCATTTAAACGCAAAGTTAAAAATATTATTTTTTATAATATATACATTTGGGAATGTTTCATTATGCCATTCTCCATTGCATCTTTATTATTGTCGTGTGTTTTATTTGATGTCACATATACAAAGATCGCCAACAGTTTATACAAGCGTGCGTGCTATCACACATCAGTTTCACGAGCCAAGTACTTAGCGCCAAGCAAAATGTGAATAGAGATCAGGTGGATACACTTGAAGAGGCGTAACTATGGTTGCTCACGTTCCACTGCTGTCGCCAATAGCCCATGCGAATGTGACTCCGCCTCTTAAGCATGGCCAACCTCCTTCCCCAATCCTTTACTCCGATCGTTCGATTGCACTCAGTCGAGCGTGCGCATAAGTGTTTATGCGCGAACGTGTAAATAAATGTGCATCACGCATATAAGAATGCTATAAGACCGAATGCGTTTTATATGCGTTTTATTACCCACCAATCGGCTGCTTAACCAGCCTTCTGGCCTCCTCAAATTATAGTTCTATCTTCGTTTTGTGCATCTTGTTTTTCTTTTTTCTTTTTTTTTTTTTTTTTTCTTCATAAATTTTCTCTTTCCCGTAATATTTCACATGCGTGTTATAGATATAGAGTATGAATGAGCGAGTGGATGCGCGAAAAAGGCGAAGAACTTGGCTCATCTGTAAATGTTTCTTTTTCGATTCAATTGATTAATTTGCGCGTATAAAACACTTTATTATAAGAATGCATATGTATGAGTGGAACGTTACAGATTTAGGTGGGGAGTGTATATGCTTTAAGAGGCGTGTAGAGGGATTTCTTATTGCTGCTCTGGTAAATCTGTCGCTTTAGTCAGTGAGGCAGCGAAGGGCGAGCCGCGCACTATTAACTGTGTCCGTGCTTCTTTTTTCGTCTCCCCATTTGCCAATGTTACGATTCGTGTGTACACAAGCAAGACAGTGCGCGGTGTAATAGTTTACGAATCTCTCTCGTTAGGTCCGCGCTTTTATTTCTTGCTACATGTTGTGTCGTTATTATTATCGCATTTTTTGCACTGCCATCGCAGATGTGTATAACATCGCAAAATAATTTCATATTTATTTTCTTATTACTTTTTTTTCCTATTTTAAAGTTCGTTGTAACTATGTAAGTGTCATTGTTATGATTGTCTTTAAGTTTTATATAGTAACGTAATGTTACAGTATTTGCAACTTGGATGTATATTTGCTTCGATACGCGATAGATCATTTATAATTTTGCATAAAATCGCTGCACGCGGTAATTGATTAAAGTTATACATTTCCAATTTACGAAATATTCGCAAATCGAAAAACTTAAATAATATCGTGAAAATCAAGATTATATAATGATCTGTATGATAGTTATTTATTATCAAAATTATAAACTTTTGTGTACGTGTGTGTTTATGTGCGTGCGCACGTGTGCTATGCGTACAGTTTTCTTTATTGTTGCACATATATCAAGCGATATGTTTGTAACTATAACTTTTATATTGTAATTTTTAGATCTCTACAATTTTGTTATCCGCAATATTGATATACTCTTTCATCAATATTTATAATTATTTATGCACTTTATGTAACATTTCTCGCATTGGATCATCATTATTTATGACTTGTATATTGTATGCATAAGAGATTAAAATTGTGTCAAAATTATGTTCGGGAAAGTACAACGCATGGCAGATTATTGGCAACGAAAAACTAGTCTTGAATGTACTTTGAATACCACGCCGAACACAAAGATTTACTTTGTATGTAGCCGACGGCTGCTGGATTAAACATCTTTTCGATGGACCCGATCATGCTAGGTGAGCATAATTCAATTAATGTTACAAATTATGTCAATATATACAATCTATATAATACGGTCTAGATAATAATTAGCATATTTAATTATGCATTATTTATTATATATATAGATATTTGTCACACTATTAAAATCGTAGTTGAAGAACCGATTATTTGTGTTATCATGCACGCAACTCAGTTACGTTTGTAATATTTTTATATTTCTATATATATTCTTATATAGAATACAGCAGCAAATTTGTTAATTATTAATTACTTCAAGATGTAGTAAATACATTATACTTACGTTATAATTAAATTGTTATTATTAAGAATTTGTATATAAAATTGTATTTTATATAATTTAAATATTTTATTAATTACTATATTATATTTATTCTATAACTTTTCTTCTTGTTTAAAAAATTTCCTATACATATGTATACACATCACACACACAAATACATGTATACATAACATGCATATACACTTGTGTACATTTTTGTATATAGAGCAAAATTTGTTTAAAACAAGAAAAAAGTTATAGTATAATAAATGATAGTAATTAATTAAATATTTAAATTACAATATTGTATACACAAATCCTCAATAACGGCCTTGTAACGTAAATATAATATATTTGCTACATCTTTGCGTCATTGAATAATTTTACGTTATAAATATATAATTAATGAACTTAGTGTTTATGCTGTATGACATATGTACTATGTGTTCGGTATATAATATATTTAGTTATATAATAACACATGAATATAAGAAACATAATAAATGTACTATATAATTTATAAGTACCTTTTTTATATATGTATACATACGTGCATTATAAACAATTTGATTTGATTATTTTGGATGTGTTTTTTAATGCAACAGAATTAGATAATTTGTCGCTTTTAATTGAAAACGTTAAAAAGTTTTATTAATTTTATAGCTTTAAATGTTTGTATTTGCATTACTTCATACAGTGTAATAATATTATTAATACACGTGTATAATAAAAAAAAATTAGATCGGAAAAAAATTTCTTCTGTTGAATACATAAATATAAATAAATAAATAAGTATATATAAATATATAAATATATATATATATATTTAGCCATTTATTTATTTGTCATTTATATTTATTTAAAATATAAGTGCAGATTAGATGTGTCTATCGGTGCATGTTATTAAATCTAATCATAAATAGTTGGTTATATTTATTTTATTTTATGTTTCCTTTCAATTAATTGTACGATCGTTAGATGTTCAATATAATTGAGTATACTATAGCTCAAATAAATACTGTGTGACAACTTAATATGTGAAATCTTATCTTTAGGTATATCACTATTACACTTCATATAATAATGACTAGTGCCGTATAAATATATTAAATAGGGTACGCATTACAAAAGGAGCAATATCGCGAAGTTAAACGAGAAAGCGATATGATTAACGGCAGGAATAGGTACTTGTAGCAAAATAAGCTTCGAATAAATTCTTTTATGTTTGATTTATACAAACATGCAACATAAGTAGGATAAGCTATTTTGTTGTTTTTATAAGTATAAAAATATATAATAAAGATACAAATTCATATTAATTAATATATTAATATATACTGTAAAAACTCACATAAATACAAAAAAATTTCTTTCTTACTAACTTCTTAGTAACTTTATTATTTAAATATTATCAAAAGATTATCATTTAATATAGGATATTACTATTTAATATAGGAGTAATTAAGAATTATGACGAATAGAGATATATAAAAGATTGATACATTTGATATACTATATAATATACTGTAATGCTGATAATGTTAGTTAAAATCTTAAAAATAAAATATTTTAAAAAATTTTTATTTTATAAAGTTTTATATAGAGTAAAAATAACTATAGGAATTATTCTTCTTCTTGTGTTTTATTTTTATTAAACTGTGTAATAGTTCTGAGTGCCCTCCCTTTCTTGTATTATATATTAAAGATCTGAGAAAATTATTTTCTATTTTTATTTTTTATATATGCATAATTATAAATAAGTCTAATGATTAGAAATAAGATAAATCTCAACAAAATTATTTTTGGAATGTCTATATATACATATACTTGTGTATGTGTCAATATTTTTATATATTTTTATTTTTACAATAATTATTTGAAATATAATAATTTTAAAATTATTATTTTTGATTTTGAGGCAAATGTATGTGTGTGTGTTTTATGTCATTTTATACAACAGTAATAATAAAATTCTCCAAAAAATCAACATTAGCATATTGATATAATTATGTTCAATACGATATTCATGGAAAGTATGTTGTATTCATTTCTCCAGTAGAAACCTTTGATCTTTTTTACTGGGTCCCGGATGCCACCGTTCTTATCGCTAGTAGAGTTTGTCCTTTTTTAATTCAGTGTCGATTGTAAAAAAATTGAATACGAGACAGAGAGGGAGAAAACAGAAAAACGACAATCAATAATTATTACAATTTTGTTAAATTTTCATTAACATCGAGCTATATACATATTATGCATATCATGTGTATATATGTTATGCGTTTTTAATAATAAAAATTGAAATGCGTTTGAAATAATAAATGTGCAGATTATATTTGCGTAGAATAAATCGCTAAAAGTTTACTTTATGAACTACATCAACATTATCTATGTTACATAACTTTAATTTAATAAACAAATTAAAAAATAATTAATATAGTTATTAATCTTAATTAATTGTTATAAAATTTTTATTAATTAGTATATAAATAATTAATTTAGAGTAAAAATCCTATTTATTTAATATTAATTTTAAATAAATTTTTAAAATATAATATTTTATTAGATCTTATCAAACAATAAATATCATAATACAATACACACACAGATGTACCTCAATATTTTTATGCACACATGTATCTCAATACTTTTATGCACAGATGTAACTTAATACTTTTATGCACAAAACAATGAGAGGAATTACTTATTGTTAGTGTAAAAAAAATACATAGTTGTTTTTAAGAAAAAATATAGCTGCTAGTTGCGAATTACATATATTTTTTCTAAAAATATCTATGTGTTTTCTTTATTATTAATTGAGTCCTTTCATTATTTTGTGCATAAAGTATTGAAATAAGATCATTGGAAAATGATTATTTTACGAGATATTTAATAGTTTATATAAAACTATGTCAAATTATCAATAGTATAAAATATGTTGTAAACTTTTGGTCTCAATTTTTGGCCATTCTATCTTTATAACTATTTATGCCGAATATTGCGAGGAATTGATTTATATAAAAAATTAGGGTGGTCCTATTTAAAAAAAAATAAATTGATCTTTAAATAACCTTGAAAAATGACTTTAATTAAAATTCAAGATTATTAACTTTTTTCCTCGTCAAAACCATATATTTTGTTTGACATATTTTTTCTACAATCTTGTTTTTGAGATATTTGTGGCATGCGATAAAGATCGAACACCTCACTCAAAAAAATGGTTTTGCAATTGTAGCAAAAATTTTTTAGGTGCAAAAAATTAACTGAGGTAGACAAATGATTAGCACATATTGCAATATCGTATATATTTTGCACGTAATCAATCTAAATGACAGAGACAGAACTAAAAAATTCTATCTGTGACAAACGATAATTCTATCTGTGACAAACGATATTCTATCAGATACAAAAAATAGCGATAATTTTTGTTGCGACATCTAGAAATTTTTTTGCGTGCTATATATGTCTATACATATTTTCTTTCTCTTGTATAATTTTTATTTGTATAATATGTATATGAAAAATAATAAGAGGAATTAAAAATTAATTAACAAAATATTTATATATAAACCATTTTTTATATGTATATAATTATATATGACCAATTTTTTCCAATTTCTTCAAATTTAATTTTTCTAAAAATTATGCGAAATTTTTTATTTAAAAAATAATGCGAAACTTATTCTTCTAGTTAATTTTTTTATAATTATTTTTTATATTTTTTTCTATATATACAGACAAAAATTATACAAAAAACATACAAGAGCATATTTTTTGTGTAATTATATATGCGCTGAAGAAGGCTCAAAGAAAGAGCCGAAACGTTCGCTATTATTAATTATGTAATCGCTATCATCATCTATGTAATTTTATATTAAATATATTCAATCTAATAAGCATGCGCTTGATTAACTGCGCCCGGGCTCTCATAGCCAACTCAATTTGAGATTTAATTATTTATTAAAACTTAGCAGAGCCGTAACGATTGTTTTTAATTTAATTCAATCTTGTCATTTTATTAATTATATATTATATTTAATTAAATATAGATAGTTTTCCCGAAAATATATCATGAAAAATAATATAAAGAACTGTATTAAAAAATGTAGAAATGCACTTTAAAATGTTACTATTCTACTATCTCTTTCAGTTTTTTTATAAGGAGACGCGTTAACAATATCCGAAGTCAATGACACCAATACATCTATAACTGCTGCTCTTGCTACTATACAGTTCAAGACCCCGATATGTAAAGCGATACGATTTGAAACGTAAAAGCGAGATAAAACATTTGAACATTCCAAAGTCATCATAAGTAGATACACACTCATATAAATGTGTCAATAATAAAGATTTATCTCATGCCTTTTTGTAATAAATTATTAATTTAATATTATGTTAATCTTTCCGAAACTAAAAACGTAGACATTATAATATTATATTAATGTTTATATAAACTAATATATAAAAATAAAAATATATAAAACTAATGTACAAAAATTTATATTCTTTTTGTCTTTTTATAAAAACATAATATTATAAGAAATATAATATGTAATTAAAAAATTTTCATAAAGAAGAAATATAGATAATTATATAAAATTTTTAAAAATATTTAATCCATTTTTAATCATTTTTCTATTGCTTTTAATAACATAAAATAATATATAATCGAGTAAAAATGTGACCTTATAATTCTATTTTATATCATATAATACTGTTTTTGCAGTACTAAAAATGTATATGTAACAAATCAATAAATCTATGTATAACAAGCAAAACTTTAATTACATTAAAATCTATTACAAATCGGAATTTATTCAGTAATAATTTTATTAATAAATATGTGTTATATTTTTTAATATTAAACACTATAATATATTTTTTAATATGTTATATGATTTATCAATATTTAATTATAACACAAATATTGAAAATTCCATTGGTCGACAAAACTATCGTCGACAAATTTGAATAGATTTGTATATATGATTTTGTCCACATGTTAATTGCCGACAAGATAAATTATATAATAAGCATTATTTTTATCACAAGCATTACACAATAATTTAATAATTTAATTAAAAATGTCTATTTATTTTATATACATGACATAATTATGCATAAAAATTTTAAATAAAAACAAAAATTTTTTCAAACATTTTTTAAATACTTGATATAATTGTATGTGGAATATAAATGCGATAAATAATTCAGTTTTATTGAGTGTGTTTAGTTTTAATGTTATTTTTTTTTTTTTTTGAGTATTATTTTAGCTATAATTTTAAAATTAGATTTGATTTTAGTTTTAATTATAGTTTTTATATTATATACCAAGACTTATAGATAATTACAAACGTGCAAATTATTTGAAATAAATAATAATACGAAATTAATTATTATATGTAATTTGATTATAGGCGCAATATAATTTATATGCAAGAGCACTTAGCTACCAGAATTCTTGTTTTAAAATCTGCAGCATTTTGTGTTTTATTATATCTGTATATAATAATATTACACTTATATAGCCAACTCATTTTTTGCTAATTGAATTTATCGGCAATCAACATGTATAAGTAAATGCATGGAAACAAATCTATCGACAATAATTTTGTTGACAAACGATATCTCTGAAAAAGCCAGGTGTTCTGCAAAATGTATTTACACATAAGACAAAAGCTGGCTGTTACTGATTCATTAGCATTGAATTAGTACTGTTTGTTTCAGTTAAATAATAGCTACAACCTTTAGAAAGATTGTTGAAATAGGATTGCGGTTTAGTTGATAAAGGACTGTACAAACAATAGCATTAGCTGCTGGATTTTTCTTTCGACTACCTGCGGGAAACCATAAGTTCTTATACTTGAAATTAATTATGGTTTTATATATATATATATATATATATATATATATATATATATATCGAGAGGTCATATTTCACATAAATATATAATATAATAAAATATTTATAGCAATATTACATAGAGAATCAGTTAATATAAAAGAATTTTATAAATTTTTATTTCTTATTATTTTGTATATGAGTGTATTATGTGCGTGTAGATACAAGAATGTGTGAATATACAAGATGACCTATTATAATCTATAAATAGACTTATCTTGTGTGGCAAATAAAAGAAGTAGCACAAGAATTAAATTGTTTCAAGAGGGATATCGCAAATACTGCATGCATTCGTTTTAAGGAGACAATTCAGAAATTTTAAGATCAACTCGATTTTTTAAATACAAGTTTTCTTAAATATAAATCTATTTTTTTCATTACTCTATGTATAAAAATAGTATTAAAAATGTAAGCATTTAAAAAATAAATTTTAGGAGATATTTTAATTTTTTTCTTAGCGTACTTGTGGGTCGTCTGATTTAAATATTCTATAAGCCCGTGACAGAATTGTAATCTATGATTGAAATTAATCTTTTCTAAATGTCGCATGAAATTTTGACATGATACAGATAACGGTAATATCTCAATAGCCGCGCTATAGTATATATTATGAAATTTAATGATCATAAGTGTATGTTGATATGCAAATTTGCAGCCATGAATTTTAGAGTAATTAAAAACGTCACTCGTTTTGAGCTTTGTAGAAAATTTTTGATGTTCTAGATATTTTTATCGAGGTTTAATATCTATTGATTTTATTATAATCTCAGTATTGGCTGTCATCTGGACATAATTTTTTCAATATAATTTTCTTGTTACTAAATAATAATCATCGTTAGATCCAAACATCAGAATCAAATTCAATTCTGTTGGAAAATAATTAACTATTTTATTAGAGAGAAAGTGGGATGGAGGGGAAGAGAGAAAGGAAAAACGGAGAAATATATATATCATCTCCAAATCTTGTAAGATGATGTTGGCGATGATCGGAAGAGCGGGAAAACATTATAACGTGTTAAACGTCTGCTGATAACAAACCGTTATTGAACATGAAAAAGATGGAATTAAGGACAAATCGGACTGCCCTCAGGAACTCGTCTCAAAGTATGGCATACTTTTTTTCTATAGTTTTCTATAGTTTTTATAGCTTCATGATACTACAGCCAGATCAGTCGAAACGTTAGTGAAAAGCTATATTACGTTTAGTTACGTCTATTAACTTAAAATCATCTTCTATGTATGTATCTGCAAATTTATCTACCAGTTAGAAGCTGTTGATGATGGCTGCTGGCTGTTGGTATGGAGCTATGAATAATGTCGTGTAAGTGGCTAAAAAGCAAGTGGTCAACGCATAAAGTGGACTGTTTGTTGAAGAGACGATGATCCGAAGGTGGCAGACCGGTTTGTGGATCTTCAGTACACAATAGGCCCTCGGCAATGCACTGTCGATATAATTGAGTTTTCAACAAAAAGCCGAGTCCCTATTACGTACATCGTACATTAAGGGAGTTATAAAAGTCCGGGTATCTTTTGATCACATCTCATATATGGAAGACGTCTCTATTGTTGGAAATGATATTTAGCAAGAGACAAATAGTCTAAATCTCTACAGTGACATTGAAAGCCTACACTGCGTCTCACGTTGGTAGAGAATTTGTCTGAAATTTAAATCTAACGCGCGTTGTTGACATTATCTCAACGTAATAATTTCTTCACGGGTTTTATGTTTGTTTCGTACGATTGCAATGTTATGTGACAATCAGTTTGAATAACTGGCAGTTGCATTCCGACTCTAACTCACGGTGTCTTGTCGGTTGTCGGTGAATCTCGCTCGCATTACATATCTCATTCATTTATTTTTATAACATCTCAATGCTGCCTTTCTTCAGCATATGCATCAAATCGTTAACGATTGGATATTTTATAATGTTTCTAATCAACCGTGTAATCTCTTTCTCAACGACTGGAACCAGAGGGAGATTTACTACGCTTGTCGCTCGTATAGATTACTGAAGGTGGCATAAAATAAATGAATGCACAGTTTAATCTATTTTATATATGTAATTTCCACATGGAAAGTTGATTTTATATTATTTATATTTGTATGCAAACGCATTTTATATATATTCCATATATTTTATCATACACGAATTTACATACAAAATATAAATTTAAACACGAATTTACTTCTATAATCCACGTTCTATATCGATCTATGTATTTTTCGACTTGCTGATGATAATAGTCCTTTGGGATCGAAACGTTTAATAAATAATATTTGAAAGGAAAGAATATAATTTGCGCTTTCCGCAAATAAAGACGATAAAAATTCTCTTATTTTTGCAATAACTTTGGCTTTTAATTCATTATAAAAATTCTGTTGTTCTTTTATAAAAAAATATGCTTTATATACTGACAATTGTTAGATTATTTAATTAGATCTTAAATTATTAAAAAAACAAAACTGTTTGAATTATAATAAAACAATGGATTCAGCTGTCCCTGATAAATCTTTAAAGAAATAATTTTTTCACTCCTGATTTTTATTTTTTCAAATTAATAATAATAAAAATAATATTTTCCTTTTCTCTCTTTTCTCTGATTTATAATACTTATAAATAATTTATACATGGTATTGTACATACATATGTGTGTATATAATATAGAGATTTAAAGAAGCATCCAAAATGATTTGTATTGTATTGTAACAAAAATATATTTATAATTATCAAATTATCTAAAAAATGGTCAGTAAAAACATTTGTGAGATCGTAAGGCGATCAAAAATCAAAGCATATAAGCATGAATCGAGATGAAGAGTTAATCAAGAGGTCCGGTAATCAATCACGATCGATCGTGCCTATTATGGGTTTGCAATATTCCCCTTCTCTTTTGCTTTTTCTTGAACTGCTCCTGACCGGTAATGGATTACACACCTTTGGTCTTTCTCTCTCTCTTCTCTCTCTCTCTCTTTTGTACATTGATCTATTATTTTTTTCTATTGCCTCGGCAAAGATATATATGTCTCGATCGAACGTGTAATATAAGAATAATAATAATAATCGACATCGTATAAGAACCGTAAAGAGAATTGGTTGCTGATTTTATTAGCGCGGTGCGAACCGTCCATCAAAAATTCTTTGCTGACTTACAAGAATACCGCTACAAAATTTTATTTGATAAATGCATAATCATAAATGTATAATCATATTCTTTTACACATTGTTTTAGTAAAAATAACATACTTTTCTCATTATTATTCACATTATTATCTTTATTACCTTCACATTATTATGATAAATGAATTTTACTTGTCACATTTTTTAAGTCAAAAATTTTCACTGTTGAGAACATATAATTTAAAAATTTATTATTTGATCAAATTGTTGTTTATATTATTGTAATACGCTTATATCATCAGTAATCTCTACATGTATTAATATTTTTCAGAAATTTAAAAATATTGTAGTTTATTTGTTGCAAGTATTGCAATTAATTAAAATCATTAATCACGAATGATATCACGTAATAAGACTTAAATAAGCGCAAATACATAGATGCACACAAATATCCATAAGCAGTTCATGCGCCAAAATTAGAAAGAGAGCGCAATGTTTTCAGAAGTCCGTTTATCTCTTTTCAATTCAACTAGATGAAGGGGTATATCATAGACGCATGTATAAGAGTATTAACTACACACGCGCGCACACACATATCTATAAGCAGTTCATGTGCCAAAATTAGACAGAGAATACAAAGAGAGACTTAACCATTTCAATATTAGGCAATGTGTGCGCTCCATTAAAAGTAATATTAACAACAATTATCATAATTAGTCAAAATATGCAAAATATTTTTCTTTGTGTTTTTTCAACAAAACGTTTCACATTCAACTGTGTCTGTGAAAATTAAATCAATGCTTCACATTTCTATAAAATATCGGAGCCGACAAAGAGAACGGTGACGGTGCTGATAATTAGCAGGCTAGATGGTAGACAAACATTGGTCGCGTTTCTGCGGTATCTATGTAAGCGAAACATGTGTTTCAAGGCACTAACATCCATCACGTCTTTGAACACGCCTACTTCGTGTCACATAGTGGCATTTGCCTTACAGTTTTAACTTTGCTTTCTGTGCTTTAAATTTGTATTTACTGTCTTCCATGTTTTTATGATTTTTTTGATAGAAATTTTGATATATTATTAATTATTGAACTTGTATGTGCATGTATATGCATTTTCGTTCATATATCATTTCAAAATATATATTGGTTTTTATTTCTTTCTTTTGATTTCTTTTACACACACAAAATTAGAATTACACTTGATAAACAATTATACTTGATAAAATTATATTCAAAATATAATTTGAAGTTTAAATCTCTATTGAATCGCCTTTCAATGGTCAAAAAGATGTGCATTTATTGAAAACTAAAAATTAATTTCTTTGACAGTAAAATATTTTCATTAAAAAACAAAATCCAAACACAAAAAATTTTTAAGTAAAAGTTAAATTTTGTTTAGAGATTAGAGACTCACAGAGATTATTTGTTATACATTATATTATTATATTATACCTTTTTGTATATTTTATATTATATTATAATCGTTTTCTATTTTTGGCTGTTATATACGTATTATAATATTTTTTATTTGCATTATATTATAAATATATATAAATAATATTTTCCAAAACGCTGATGAAAACTGTTGAAATTATAATAAATTTATTGAAGATACAAATAAAAAATAATTGAATAATTACTGAATCTATTGCAATATACGTATACGCGTGCGGTGAAGAGACAGCTTAATGTTACACGGTTATTAAGCGCGTAACGAAGCATTGGGATTATTAATCAAGTTTAATTATGTATTATGTCTAGCAACCGTGTAACAGTGTGAGATCTCTTTTTACCGCGCATTTATATATTTATGATTGACCGATATTTTAAATTAAATTCTTATTAATTATGGTAAAAGTCGCAAAACGGTAGAAAACCTTTCTACTCAATTATTTAACCTGTTCTACCTGCATATGAGAGATAATATAGTTATTATCTTAGTTATTGTCGGACCTTGTATATAAAATAGATAACTGAAGATACGGAAAACAATAAATAAAAAAAATTTTAGAATTTATATTTCACGAATCACTATAAATGAGTTCGTTCGATTGAAAAATTGTTTACTACGTACAATTTGCCTTTGATTCAGAAATCAAAAATTATATACATATAACATAACGCATTAAATAAAATGTACTAAATAACAAACATAAGAACAAAAAAAACACTTCTTATTTTTTACTGCTTTCATGTATAATGTATGCTATAAGAAAAAATAATCAGTTCTAAGATATTCTACAATTTATCGGTCTTAGAGAGTTTCAGTCATCTATCTTTAATTTAAAAATATCTTAAGAATTATAAGTCTTATTAATTACAAAATTGTTAAGATGCCAACATTGCTTTTTTATTAAATTATTAGTCATTATATAAAAATAATATAAAATTCAAGATATAGCTACTGTCATTTTAAACCAATGATATAAATAAAATTACATATTCAAAACTTGATCAAAAAATATAATATAAATTTATTAATAGAAATATCTGCATATATATATATATGAAAATATAAAAAAAAGTAATAAAGGATTGTTTTAAAATCGCTTTGTTTAAAAGTTTTAAAAAAATTATTAACTACAAAGTTCGCTAATAAAACATTAACTGCCCAACAATAATATGCTTATAGGTACTCTGAAAATAAATTCATTTAACATGAAAACAGTAAAAATAGAACAGATGCAATTTTCAGACAAATAGTTGCATAATGCCTGCCTACATTTAGACATGCCTACATAGAAATCTTATGTATGAATGAGACATGTGTGATTTACAGATTCTCTCCATTTCTTCACAAAATAAGGTATTAAATTGCACCGTTATTTGCTTAAACGACAATGTACGATTCTTAAATATTACAGAGAAATTTGATTACTAATTGTATCAATATATCAAAAGATATTAATGTTTTCAATTATGAAAATTGCATCTTAAAATTAGAAAAATTTTAGATTCAACTTTTTCTAAAGAAATGTAGAAAAATGCAATTTTGTATGCAGGATGCATGGCATGTCATTTTATTATTTTATTAAAGATTTTATTTATGCATGTGGGTCTCTCTACTTTTTCATACACTACCATTAGCTATTCTTTTCGCACATCGACTCGCATACCGTTCAAGCAACACAGACGCGTGTATAGAGGATATAAATAAATAAGAAAAATTATAACGGAAAGAGGGGTCCTATACGATGCGGCTACATAATTCTTGGAAGAGTTTCGGACGGAATCGTCGCCGCCGCCGTTGATAGCAATATGTTTTTGCTTTGCGAGCATTCTACTGCGTCTGCCGTACTTTTACAGTCGTTTTGTTTTGTAATGATAATTTTTAACACTCAGCAAGTCTATTTTTACAATTTTAGTGCATTCAAGCATCTTGATTTTAAACGTGAATTTAAATATAAATATACACATAAAAAATAGTTTACTCTCACATAATTATATCGATAAACAATGAAAAGAATTATTTGAGTTTATGAATTTATTGGCGAAAAACATATATTTCTCCTACTTTATATGCAAAATTGTTTTTATAATATAATTAAGGTAAATCTTATTTTCTCTAATCCTATGTATATTTTTAAATATTAATATTTTCGATATTTAAATCTTTTATGTGTTTAACTTAAAGTGTAAATATTTATTTCATTTTCAAGTCTTGCGAGATTAAAAATGTGTACTTTTAAAACACTTTGCTAACAATTTTTAGTTATTGAATCGATAAAATATTACTTTTATAATCAACTTTTTTACAAAGATAGATTTATATAATATTATAATAGACTATATTATATTATGATAGATTTATATAAAAATGATTGATTTTATTCACATTTTATATTGATATATTCTTCGATAAAAATTTTTAAAAAATGTTAAATAAAATTCTTTACAGTTTCTGCGGAAGGGGCCTGATTTTTTTTCCTATTCTAATATTTAAAATTCAAAGTCAAGCCGTTTCGAAAATCATGAGCATAGACGAATTTATCAAGAAAGTGCGTAAAATTATTACTGCAGATTCGAATGTGACATGTAGAATGCTTGTTAACGAATTTGGCGTGTCTAAGGATACAATTTATGATATTTTAACGAACAATTTGCACAAAAGAAAGATCTGCGCTTAATTTGTGCAGCGCACGCTTTACAAGATCTTCACTGTACGGGTACGCGAATCTTTGGCCGAAGAACAAGTGTGCATCATCTAGCATTCACCGTATTCATCAAAGGATTCTGCACCATATTTATGAGAAAATGGCTTTCAGTGGATTTGGCTGCAGTTGTAATATTTTGTAATTTACATGATGAAATGTCTCTATAGTCACAACTCAAAAAGAACAGCTTTTGAGCTCAAATTTAACATCTCATCGCTCAAGTTACCAGTGCAATAGAGCATAAGAAGTTTTTTATATTCGTTATTCTCATCATATTTTATGATCATGAAAAAAAAATATATTTCGCACATACACACACACATACACACACTGAGAGAGTTTGGAGTCAATAAATACCATGGCAGTGATGAACCATAAAGTGCTGATTTTTACCTGTGACTCACACACACTGACAGACACACACGCGGCACAGCTGAGATTTGAAGTCCACACAGGACCTCATAGTTCGTCACTGTCACGGTATTTATTGACATAAAACCCTCTCACAATCAGCTGTGTGTGTAAATGTGTGTGTGTGTTTGTGTTTGTTAGTGAGGGTGTACACATGATCTCACATGCTATGAATACAACATATTATATTTCATGATTATAAAATATGATAGAAATGCTGAAGGATTTTTTATGCTTTATTGCACTGAGATATAATTTGAGCGATAAGATGTTAGGATTAAATTGTAGCTCAAAAACTAATAATTTCATAATTTTAAGTTGCTATAAAGATTTCATCAAAACGATTTAAACTACAAAATATAACTGCAGCCAAATCCACTAAAAGCCATTTTTCCATAAAAATAGTGCGAAGTCTTTTATTATTAAATAACTCTTTTCTATTCTCAAAAATAAAAATAACGAGGAACATTATACAATGAGCAATTAGCTCAATAGCAGCGGACAAACATCAGCAGATTAAAGTTGTCTTGTTACTGATTAATAATCAAATTTATAATTTTCATTTTAAGAAAATAAATTTGGACAAGCAAAATGTAGATATTATATTATAAAAGATATTAAATATATATTAAGCCAAATAATATTTATTAAACTGAATATATAGAAATGCATGCAAAATGTGGTTATTAATTTAAAAGAATGTATTATCTATTTTTATCAGAGTTTAATATTAAAATTCAATGTCTTTAGTGAGTTCAGAATATGAAATAGATTTTTTGACTGTACTTGACTAATCCGAAATTTTAATAAAAAATTAAATATGTATCAATTATTTATCATCGACAGAATCATCTTTAAAATATAATGCGCCAATTATATGCATTTATTATATTAATACACTAATCCATATATTCTCTGTGAATTGTACACAATTAACCGCAAAATACAAAAGAATTTCTGCAAATTTGTCTTTGTTAATTTTGATATCTTTTCATATGTATTTTCATGAATATTTATCATGTACCCTTTATAAAGATATAATAGGAAGATAACGCGACGGCAGGAGCAGACATAACTTGGTAAATACACAACTGTATTTATGCAAGTGCATCGTGATTGAATAACTTGCACTGTGTAGAAAGTAATCATTAATTTTTGTTTTCCAATAATTTTTCGCCAGAGGACAATCATCAGTATTGTATTGTTTCGTATATAATTTGAATACATGTCCTAGATCATTACGTACAGCTCCACTTTTTTGCCTCAGATTTTATAGATTTAAATCTATCTAATATACTATACTCGAGCTTCTCCACTGACTTGTCATGCTCTTAACTGATACGACTTTTTTATTTCCTCTTTTTCTATTTTAAACGATCCGTCTAGCTTCTGATACATTTTATTAACCGCTCATATCTCCTTGATAAACTTTAGATTTTAATTTCAAATTTTAATAAACAAATTTCTGTTTAGCTATTAAATATTATTAAATATTTATTTTCTAAAATAAATATTATGCTCTTTTAAAAATTCATAAATCTGTTCAACATGTATATTACATATAAATAATATGTTTATATATACATAATATATACACACATACATATAATATAAAACAAAATTATTTTTGATAAATGTTTCTATATAACTATATACCCATATACACATATATTATTAATATTAATTATTAGTATTAATTATTAGTATTAATTATTAGTATTAATATTATTTATTGTAGTAAAAAATTTTGTTGCATCGCAAAATTCAAGAGTTACATAAAGTAGATTATGTTAATAGATTGAAAGTTTTAAAAAGACAGAAATAATACATATATATGGAAAATAATAATGTTGTGACACTTTATATATACAGGTTATAGAACTAGATGATTATTTTCTGTTTGAAAAAGGGGCTAAAATGTCTTCACCCTGGTACCGGTTAAGCTGGAACAGCTCGCCGACTCGCATAGTTATATTCACTCACACTTATGTGCATCGTCATATATACGCAGATGTCTGTGCAGTTGTCGTTCTTTTTCGTTAGATATGTGCGTTACACGCGTGTAAAATGACTACACGCGTCGGAACCTTTGATCTCAACCATTCATCACTGCTTGCGAGAAAAAGTCTAATAATATTACATGCACAGACTTCATATGTGTACGGATATATATCTGTGTTCATGTATACCAATATATACGCGTACTTAAAACCTCGTAGAAGCACTACGAATATAGTGTACTTCTCTCATCTTCGTAAAATGTTTTATCTGCATTCAGTGAAAAGCGTTTTGCCAAGAATAGTGTGACAAGTATTTCAGCTTATAGTTGCATATATCCAAATTATTGTATTTTAATATTGCGCAATATTGTTTCAGGCAAAATAAAGTAAATAGACTTGATTACGAAATAAATATTTGCATAAAAAATTGCGCAAAATTGGAAAAGGGGTGAGAGAGAGAGACAGACAGACAGAAAGTCTTCTTCTAAATTGCATGTTTTTAACACTAGTGGTTTTATATGTAGATAATTTTAATTATACTCTAATTGTAGAAAAATTATTTCAAAAAGATAAAAAAAGCTTGATATCTACATGCTTGTTTAAAAAATTGTTGCATAAAATAATGTTGCTTTAATATGTATTTTATTGCTTTATTTTCCTACAAAAGTAATAATATCAGAAAATTGCATCAAATTATAAGAATAAATAGGTATTATACATATATACTACAAAATTTAATTCTTCGTTACTGACTCTTTATTATTTTATTTTAGTATTAAAATTTTAAATTCAACAAAGAAATGTTTACTTTAATATAACACCCGCAAGTTATCTTATTATATGTACTGTCATGATCCTAAAAATCAAAACGTTTTAACAGTCACTCGTTGTTTAAAAAATTAATTAAAAAATTGTTAACAATTACAGATGCAGGTAATCAAAGTAAGGTTCCAAGATAAATTGATAAAAACATCGATATATTGGAAAGTGTATATAGATATTACTACTTATAAAACTACCACAGACATACATATTTAGTAGAACACACAGACTTTTATATAGAATGTTTTAATTTAAAATATCAATTTAAAAGTGTCAAAATTTGAAAAATAAATATGTAAGGTTTGCAAATTTTTGCAAAATAAGGTCACTTGATGCTTTGAATGTAAAATAAAATTTAATTACACAATTTCACGTGAGTTTACAACTATCTACACAAAACAAAGCCCATTTTAAATCATCTAATATTTTCAATGTAATAAAGAGTTTTATGTGAAATTTATAATTGTGCAATTCCAGATGGATTTTCAATTTTCTGCGCGAAGCAAAGTTCACTCCACATTTTCCATCATACTTAAAAAAAGTCCCTTTTTTTCTATCTATCTCTTTAAATTTAAAAGTAATATAAAATCATTTTATATATCTCACAGAAAGATAAGAATTTAATCTAATGATATCATACAATGAGATATAAACCTTAATGACACTGAAAGCACCTGATAATACGAGGTAGAGCTCACTTTGCATGGATAATTGCAAATTCCATATGGAATTGTACAATTATACATCTCATTTCGCATCAGAAGCACTAGACAGTATGGGATGGATTTTACTTCTCGCGGAAAGCTAGAAATCTATGTGAAACCATATAATTATATTTTAGTACGATCTTGTGTTGCACTAGAAATACTGGATATAGAGTGGAATCTCTCGTTTTGTACGAAATTATTGATATTTTTAAATACCCTATATAAAAATCTGTATAAATGTGCGCGTGTGTAGTATGGATAAATAATATTTATATAAACTATCCAAATTTTATATCAAATTTTTTCATTGTTAATTTATGTTAGAATCTTGCTTTGAGTGATATATGTTAATATTTTTTTAATAAACAATAAGTTACAGCAAAAAATTTTTTTGAAGTTATTTCATGGAGGATTATAATTTTGACAATCATATGTGAAAGTCAAAGTGCGGATGTTATATTTATTCTATAAAATATATATATATATATATATTTGTTTTATATCAAATAAGAAATTTCTAAAATATATATTAATAAAAATGATAAATTTAATTAAAAGTATAATTAGTCATTTTTAGAATTAAAAGTAACAAAAATTAATGAAAAAAACTTTGCGTTATTGTAGCAATTAAAAATAACGCTTTGACTACTAATGAATGCAGTAATTTGCTGTCCGTCGCTTGGCGCGAGAAATATCTCTCTTGAGTTTGTACATATATATATATATATATATATATATATATATATATATAAACCGGGTCTATATAAGAAATTTTCTTAGCTATTATAAATCTTACAATTACCTGTATGAGTTCAAAAACTTATTATACATCAATGCATAATAATTTAAAAGATCTTCAAAAATGAAAAATAATAAACTTTTTTATTATGCATGATGACTTTACTAATTTATAAAATAAAAAATTTATTTTCTTAACGATTTATTAACTGCACCATTATTTAAAAATTAAGTTTAAAAAATAACGTTTATTTTTCTTCAGCATATAATTTATTATATTTTATTATAAATTATTTTGAAAATTTTAAAATATAAAGTTCATTGGATAATTTAATAGGTTCATTGAATCTCACTCTCTTTCTTGAACCATTTTACCATGTTCTATTTTGGATAAAATTTCTATGTTATTCTGCATTAAAGTGCTCACTGTTGTAATTTAAAATTTTTTAAAGAAACAATTCAAACAAAAAATACTAATAAATTATCCATTATAATTGATTAGAGTTACTTATAAGAATCTTAACTATAGCTTGTTAATTATAAATAATGTTTCATAATATATTTCTTTAAGATTGATTAAAATTGTTTCTAATAGAATCCGATGAATACACATCATAATGTACTGCTGAATGACAAAATCAAACAATTTTAATGTCAAGCTTTCTTAGCTTGTGAATTTTCTTGTACGAGAATACTAAATCATCGATATTATTGATAGGCTTTAGTAAATTCTAATAATCTATATGATATACATATATATCCCAATGTTACGCGGTTGCTAAGCGCGCAACGAAGCGGTCTACAGAAGAAACACTCTACAATTAGCTGTCTCTTAAAGTAGTAATACCGGGATGTCTCTTCTCGCCATGCGCTTGTACTCGCGCGAATTGGCCGATCTTTTTTAATTAATTTCTCATTAATAATTAAAGATCGCAAAACGGTAGAGGACTTTCCTATTTGATTTAATCCACTTTATCTGCACACGAGAAGTGCGACAATTATATATTATTCCGTACATAAAAATAATGTATATATGTATTCAGGGTCGGCTTGCTGACAGATTTTTTAAATCATTTAGGGACGAAATATCTTAATATCAAAATATCAAGCCTATATTTTTTTAATGAGAAGCGTTTAAAATTGTCTGATAAAATTTAAAGTTTATACCTTTAAGAATGGTATATCGCACAGTAGGTGCTTTCAAATATCGATCCTCTAATTATGATCTTAATATTGTCCAAATTTTTCTATGGATATTATTAATCTGTTGCATAAATTTCCTGATAATAGCAGCACAAAAGTATTACGGATTATTCAAATCGACCACAATTTGCGTATCGAACTATCAAAACTGTCACATAAAGTGTATTTACAGGCGAATAATGTCTCTCATATAAAAATCTAATCAATACAATTGATAAATTATTTTTTTATTTTTATGATAAAATAAGCAATGTGACAATATGCTTCTATCGTTACTAGGCCGACTAAACTGCCGTCAGGCCGAACGTCCGCCGGACAAGAGCAAAGGCGCATAGCGCTCCGTTTAATCTTCCATATTTTAAACGACCGCATATTATACGGCCATACCAGGAACACTCGCCACCAGCATCGTTCCAAAGAATGGAACCGGGCTGAACCAAGGAAACTTTCAATATAAAAACTGACTCTTATAGAGTATCTTTTTACCAGATCTGTTCCTGAAGCAGTTTAAGTTACACGGTAAAAAATCCAAAATCGATCCTAATAGCAGAACTGAAGAAGAAAATCGGGGTGGAAGTGTTTTTCGCTTCCTTTGAGAATCCTCAATTACAAGATACCAAATGCCGCAATCTTAAGGTACAAATAGGGGTGAAATGTTCTCCAGCGAGCTTTCTCGCTTCCGAGTCATACTTTCGCTGTAACCACCGGTCCGCATCTTATTTGCCTGTCTGGGCATATACGTTAATCTCACGAAAATGAAAACCGACGATCTCTGTCGCTATACGAGAACGAAAATCCACATACGCGTGCATCATTGTAATAGCCGCGACGCCATTTTTACGCGCCTAAGATCCACGCCGCTAGAATCGTACTATGGCCTTGTATGTACATCATGCCGTCCGGCACCGAACTTACGTTTCACGGGTACATCAATCGGTACCGCCTGCCGAAATTATTAATGCAAAGCTCCGTCTTTTGCAACTAGAGATCATGCATGATTTCTACCCGATAATTGCCGCGTCGCTTCGATTGAGTAAATAGAACCACGCATTAACGTGTCTTGAGCGAAATAATAAGCGCGACTATTTTTTTCTAATACCATATTTGACCATGATTGGACAACAGTCGCAATAAACTATTTATTACACCATAAACTCGCGTCCCCTGTTTCAAGCTTCTCCGAGACATAATTTTAACAAGTTACCCGAGCGTTCTCGAAAATGGTCTGTTGCAGTATTAAAAATTCATTGATAAAGTAGAATTTTTAATTTAATTAATAAACTAAAATTCTATGTCAATTAATTTTTTTCTGATTTTTCTTTCTTTATTAATTTTTTTAGAATGTTTGAAGAATGGCAATTATAAGTTTTAAATAATGATAAAATCTATGTGTAAGTATGTTATATCTATTATTTATTACGATTTTATTTTTTATTTATGGTTTCCTTTTTTTTATAAAACTTTTAGAAAAGCGGTTGCACATCTTAAGAAAAAAATCCTAAAAGCAAAAATTCAGAATAAGAAATTATTGAATAGGAAATCGCGAAATTATTGTGGTTGCACCGTGCAAACTTACATACGATATTTATAAGTCTACTATTAGTATCAGACAATTCATATTTTCTATCTACTTAATTATCACATCTATCTTTCTACTGTAAAACATTTATAAAACAAAAATTAGTTTAAAAGTCAATTTATTTAAAAATCGATTTACGACTTGCGTTTTGGCGCTTACACATATATATGGAGGAAAAAGAAGTATAAATATGCTTAGATTTATGTTTGCATACAAGACGAGTATATCGTATTTAGAATTAAATAAAACCGAGATGAAGGAAACATTAGCAGAACTCCTAGCGTATATTCTTAAAAAAGAAAATTTTCATCAATTCCCAGTATTTTAAATCTTGAAGAAACTTATAGAAATATAAAAGACGAATATGCTTTGCGCAATATATTGTAAAATGTACCCGCAATTATCTCCAGAAGCAGTCGATGAAGAAATCAGTCGTCTTATTGTTAGAAATAATATCAGACAAATAGATGAATAGCGGAGATAGACGTACTCAAACTCTTCACGATTCATCGAGAAGAGTGAGAAGAAAGAGGAGAAAGCGCGATATTACTCAAACTCATACAAGGAGTTCGAGAGATGCAAACGGAAATGAATACATTATGCGTGACGAAACTCCGCGCAAATATAGACGAAAGAAATCCAAGACGCCGAGACTACGATAACGAAAGATTCGACGTCACGTACAGACGCACAGAAATCGACGTAAGAAACCGACGAAAGACCGTTCAATACGATCTGCAATTTTTTTAAAGGAAGCTATAATATATGTTTTTCGAATTCGACAGAACCTCGCGGAATAAATTACACAGATTTCTAATTGTAAGTGCAAGCAGCGAATGACGTCAAAAATATTAACCCTGCTGAAGACGAAATATTATTAAAAGCTATTTTGTATTAAACTAAATGGAAAAGCAATATTGGATTTCTAAACGCGAGATATACAAACTTTTGAAGAATTAAAATAATTCATTGAAACAAAAATCAGGAGAAAGTGTGCAAATTTTTAAATTATATGTCAACAACCATAAAGTTATATAAATCGATGATCAAAGAGAGGGAATGTACTTTCGAACACAAGTGGATTATTTGAGAAACAATTAAATAATAGAACTGAGAAATTTAATAACTTGGGTCACGAGACAAAATGACTCGTGCGTTTGCAATGTTATACATTCCAAAAAGCAATAGCTTGCGCAAGCATGATAAAATAAAATATAATAAAAAATCCAATTATTTGAATCGGAATAAATGCAATCAATTCTATTCATGACAAACGCAAAATTTGCTGTTAAAAATGTGGAAAATCTAGTCATTACGGATGCGATTGTTGAAGTAGTCGATATTCCGAATGATTTTCATTATCAAAAGCAAAAAAACACTCTCGAATTAATACGATTGAAAAATTTTGCAATTATTATAAAAAATCTGTAATAAATGTTAGTTTTCAAACAAATGGGCAGAAACAAATCAATTAAATCGGTGATGGAAAGCTATTAAAAATTCATGAGCCGATAACAAGAAAGATAATAATAAATCATATGGACAATGAAGAAAGAGAATTTCAACTCCGTGCAGCAGTGACAAAAAAGACAAAGAAGAAATTAATAAAAAAAAATATCATGACACTTACATTAGAATATCGTATTACTTATATGAAAAATACGCTGCAAGCAAATGCAAGAACAAATTTCGCTAATTTTTTACCAGTACATTAATTAAAACGCGAAAAGATAAGCATGCTATATGAATATTCGAAAAAGGGGAAGAATCTTCATTATTTCGATTAATAAAATTAAAGTATTTAAGAGACGAAACGCTGATTTTTAAAGATAGAATCGCACTTACCAAGATAATAGGACATAAAGCATAATCGACAAAATGTAAGCAACAATTAAATGAGTGTAAATTAAAACACGCGATATTTATTGTCAAAAATGACTTCCCAATAGAGTATGAATTCTAGGAACCAACTTCTTCCTTAAACATGTAATTTCATTTACTACATAGCAAAACAATTAAAAATAGGAAAAATTATTTTGAAATTCTATCCATACAAAAAATAATATTTGAAACGCGCAACAAAATGTAGAAACTGCGACTCATCCAAATAAAATAAAGCATATTCAATAGTTTAGAAAGAAATCGTACCGAACATATTTATCGGATGTTGTCCAACCAAATTGGAGAATTATTTATTATAATTATTAATTATTATTATTAGTTATTTATTATAATTTCCGCGATCACATAAAGAACATCACTAATGACACTGTCAAAATACAAACATTACATGTAACCGTAGAAGAAATAATGCCAGACAATAAATTTTATCATGACAGGTGATATACAATGTATATATAGCACATTTAAAATATAAAATACATATATTAAATTGAGTCAGATAACTTGCAATACAGATAACAAATACTTATTTCTTCTTGAATATTTGAAATGATTCAATTTTGCTAATGGTTATAAATGATGCAGTTTCTTATTTTATTTATTAGTATTATTAAATATTATTAGTAAAATTGAATAATTTAAAATATTAAAATAGAAAAAAATAAATACTTGTTTTATTTATATCAGCAGTTATTTTTTATAAGTAATCTATTTATTAATTAAGATACTGTAAAAAAAACTTGTATCACGTTTATATTAAATATATGCATGTATCTAAAATCCTAAATTTCTAATCATAGATATTGTATTGTGTGACAATTATAGTTATTAAACATTAATTCTATTTTCTTTATTTCTCTCTCTCTCTCTCTCTCTCTTTCTCTTTCTCTCTCATTCTCTCTCTTTAATAACTATTAATTATTAAAATTATTAAACAAAGAAAGACATTTATTTAAATTATGAATAGATCAAATCGTAAAATAAATTGCAAATTATTGATAATTAATCAATTTTCTTAAATATAAAACTGTGGTTAGTTATTTTTAGCATAATTTGTGCAATAAGAAATTGATTAATTATGTCACAGAAAACAGCAACATTGAAATCGGAGGTCAACCGCAACAACAACATCAACAACAGCAACAACAACAGCAACATCAACAGCAATATGGAGAAGTAAATCAATTAGGGGGTGTATTCGTGAATGGTAGACCTCTCCCTAACGCTGTCAGATTGAGAATAGTCGAGCTTGCACAGTTGGGTATCAGACCATGTGATATCTCACGACAACTACGTGTCAGTCACGGATGCGTCAGTAAGATATTGGCACGATATCATGAAACGGGTAGCATTTTGCCAGGCGCGATTGGTGGTAGTAAACCACGAGTAACCACACCAAAAGTCGTGCAATATATTAAACAATTAAAGTTAAAGGATCCAGGGATCTTTGCCTGGGAGATCAGGGATCGGCTGCTATCCGATGGTGTTTGCGATAAATACAACGTTCCTTCAGTCTCCAGTATATCGAGGATATTGAGAAACAAAGTCGGCATAACGACGACTATGCATCATCATCCACATCATTCAGCTCACCATCACCATCATCATCTTTACGCAGCCGCTGCAGCGGCTGGTGCAGCTCTTTGTCCAGTGCCGTATCCACCGACACCTTATCATCCGACGGTGCCACCTTCCATCACACATCATCATCATCAAGGTTGGTATTCGGAGATTTACGCATAGCGATTTCGAGCGAAAGATTTTTCTAATATTTAATATTAGTGTTCGATATAGTATTATCAATCAATCAATGGAAATTGTATAAATACTTTAGTTCAAATATCAAGTATAAATATAATAATTCAATCTCTTTTCTATCAATCTCACTTTCTTATTATCTTTCAATCTTACATTGTTTTGAATTATGATAAAAGAATTCAAAATAAATTCTATTTTCTCTATATAACTTACATGCTTTTTATTAAATTAATATTTATATTTAACTCTAACAATAAATTTTTGCGAGATCAGAGATCATAGATTTTATTATATTTATTTGCTATTGCTGCGTTTTTAGTTGGACCATCGTCAGCGAATAAACTGTCATCATTGTCGCCAACAGTTCATACTAGCGGCGGACATCAAATGGCAACCAACAACGCTCATCTGCAATGGCCAAGTCCTCATACTGTACACGACATTTTGGCTAACAACTGTAACGTACAGAATTCCTCGTCGTCTCCTTCGCCAACTTCCTCATTATGCTCCACGATCAACAACAATCATCACAATCGTCATAATGATAATTCCGCTAATAATAATAGCAACAACAGCAATAGCAATAATAATAATGACCGTAGGACATCAAGTCATCTTCATCCGCATCATTCTCACTTGGCACATCATAATCATCAACAGTATTACACTTCTGCGTTATATCATCATCATCATCATTCGGATACTATGGCAGCGGCCACCATATCATCCACTCTCTCTGTACAATCTATCATGTTGCAGTCTTCAGGCACAAATCAGCCAGCCAGCCCTTGCAATTAGAAGGAAGACTAATATCGTTTCACAAATATGAAATTATAAACTATTAAATAATCAACGGTAAATGAAATTTTGAACGCGAATAAAGGTTTTTAATATATTTTTACGCATAGTATAATTGATTATTAGTAGAACTGACAATGCAATAAACATGTTCGTATTATTACAATTTTTTTGTGTTAAAATAAAGTTTGAATAAAAATAACATATCTATTATCATTGTTATTTTATTACATTTGCGGATAGCGATTGTAATTGCAAACAAGATGGTATGTTTTCATAAAGAATTATTAATTCAGATAGAATTTTAACTTTTTCGAAGGACAGTCAATATGACAATTATTATTTGAATGTAAATTTAGAATCAAGTTTTATACGGTACATCAGAGCAATCCTATTATTTGCACTTCTCATGTGAGAACTGTTTTCAACTTAATGATAATAAATTATGGAGATAAATTATAGTTAGCTAAATATTTTTTAATGTTTTATAAAATTACAATTAATATAGAAATTAAAATATAAAATGTTTAAAATAAAATTTACATACTATTATAATTAGAATGATTGCCAAACAAATGTAATGCCAAACAAATGAGAATTTTAAGACATACAATTACAATGGCTGCATTTTTAAAAATACAATAATGTTTTTTTAACTAATTCTCTGCTATATAATCATAAAAAAAACATCTTCATATAGTTCAAAGTTATTTAAATTCTAAATTAAAAAAAAAAGAAAATGTTTAACTATTTATTTTAAAAGACTTTTGAATAAGTTTTTTGTGATAAATAAACAAGAGTAAAAAACTTAAAAGTATTTTAGTTTATTTTAATAACTTATTATAAGATCAAATCCGATCCATTTGTTTATATGTAAAGAGAGAGAGAGAGAGAGAGAGAGAGAGAGAGAGAGAGAGAGAGAGAGAGAGAGAGAATCTTTTTTCGTAGAAATACTATTATTTATATAACATTTATCAAAACTGATTTTGTAATTTTTAATATGAAACATGATGCTTAAACAGATAAAATAGTTGATAACATAGAATATTTTTAAAAATTATGAAGCACACAACAAATATATTAAATTTTCTTCCTTATATAATAAAAAATAAAAATTTAATGAGAAAATTAAGATAATAGTCTAAAATCCATTAAATAATTAAAAATATTCCAATGGTTATACTTGCTAAATAAGATTAAGATCTTCTGTGCTATATATACAAAGAGTCACACAACAAAGTTTGATGTAAGTATTTAAAAAAATAGTTTAGTTCCAAAATCCCTAAAAAATTCTTTATAAAATATTAAACCTATTTCGTTTTTAATATATTTTCTCGTACATTGCATTAAAAAAAAATCTTTACACAATACATGTTCATATGACATAAAAAAATGATATTTCTTGCTAATACATACTTATATTTTAATTATATATCAGGGTCTCATTTCTATCTGCGTGCGCGCATATGCGCGCACACACACATATACACAAAAAAGCGTAAATCAAATTCAAATTCAAAGAGTTGATCTTTCCACAAGAAATAACTTGGTGAAGAAAACTCAGACAACCTTCAAAAAAAAAAAACAAAGCGAAAAATCTACTCCTTAAAATCTAATTAACGAAATTGTGCAACAATTTTTTGATTTGATGTTCATTGGCAAACATTTAAAAAATTTTTTCTAAACGGATCACGTCCTTTTATTATGTAATTTTGCAAAGAGATAATTATAATTAAAAGATTTTAAGAATAAAAAATATATATATAATTTTCTTGCGTGGTATATATAGAAAAGTTTCTATTGATATCTTCAATAATTTCTTAGAAAAAATAACGTATAATTAGTAAAATATATATATATACACACATAGTGTTATACATATATATTATACATTATATGCTATTTTTAAAGAACTATTGAAGACATTGATGTAAATTTTTTTCTTTAATCGAATAGAGTTCCTTCTTATTATTAATCAAACAAAATTTTTAATTTATTTTAATGACGGCAAAACAATGACAATTACAAAATTTTAACTAGAACGGTAATTAAGTGATTAAATTCTTATACATTCTTAACAATCTTATTAATCTGAAAATCTTTTATTGAAAATATTTTTAATACGTATATATTGACAGTCACATAAATTTAAATTATTACACGTTACATGCAATAATTTTGTTTCAATCCAAAAATATTGAAGTTTCTATATACAAAATTAATTTATTTATTTTAATATATATTTAAAATAATTTTCATTAGTTTGTAAACATTTATTGATGTGAAAAATAATAATAAAATAAACGTGCGTTATTTTTATATATACTTATATTTTAAATGTTTGTAATTGTCAATGTATGTGTTATCTAATAAGAATCTCTTATAAGAATATAACCGTATAATTAACTTAATTTCTTTTATGCGAGTTAGGTTCTTATAAGAATAGATTATCCACATAAGAATATAACCATATGATTAATTAAATTTATTTTTTACATAAATATTTCTGCTATCAATATAATTGCATAATAATTATTTATTGTGCATATTACAATATCCCCCCCCCCCGTCCTTATACTACAATATCCATGTATAGTTTTCTAAAATAAAGTTCCTAATATATATTATATTCTCGTGTGTTCGCGAGTAGTTTTTAAATAATATGTTAAAATGATTTTTTTTTGAATTTTATATTATTACCATTAATGCAGTCAGATAAAATGTATATATGTATAATTTATTATATTTTTATTTTATATTATTTTATTATATTTAGAAATAATCAAAAGCAAATTGTTGTTTTTTGGTTTGATATATAAAAAAATATCGATTCATTCATTCTTTCTTTTTATAAATCGCTGCATTCACTATTATTCAAGTATGCAAATTTCAAATATGTTTTGAGATACTCTGTGTTGCATGTTGTGTGTATATGTGTATACTAAAAACTTAAAAATATATAAGTAAAGTTAAAAAATTGTGTACATTATGTTGTAATGTTATCTGTATTAAATCGAATCTGTCCGTATTATTTGTTTTATATAATCCGTAATGAATATTTCAATTGTCACAAATGTCATAAATACCTATCTCTGGATGATATAAAAATTTATAGTCTACTATTCATCGTAATAACATCCATGTCATAAATATAAGAAAGGAATAAAGAAAAAAAAGAAAGAATAAAAGAATAGAATATAAAATTTGTGCTATTTATATTCTTATTTTACTTATTAAAATAACGAGTAAGACAGAGAGATAATTGGTAATATTTAATCAGAGAGATGATTGATAATATTTAATCAGATGCGATAAAGATGCGTTTTAAATAAATATAAACAACAAATATTTTAATTGCAATGAATTGCAAAGATATTTGTCTTTACAGCTCATAATATTTTAATGTAACTTTACTCACTAAAACAAGTTATCTATCAAGATGAATGAATGGACTACAAAAAAATTGGAATAAAAACTGGTACATTATAATAATAAATTATTACAATTATATAATTATGTACATTATTTATAATCACACGTACACAATTAATAATTTAGTCTGTTCTTTAAGTAAATTCTTAAAATGAATTAGATTTAATATATTATCAAATGTTAATATTATAATATATATTTAATATGTATTAAAATGTTTTTTGTCTTCTTTTTCTTTTTTAAACAGAATTTTTTATCTTAATTTGTTGTAATCCATCCATTTCGAGGTAACGAAACTATCTACAATCTACAATCTAAATCTACATCTCCATAATCTAATTTTTATAAAACCGTTACCTCGTAATAAAAAAATATTTACTCACCAATCGATGCGTAACAGCGGAGTTGACTGCATCGAAGCTACGTTGATCTGCAACACACAAATATAATTCAAATTATAATAGTGTAAAATAATTAATATTTCTAAAAATTATCATTGTATCTATTGAATTTGATATTCAACGCATACAATAATCAACAATATATAACTATAATTAATTTAAAAAATTTTAAAGACTTTTTTTTTAATGTAAACTTTTATAGAAACTTTTATATAAATTTTTATACATAAAAAGTATTTTTTTCTCTAATTTTTTCTCGTTTAAATCATCCAAATATAATAAAATTAATGTAAGTATATGTGATTTATATGACAAATATACAAATAATAAATATTTACCCCAAGGTTGCTCCGACGACACCCGATGTCTCCTAGACCTATTCCTCCTCTCAGGATTGTCCATCGTCAAAGTCCTTTACACGCGCAATACTTTAAACTTTTAAACGACACTCCCGCACTAAACGCGCGACAACTTTGCACGACACTCCCGCACTTAAGCACGCGACATTTTGCACGGCATTCGAATGTCTTACAATAGAATGTTTGTGTCGCGTTGGATTATTAGTTAATTTGTCCAATAAGCACAATTTTATGCCGATCATTATGTCGTCAGGCATGTCGTATGTGCTTAATTACTCTTCTAAAATTTAATATTTTTCCCTTTTCCCTCGTTTAATGAATATTAACATTTATGAATATTGAATAAATATTGCAATTATGAATTAATATTGAATTAATTGATAAAGGAAATTTCGTATGTTTTTTTGCGTCACGAGAATTCGATTTAACGCGGTTTGTCGTAATTATTTCATGAAACTACATGATAATGTACCGTAATCGTAATCAATTTTAAAAATTAAAAAATAATAAAATAAAATTAATATAATTTGCACTAAAAATTCTAAGATTACATTGTAAAAACAATGTTCTTATCACAATTCCTTTCATTATTCTTTTACTCACGATAAAATATCTTTTAACCCGCAAAATAATTTTTCAAATTCACGTTATCTTAATTTAATTAAATACAAATTTGTTTAACTGGTGTAAAGTTAACAACCAATATGAATGAATGGATTACAAAAGATTAATATAAAAATTACATTAAAGTACATTATAATAATTATATAATCATTCATAAAACAATTTATAATCACATATTTATAATTATAATTAATCACTAATGTGTTCTTTATAAAATAAATTAGGTTAAATTTACTGTTACTTTTTTACTGTTATGTATTTTATAAAAATGTTTCTTATCCTTTTTTAAACTAAATTATTCATCTTAATCTTGAAATTTATAATCCATTCATGAAGCAACGGAAATCTTTCTATCTAGTCTACAGTCTACAATCTACATAATCTAAATCTACATTTTCACACTCTAATCTTTACAACAGTTATTTCAAAATAAAATAATAGTTTCACCAATCACTCACCACTCACTCGATGTGTTGATCTGTAACATAAAAATATAAAAAAATTATAGTAGCACCCACAAGACAACTAATTTTTCAAACAATAATTATTATTGTATTAGATTTTATTTTTTTCATACGTACAATAATAAAAAATATAATTAAATAATTTTATAAAGTTTGATTTACTACGACTAATAAATTTTAATTTATTGCAATTAATAAATAAATAATAAATACTCACTCTTAGGATTGCTTCGCCGATGCCTGATGCCTTTCCCAGACCTCCTCCTCCTCTCTCAATTTGTCACTATCGTCAGTTACGTTGATCCCTGTAACATATAAATGCAATAAAAATTATTGTAGCGCCCAAGATAATTAATTTTTTAAACAATTATTATTGTATTAGATTTTATTTTTATGCCTACAATAATAAGAGAAAATAATTAAATAATTTTATAAATAAATTTTGATACAACTATAATAAATTTTGATTTAATGTACAAACTAATAAATAAATAATAAATACTCACTCTAGGATCTTATCGACGACCGATGCTTTTCCCTGCTTCCTTCTCAATTTGTCGGCGTCATCAACTATATACGTTGACCTGTAACATACAAATTAAACCTATAAATTGTAGCAATCCTCAAATAATTTAATATTTTAGAAAATTATTATTGTACGCATTGAATTTTATATTATACAATAATATACATAACATTATACATAATATTATACATAACAAAATAAATATAAGTAATTTTATAAATTTTGGGAAAATTATTTTTTTTCTTAATTTGAAAGATTTTATAAAGATTTTTATGTAAAAATATTTTGTTCTAAATTTCTTTTGGTTAAATCATTTAAATAAACAAACTGAATTATTGCGTGTATTAAAATTTTCCTTTTATCGAATTTGTACAAAAATTATAATAAATAAATAATATATATAAATTAATTATTTACCTCATGTTAACCTCGCCGTTACTTGATGCCATCCCGGATTTTCTCCTCCTCGCTTATTTCATTGTTACTGTTTTCTTCGCGGCGAATTCACTAGCGAAAACAATTCATCAGAATTAAGCGCGCACCTGCAAAAACAATTAATTACGGTTACGCCCGTACTAATCACACTCAAATGCAGTTAATAAGCGCGCGACAATTAGCACGATATGTCCGACTTTATGGCTGGCGACGCGCACTCGATTATGGCGGGAAATAACGCGGAAAAAGCGCGCGAAACTCAATACTCGCGACCTCTTGCGATACAACTCAGCAATTGCTCCGCGGCCATTTTCTTCAACAAACTACAGCAATCGCCGTGATACGTTTAATCGTTTAATCGAATGAAATATAATTTCGGATTGATATACTCACTATACTACCACTTGTACACCACGATTGTGATATTTTTCATGATCGGGTCTCGAAAACTAATGCGACGCCGCGCTGTTAATGTTTAATGTACGACATACTTGCTCGATTGTCGCGAATGACAACAATACGTACGAGCGATCGCGTCGCTGCCTACTTGTTTGAATGACAATAACATGAGACTGCGCATAAACAATGATATGCCGTTCGTCGCTCGACGCTATATTTATATATTACGCAATCGAAAATTTGATTTTATTGAAATATAATATCAATTTTACCTCTCACGACTTACCTCTCACGGCTCTCATCTAAACGCTTCGCGAGTCAGACTCGATCTGTCTCCTGTTCCTGTCTCGCACTCGCGATGTTTCATATCGATATGTCGATATGTCGATATGATGTCATCGGTAACTTCACATCGATACGACGTGCCATATTTGTATTAAATTAATTTAAAGCATAAACAATTCAAAAATATACAAACAAAATATAATATATCGTATGCACAATAATACACTTTTCTACATACGATCACGATCGATGTATCAATAAATTATATTCGGTACTTTGTTTATTTTTACAATAAAAGAAATCGGAAATATTTTGAACGCGAACGAAGGAAAAGTATGCGGATCAGGTATCTCTAGGTATATGTATAAACTCTATGGCAGAATCCGTTTTCAACTTTATACACGATGCACACAGAGTCGCACAACCATGGAATATATAATATATAATATTAGAGCGCGTGTGTCGATGTGCGCGACGCGTTCGACTTTAACCTTCAAGTGGCGCTGCGTCACGTGGTCGGAATTCGGTGCGCGGAGTGGGGGAGAAGGATGGGGTCACGTGGGGTAGGGTCACGTGGGGTGGGTGGTGGGGGGATGCGCGCGCGGCACACCGGCGCGCGCATCCCCCCACCCCGCCCCAGTTCCAGCCAGATGCTCGCCAATCTCTCCATCACGCAGATGCACAATGAAGTGACAGAGATTTTTTGTCGCTTCATGCGCATCATGCTTGAATCGGAAAACAGCCCGAGTGTAGAAAGTGCAACCTAAACCTAAACTTAAATGTTACAAGCTGACAAGTCTGACAACTCAACAGTTTTCTCAGCTAAGCCACGCGAAACGCAAACTCGCCCATTGACATGATCGGTTCGGTGTGCAGTGATACTGTTTTCTCAATGATGTTAATTTTTTCTTCGATCAATTTTAGTTTTCATTTTTAATGTAAATGATATATAAATGCTCCGCGTGAGCTTATTATACAGATTATACGATTGATCTCGATTAAACGAGAGTTGTCTCGCGAGTTGTATCATTTTATACATACTACTTATTAAGTAACTGTGATAACTTAGTCATATAATATGCGTCATCTCTGTGCTACGTTCTCAATTGCCCAACAATTTCTTTCGAAAGTTTTCGAAAGTAAAATTATGGCTGTAGCGCAAGGAAACTCATATTAATTCATATTAAGTGAGTACAAAATTATTAGTCAGTAATGTGCCTGTTTAACATTGAACATTGTATTTTTTTTATAATTTTATAATTTTTTTTTTCATTCTCTTCGAAATTACATGTTTAATTGCGATGTACTGTATCTGTTTTAAAACTGAAGCCAGTTACGAGACAAGCTCAATATTTTTCTAAAAGAGTGTAAAAATTAAAGTTTGATCACTTAAAAAATATAATCTTGTAATAATGTAACGTTAAAATGTGTTAGTAGTTGAAATAATATTAAAATAATATGTTCAAATAATATGAAATAAGTTTATAAAAATACATTATATTCTTTCAGTAATGGTAGCTACCGGAATCACAGTTTTGATGGCAGCTAGTGAGGAGAATTTGTCAAGTAAAACGGAAAGTACCACAACACACTTGATAAACCAAAATACTTGTTCGCAAGGCAGTGAAATACAGCATTATGATCAAAAGAATATTGAATCATTGATTAAAAAAGATGTGACAACTTGTTCATCGAATATTAGTAAGTCCTAAAAATTTAGACAACATCTATCAAATGATTATATGCATAAAAGATAAACATATTGTAATATATTATAGCTTTTATTTATATTTCTTCAAATTGTATCGGTGGATTAAGAAATCGATAATAGTTTAAAATCTAATACTTTTAAATATTGCTTCCTTAAAATATTCTGCTTTTGTATATTTGGTGTCGTTTTAAAATGCTAAGCAAAATATATAATTTATTTGTATTACAGTAGAAAACAAACAATGTAGCCTTACAGCAGAGAAGAATAATAAAATAATATCTAAGATAGAGTCTAAGGAGAGTACTAAAAATTTTTCAATCTGTAAAACCGCTCAGATTCGTGAGACCAGAACTTCTAGATTACGAGCTGCTTCCAAAATGTTACCCAATGGTGAGTAAACGTTTCAAGTTTATGTTTTAAATATTATATAATTCTACTTAAATGTATATAATTTTTTATTATTGCATATTGTATCCCATATACTTTAAACTTATATAAATATTTTTTCAACTTTTCTAAATATATTTACTTTATATATAAATAGCTAAGAAATAGATTTTATTATGATTCACACTTAATTAAATTTAATTAAATGAATATTATTGCTTATTAGTTAATAAATATTAATAGATATTTATTATTAGTTTATTAATAAATACCTAAAGTAGATACATAGTTTTTTTCATTCTAAAAACACACTCCTCGAGAAGAGATTGATATTATCTAATCGAATCTAACTTTTACTGAATCAGTACTATGTTATAAATATGTTAATAAAAAGCTATATACATATATGATTAATTTGCTGAAAAACATATCAACAAATTATTTATTTCCAGAAATAGATGCAACATTATCTAAAAAATGTGGATTAGAAACTCCTGGTTCTCAGAGGCACAATTCATCAGCTAAGCAAGTAAGTATTTGAAATTATTATTTTATATATATTACATTTTTATATATTTAATGTTTATGTTTGTGTGTAGAAAAATTCCACATCTTTAGATGGCAGTGTCACCATGAATCCTATCAAGGAAAGAGATAAAATGTGCAAACGCAAATCTTACTTAAATAAGTCACGCCCCGTAGAAGTGTCTGTTAATCATTCAAGTGATGGTAAGGAATTTATTAATCCATTATTTTTCCAGCAGTAGATTTTTTTTATTGAAATATTTTCTTGAAATACTAAAGATATATTCCTTCATAATAGTGTAGAAAAAGTCATAGTAGAAAAAATTTTTTGAAAGCAACAGAAATTAAAAAAATAAAATGATATAAAATCACAAATATAACAAAATCAAAATTGCAAGAGAAAGTAGATTTTGTACATATAAGTATTGGAGTAGGTGTTAGTTAAAATGTTTATAGAATATAATCCTGCATTAGACACAAAATTCTTCAATGACTCGATGTAATTTTTAGCAGATTATAATGAGAGACGCTTCAGAAGACAATCTAACAAACAAAGTCAAGTGTCAGAAATAGCAAGTTCTGCTGACCCTTGTAGTAATCGTCAAGTGACAATTGCTAGTCCACGCAGAAAATATATCGATTCGAAGGTAACTGAAGCCCAATGTAGCAACATGAAGAATCTCTCCAAAACTTCCTCGTCATCTTCTGTTGCATCTACAGTCAACACAAAGCGTTCTATTACACAGCAGCCTAGGTATATATACAATAATAGATATATGTGTGCAAAAGACTGTAATAGTTTATTAACTGTTTTTTTTTTACATATGTATATATATGTACAAAATATCCTATTTTAAACAATACAATAGTACATTTTGAAAACGAAGGATAATATTTGAGACAAATGTTATCTAATATTCAGGATGACATTTTGATAATAATATATATTTTTATTTTCTAAATTCAGCTATTCTTCAAATTTAAAAGTAGCTTTATTTTGTTTTAATAAAACATGTTTTTTGTTCTATAAATCGATTTTTTCGAAAAAAAAGTATGTTTAATTGGAAAATTTTTTTTTTAAATAATACATTAATCATTTTGGATAATAATTATGGAAATTGGGATATCCTGTATATATAAATATAAATGTACATGTATATACATATTGCTTTCTTATTCCATTAGTATTGCTATCTTATTCCATTTCATCAGTATTTCATTAGCAAAAGTAATATTAGAAAGAAAGCGTAATTAATTAATTAAAATTGACTTTCGTTCTTCAGTAGTGACGATTCGGAGGTTTCACGTAAAGTGGATGTGTTAACGGCGCTAACGCGAGCTACCATGGAACGTGTGGAAAGACTCACCTCTGCAGCTACAAATTGCACGAATCGCACGACCGAGAAAGTGTCAGTGTCGCCAAAAAAATATACCGTATCTAGACACGCTCCGGTTTCGATCCTTAAACATAAAACGATCGATGGCGAAGGAAGCGAACGTCAAACATCATCGTGCAGTGGTTCCTCTCATGTACCGTCACCAGTAACTTTCTCATCATCTATCGTGGAATCTGTTTCGCATAAGAGACACGGTATCCTGAAAAAACGGAGCAGTCTGGACGAAAGTGAGATACTACGTCGTCGTAGCTGTTCTCCCGATGTTTTTTTCGCCGACAACATCTATTCGGAATTTCGGCCGATCTTGAAAAATCAAAGGCGATCATCGTTGGACGAGATCATTAAGAGAGATCAGAGTCCCGATCAACAGCCCGCTTCCATATTGAAGCGCAAATCGTCTAGAGAGGATGACAGAGAGGTTCATCAATTGCCATTAGGATCTCCGGAACCGCAGAGTATTTTAAAACGAAAACTCGCAAACAGTGTGCGTGCCAATAGTGTCAGTCATCATGTGACCATCGTGTCGGACGTTGCAAACACGAATGCGGGCGGAAGTTGCACAAGTGCTAATATGACCGCGAGCTTAGTTTCCGATAATCTTGAAGGAGGATCTGAAGTGAGACCGATATTGAAGAAAAAATACGGCAAGGAGGAATTTACCGGAGGTGACGTTTCATCTCTCGAGCCACGACCGATCCTGAAGAAGAAATTGAGTACAGAGTCAGATGAACACGAGCATGACAGACCGAAGAAAACGATCTTGAAATCTTCGCGGAAAAATTCGTACGAAGAGGGCGGTTACGAGACGGAATCGACTTCGCCGAGGAAGTTGTCCGCGTTGAAGAATCGAGCGACTGAGATTGAGAACGTACGACCTATATTGAAACAGTCGAGCCGTTATCACGATGATACGTGCGACTTGACGGCCAATTCATTTTTGCGAAAGAGAGCGCAATCCGTAGGTCACGCGCGATCCATCAATGGCAATGATTGTGTCGAGTCGATCCGCGCTTTAGCCAAACGAAGGTCTCTCGAGTCAAGTTCACCAATCGATGTGTTGTATGCACCAACAATTGCAAGTCGCAGTTTGACAACCGATCCGCCCAATGTACGTGACAACTCTTATGCAGAAAATAGGTATGTCTAAATGAATATATCTCTGAAAATGTTTAAATTAATGTCAGAATGTGAAAGAATAGTAATTATAACATGTACAATATTGTGTATTAATGATATTTAGTGCATCCAAATATTGGGATATTACATATAACAAATACTTTTTGACACAATTTTTATTAAATCTTTTTATTTTTTTTGTATCAATAAATGAAAACATGAAAATATTTTTTATTTTGCATCATGAAAAAAGTTTCCTTAAGAATTTTCAAAGAATTGAAAAATTTGAATTATCTATAAGAATGCATTATTATTAGTATGAATTAGTGCTTAAGTTCTATTTATTTACAGAATAAGTTATATTATTAATAAGAGAGAGAGAAAGACTGTAAGAAGACAATTCGATATTTATCCAATTCTCGTATAGAAAAGCATTTGTTCCAGCTAAATGGAGCAAAATTTTTAATTTTAATTTTTAATTGCAATTTTAATTAAAAGTGCATAATATAATTATATAATTTTTTTATTGAATTAAAAATGTAAAAAGAAACTTTCTGAGCTGGATAAAAGTTACTTATCTAAATTCATTAAAAAATGACACATGATGTTATTCTATGATTCATTTAAAAAGATAAAATGAGTTTATCGTATATATTAATTATTAATATCTATGCATTTTTGTGTATATATATATATATGTTTTTTTTTTTAGTTGTGCAAATGAAGATGGTAAGCCGTCGTGTGGAAAATCCTGTCAAATCAAACAAACTCATATGAATAGCATGGAGGAGAAAAATAAGACGGATTCATCTGTATATTTCGTGAAGCTCGATACCGACATGGACAGTCGCGATACGATAGAGATTCTTACTCAGACGATCGACAAGAAAGAGACTGCCAAGGACAAGGAAGGACGGCGGGGTACACAGGAGAATTATGCCACTGTTCATCGTAACAATAGCGTGTCAAAAATAACACAACACTTTAAGACTCTGCAGGAGAAGGTCAGCGCTACAAAAAATGAATCTCAACATAAAACTCAGAAATCGTCTCGCGGCGTTCAACGTTATCGCGAGCGCAAGATACAGGGAGGCGAGAGATTCAACACGCAACCTGTAACTTCCCAAGAAGTGCGCGAGGCGGTTTTGCAGAATCAGCGCAATACCGCGTTGGGTGTTTCGGGCCCCGTTGACGAATCTGAGCCATCGAAACTCAGCTTAGCCGAACGCGTGCGATTTTTCAATCAAAAGATCGCGACCACGGATGCTGCCCCGCACCAGGAAAGATTTATTCAAAAGAAACGATCATCTGCACGTTACAAAACACAACCTGTAACTTCCGAGGAGGTTGAAGTGGCATCTCGAATATCCCCATTAAACGTAGATCATCAAATTCAAACCTCGGTTGGAGGCAAGTATTATATAAAATAATATTTGTATCGATCAAATCCCAGAAAGACTATAATAGTAAATAAGCAATATTCGTTTCTTTTTCTAGAACATTCAAAAGAATATGAGAGACCACTTCATACATCGTCGCTTGCAAGCACGTCACAGCATGATTTGCCAAAAGGTATTCTAAAATCATCCATCGGTCATACTAAAAATCTGTCGACTAAAACCCCAGAACTGCAAGCTATCGATAAGTCTGTGAAATTGATAAAGCCTGTGCTCAAAAGAGAATCTGAGGAATCGGAACAACCAGCTATCTTGCCGAATTCCGAAGTGTATCTTCGTTCTATTCTAAAAACTAATCTTAACTCGAGGGTCACGAATGATGCAGCAACATCGAGAAGCGAGGGAAGCTCAAATGACATCGAGAGCCAAGATCAAAGCGGTGAAACTGCGAAATTCTACGAAAGATTAGATAATTCCGATATAACAAAACACAGTTCGCAATGTCTCTGCGACGATGCGCGAACTACTGTTTTTAAGAAAAGCGATAACATCGAAAGCAGAGCTACAGTGCCTTCTCATAAAACTGCGATACTTCGAAACGAGAGAAACCCATCGAATGACATAAATAATTATCAAATTGATACTAGCAAGGTATCGAAAAGATGCAATGATAAAAGGCACAACAATTTATCGATAGACAAATCGAATAGGACCCCGGATGTTTACAATGACAAAGATGACGACAATGATGATGAGAACAAAGATGCCGATGACGAGAAGCAGGAAGGAACGATAGCAGAGCAGAAAGACGACGACGATCTTAACGACGCGTCGTTGTCTTCCAAGACACACAATATTATTGGTGATGAAAAGCATACTAATATCACACGATGTTCTAATTCTTCGGCCAAGAATATCAATCAATCGTGTCGCAGTACGAAGCAAGTGATAACATCGATAGAGATGAGCGAGACGCCGAGCGTCAGTATTGCTGATCGACTGGCCGCGCTACGTCATTGTGGTAACACGAGTTGGAGGCAACGTGTGGGCGATGGCAAGACTAACGAATCGCTGGACAATCCACCGTCGAGTTCGGAGGAGAACGCCAATCAGGTCAAATCAGGTGTCTTAGCCGACTGCATCGAAAAGCTGGAGTCCTCCATGGAAAGCTGGAAGAACAGAATCGCGACACCCGACGCGATCAATTTCACTGTCGCTGGTAAGATGAAAGTGGTCCGATCGAAAGACGACAATTCCTCGTTTCTCGCGGAAACCACGACAACGAATATTTTAAGCCAGAAGAAAAAGATACCACGTCCGCAGCGATTTAAAATGAAACAGGGTAAATACGAGACTTCTCGCATTTAAGAGAACTTTGAAAATTGTTTAAAGAACATCTTCAAGATTTGCTTTCTAAACTGCTTTTTTATAAATTTAAGTATTTCTGAAAGCAGAGAGAGAGAGAGAGATTTAATAAATAGTAGATAAATTTAATTCTGATTCATACTAAACAAGAACAATTGTTAAAATTATATCTTTTCAGGCGCAGTATCGACTCCTACAAGTCCATGCAAAGATTTGTCTTCTACTATGCCTACGAGTTTCTCTGAACCTGCCAGCGACGACAGCGGTATTGACATAATTTCTATTAAAATTTGTTTTAAATCGAAATTAAAAACATTCTTATTAATGAGCTAAATCGCTAAATGTTCGATTTTTTTTTTAATCAAAATACTCGGGAAAAATTATAATTTAATGAAATTAAAGTTTATTGTACACATATATAATTATTACATATTAATAATTTATTGTTATATAAATAGGTGAAGAATGTAAAACGGAGTGTATCTCGTTGCCAACTGTCTCGGTACTTAAAACGGATGACGAAACGTTTACCTCTTTCTTCAGCGGTATATCGTTGGAAAAGTGCGAGAACGAGTACCTTGATTTAGATGAAACCGACTTCGATACAATTACACCACATTCCAAACTGTAAGATATATTTTTTGCTTTCGCTATTACTCTAAAACTATTACTAGAAAAAAAATAGGAAAAATCCAATTTTACAAATAGAAACTATAATCTAAATCTAAATTTTCTCTTATAGATTAGTGCAAAAACGGAACATACAAACGCAACGTCGACGAGCCACCTCGAGAAATCCTCTCAAAGTTCTCGCGGCACGAACCGATTTAAAAGCGGAATATACCGAAATTCGCACAGACATCGCGAGCACAATGAAGAACTTGAACATAGAAAAATGTGAGCATATCTAGATTTCTTTGTCACTTTACAATATAAACTTTTATATATTCTAAAATAACTAAATGTGATTCTTAAATTCGGCCAATAGAGCCAAGCACGAAAATTAAATCTAATTTCTCGGAACTGTATCTCTTGGTTTGAGATTACTAAGCTCGATCAATTAATAAATCCTCGAACTTACAACGGGAAAATAGGCGAGAAAAATATTGGTCCGAAAACCAAGAGATACAGTTCCGAGAAATTAGATTTAATTTTCATGCTTGGCTCTATTGGCCGAATTTAAGAATCACATTTAGTTATTAAATACCGAGAGCCGATAAAAATATTCCTTAATTTATATATTCTAAAATGTTTCAATTAAGACTCGAGTTTTTTCGATCAATGTTTCAGTCGCCAAAAATTCGTCTTTCTCCATTGAGGCTCTCGCTGGTTTAGCTTCTACCGAAGATTTTAGCTCAGTGACTCTGAAAAATGTATCGGAAACAAGCGTAGTCACGAATAAACTGCAACCGTATAAAGATGTAATGCTGATATTAATTAAGGGAAGACGACATGTTCAAGCTAGGCTGGTCGAGCCTGTCGCCGAGAGTATCAATAGCGGTGATAATTTTATATTAGTAACGAAGTCGGAGGTAATAATAAATATATATGTAAAATAGTAGAATAGTAGAACACATAATATACAATACTAGTTGATTCTCATTTCTTAACAAAAAAGTAACGATAAAGAATGTATCAATCACTAAAGTATCGAATAATAATACATGACACATATGGACTATATATGTGTGAGGTTTATAATATATATAATAGATCTGAATTGATATAGAATATCTACAATCAAATTTTTTACTTTTTTACTAATTATTAATATAATTGACTCTCGACAAATCGCAGATTTTCAACTACATAGGAAGATACAGCAATGTCATTGAAAAAACTCGTGCTGCTGAGATTGCGTTGAGTATTCAACAACGAAAGGATCTAGGTTGTCAAGCGACTAAAGTTATTTCTATAAATGAAGACAAATTGAACTGCACGAGGGATCAAGTCCAACAATTTTGGAATTATCTTGGTATGCTGAATAGCGAAAGATTCAATGGTATGTTCTGCGTTCTGTCTTTGTAACACAATCAACATTGATATATATTTTTAAATGCTTATTAATAATATCATTATCACAGTTGTCGAGGCTGGCCATCCTGATGAAGATGAGCTCTATGAATCTGCTATTATCGATACAAATATGGTGTATGAATTGAAGAATGAACAGTTAGTGCCGCATGAAAAATTTTGGGGTACGTTACCCAAGATTGAGATGCTCGATAAGAACAAGGTAATAATTGTTTGTTTCATCCTAAGATATATAATTACGATTTAGATGCTTCATAATTCACATAAAGTATTTGAGTATTTTTATTATATTTTATTATATATAATATATAATATATTATACATATTTTATTATATAAATATCAGAGTATTTTAAATCTCGCGAAATAAAATATAGCAATTTCTTTGTAAGAAACACACAAACTTATGTTATATACATTTTTTATGCCTCTTAGATCCTGGTATTTGACTTCGGCACCGAGATGTACATTTGGAGTGGCAAAGGAGTCACGGCGGACAAGAAGAAGCTCGCCACGCGGCTCGCCACGGAGATGTGGAACGAGGGATACGATTACAGCGAGTGTACCGCTTGTCCGATTAACGCGGCCCGTATAATCGGTAATCGGAAAAGTGCGAGTTCGTCGGAGAAAAAATCCGCCAAGAGCAGAGCCGACTGGTGTTTACTCGCTAAACTGACGCAGCACGTCGAGACGATACTTTTTCGGGAGAAGTTTCTCGATTGGCCTAATGTCAGCAGTGTGATAAAGGCGCGAGGTCGAAAGGACAGCACGACGATCGATGGTGCTGTAACTATACACGTAGATGATAACGACGATATGTGGTTACCGAACACCACTTCCGTTGATTTTATCCTAGAAGGATGTCATTTAGGTAGAGGCACTGGTTGCTATGATAACGAGGTAATTGTGAGAAATATATTTTTTCTTTATATATTGATTTATACATTTATATATATTTTATTTATATTATTTTATTTATATATTGAAGACAAAATATCAATTTTGAATAATACAATTTAATTATATTATTACATAACTGCTATATATTGATTTTTGAATACATTCTGTCTAGAAAAAAAATTTGTTTTATAATCAGTGTCCGACTTATATAAATCTAACTAATAATTTCATTTTATTATATTTCAGTTAAAGAAAGAATATGTCGTCGCTACGACGAGCGTGATGGTATGGCATATCGATGAATTCTCATATACACTTTTAGATAAATCATCCATTGGACAATTCTGTTCTGGTGATAGTTATATCATTCAATGGATATATTCTGTTACGATTACTGGTAAGCCTCTTTTGTTGTGTAATTTTATACAATCAAAAAACTTATTTCCACAAAAACCGCGTTTTAAATTTATATTTTTAAAATAGAAAATAAACCTTTGCTTTTAGACTTTAATTTAGTAATACAATTTCCATTTTTTCCTATAAAAATAAAATATTTCTTAAATTTATCTATAAAAATAAGTTTAAAATACTTTATAAATTTATAAACTCTCTAATTATGAATTTAATTATTGATTTAATATTGAATTTAATTTTTAATGATAATTTAATGATAATTTTCTTTGTACAATTGTTTTTATATTTGTTTTTTTATGTTTATAGGTAGAGAACTTACCGGTCTACCGTCTAAACATTTGGCAAAAGGTCGCAATAGATCCGTATATTTTATTTGGCAAGGCAAAAATGCATCCTTGAACGAACGAGGTGCTGCAGCATTGCTAACAGTCGAATTAGGCAATGATCGAGGCCCTCAGGTAAGAATAACAAAAAATAATCAAATATATGCTATTAAAAGTATTTCATTTATTTGAGTCGACAAGAGAGGTTCTATGGAGACTTCTGTCGATATACCTATAAACAATAAATTTATTTTCTATAAATTACGTCCAATTTGAAGAGAAAATTGCATCATAACTTAATGTTTGTAACGAGTAAACATTTTATAGTCCAAAAGGACTTTTCGAAACTTTCAGAAAAGTTTATAAATAATTCATAAAAATTTAAATTATATATTTGAATTCTTATTTTGAAAAAAAATTTGATTCTTAATTGCGAATCAATTTTCTTGTAAGATAATCATTAAAAATGAAACATTGGATAAGACATTATAAGAAAGATGTTTTGTAACTATATAATTGTGATATATATGTGTGTTTACAGATTCGTGTTGTCCAAGGGCATGAGCCTGCTATATTTTTAAATTTATTCTCTGGAAAGTTGGTGATACACAGTGGCAAGAAATCTGAGAAAAAACGTGAGAAACAATGGAGATTGTACATTTGTCGAGGTACTTTAGATTCTGAGACATTTTTGATCGAAATCTCTTGTAGCACTCGACAATTAAGAAGTAGAGGTTCCTTTATATTGCTAGACACCGAAAATGCAAAAATATACGTCTGGCATGGAAACAACTCATTACGCCATGTTAGAGAGGTATATATTTTCCATTAATTTCCATAAAGATAATATATAACACACGCACATAATATTAATTAATATGCGCGTACACATGAGTATAGAGTTTAACATTGCGATAAATCTCGTATTTTGTATACTATTAAACTCGTAATATAACAAATGTAAATAGTAGAAGTTAAACAGTGCTACAATATTTCTTGTTTTTTATTTTTCTTTTTCTTATCTTTTTCTTTTTTTTTCTTGTTTATTTACCTCTTCATTCTTTTCTATATCACTTCGTTTCTGTTTCTTTTTCTTCATAGTACTACAATTCTATAATTTTTAACGACGATGTCGCTATTGTTATGTATCGTCAAAAGTTACAGAATCGCAGTCGTGGCACATGTTTTTTGATATATCGAAATACATGCGCAATGACATTTACCGAATCGATAGCTATGGGTAGTCGTAGAGGATAGCTAGCTTATTTTCATTCTGATTTTTTCTCTTTATAGAATGCGATAAAAGCAGCAAACAAATTAAAAGAAAATCGACCTGAAGAAGCTGGATTATCGAATAAGAACAACATAGAAATATGTGAAATTCAAGAAGGTTTGGAACCCGAAGAATTTAGTAATGGTGAGTAATCTTTTTAATGAACATTTAAACTTAACAACTAAGACTGAAAATATAAGATTTACACAATCCAATTTATTCCTGCTCCGCTTTCTATCGCAGATTTTAACTATAATTTAATGTTTTGCCATAATAAATAGTAGTAGATTTCATTATGATTCATATTTAATAATTATATTTATATTATAATTAAATTTAATTAAATCAATGTTATACTGCTTATTAATTAATAGATATTAATAGATACTTATTATTAGTTTATTAATAAATACCTAAAATAGATACTTAAAAAAGATCCTACATTTATATGTAGAATAATGTTTATTTACATGAATATCTAATGCCATAACACTTTGAATTTTTCAGCATTGGATGGTATGAATAAAAAGTTGTATTGGTCATTGGAAACGTCTGAAATACAAGATCATACTCCAAAGCTTTATCATCTATCGAGTATCTCTAAAACTTTCCGCGCAACGGAATTATTATGCCCACATCGCACGGACCTCACAACACCATTTCCTTTTTTACAAGATGACTTATATCAAGCGAATCAACCAGGTATGATCTATTGAAAAATGCACTTCAGACTAATTCGTAGATGAGCATATAATCAAAAATCTTATTTTGAAAAATGCGAGAAAAAGTTTCTATTTTATTTAACACTATTAACGGAGAAGATTGTAATTCAATATTTTGTAAAATAAGCTATAAAATGTCTAATGCACTTTTTCGCAACTGGCCTTTTTATCTACCAGCCTCACTTTTAGTTTTCTTTTTCTTTGTTATGAACTTATGAACTAAATATATGAACAAACATATTTTTTTGATATTCATTAAAATGTCAATAATTTTGAGCCAATTGCAGTTTTTATTTGTGACATCTTTGTTTTTATTTATAAAAATGATTAATCTATATTAGTCTTCTTAAATCAAAAGTTGCAACTTTCAGCTTTATTTTTATTGGATGACAAAAACGTGATTTGGATTTGGCAAGGATGGTGGCCTGATAATGGAACGGAAGATCAGTCTGGAAGTAAAACTGTCCGTTGGCAGGCTGAGAGAAGAGCAGCGATGACGATAGCGATACGATATTGGCGAAAGACTCGAAACACGCAAACAACGAATCTTCCAATATACTTAGTATGGGCTGGTTTAGAACCCTTGCAATTTATAAATCTCTTTCCTGAATGGATTTATCGGGATGATGTTGCTGAGTTAAATATAGAGGTATGTTTAAAAAAGAATATACATCATACTTTTTTTCTATTCGAATCTTTTTATATTCCGCTAGAAACAAGGATTTAACTTTAAAATAATAAATATTATTTCTTTACTTATATTTTTAAAACATTAAACAGGAGCAAAGTTATTTTAACTGTTTTTGATCTTATTATAATCTCTTATTTGTTCGTCTGTATGCATGTATATTTCAAATGTATGAAATTTAAATATGTAGTACGTAACATAATATGCATTTATTAAACATGTAACCAGGATGGCCGGAATCCAGGAGAAGTATTAACTGCGGAAGATGAATTGGCTCGTTTAACGCAAAGCATCTATCCTCCTGCTCAGTTATTGCAAAGACCTCTACCTGATGGAGTCGATCCTACACACTTAGAATTGTATTTATCTCAACAGCACTTTCAAGTTAGTATCATATACATTTGATTATTTATGATTTATGAATAAACTAAGATATTTTAGATTGCAAACATCTAAACACATAGCATCATTAGATGTATAACTAAAATATTCGATAAGTAAATACTTTTGTCTACATTTAGTGTTAATATTTAGGATAAAACACATATATTAGTAATATAAAAAATTGATAGTGTTATTAATATTAAATCACATTTAATATTATCAATATTCTCTAAAAAAAAAAAAAAACTAATATATTTCATGATTTAGGAGCTATTGGGGATGAGCAAGGAAGAATTTCAACAGCTTCCAAACTGGAAACAAGTGAATATTAAAAAAGAAATAGGATTATTCTGATGTGGATTGATGATCTACACTGCAATCAGTAGCTGTCTTTGCAAAATGTTCGAGTTTTCATTAATTACTTCTGATATTTCTAACTTAAAAATTGGAAAAAAATTGTTTCTAAATGTGTTTTTGTTAAAGCTTGCTATATATAGAATGAAATATTTTGATCGAGTACGTTAACGACGCTAAACTTAGTGTAATAATTAATCGAAGATTAAAAATACGATCGGAAACATTGTCAGCGCTATTTGAATTATGACGTATATATATAGATATATATGATATATAATAGGCATACGAAACAGATGAGTATATATTTTTAATACCTATTACATGCGAATCTGCTTGTGAACATTTTCTTTATATTTGTATAATCTTTATAAATTTACGTATATGAATGATATATGCTGTTCTATCTTATTCCTTCATGTGTGATATCTATATCAGACTGTTTCTACAATTCATAACATATTCTGCATTTTTAAATAACACTTCATAAAAAGCACTAAGTATGTTGTTTTAGTTTTTTCTTATATGTATTTAAAACAAAACAAATATCTCCTTCATATATGAATATATGGATAAATAACAACAAAAATTCCTCAATTTCAAAAGGTCATATAAACATATATATTTGTAAAAAAATAGTCTGCCATTTTTTAACTCAGTTTTTTTACATGTATATTTAAAAAATTTTTTAATCTAAGGAAAATATTTTATAGAATAACGTGTGTGTATGTGTCTGTATATATAATTTATCTAAAATTATTGCTTGGAAATATGACATATATATGTTTTTACATAAATATTTAAAATAAAAGCTTAAACATATTTGCAATTTTTATAAGACAATTTTCATAATCTATTTTTATTATTTATTGTAAAATTGTATAACAACTGGCGCACTTTCATGAAAAAAGAAAATTATGAGATATTTTAGGTACAAATTACACCAAATTATGAAGTAATAATAGTTAAAAAGATATAAAATATAATAGTTTAATAGTTAAGACTAATTAAATGTAACTTACAAATCATTTAATATTTTTTAATAGACTTTCGTATAAGTGCTAATCTTTGTTTATGTGCTTCAGTGACAGTAGCTCGTTTGTATGGACGTACTTCATCTGTACCAAAACCAGGAATCCACATGTTCCAATTTCTTTCTAAAAATTAAAATATAAATAGCATCAATGTTTATAATATTTGTGCAATTTATTGTAAATAAAACTTTAATAGTATAGATTTTGACATTCAAAATTTATAAAGATCTAATGTGAATAAAATTTATAAAAATATTTATAGATTTTACTCAATGAGAACGCCATAATAACGATTTAAAAATAATATCAAATAAAATTTGAACAATTTTAAAGTGAGCACTTGAAAACTAAATCGAATGACAATCTTCTAAAGCTTCTTTTTTCTCTCTCTAATTTTGACATAGCACTTGATTAATGTGTTTATATTTACTATGGTTCCAAAGCATAAAATTTAGCGAGTCTAATTTTATATACATATGTCAAATATATGAAATGTATAAAACTTACCCAAATGCAACTGTACATCTTTAACTTCCACTGTATTCGCATGACGATGCTTAGCCAATAGACAAGCTGCATTTACTGTTGTCTCTACAAAGTCATCTGCTAATTGTAAAAGCATTTCTTCCACTTCTTCATCTAACTGTTCAGTAGGATCCACTTCTCTTACCAAATCTTGTAATCTTGTTTTTGTTAAAAACTAAAATCAAATAGTATCAATTAGCAAATATTATATTAAAAGTAATATATTAAAAATAAGATCAATCAAGAAAGAGGATGACAAGTCACAAGTTGCGTAAAGTAAATAAACTTTATTGCATGTTAAACTTATATAAATAAATGACTTTTTTATAGTTGTATGTTATAAAAAAATTTATATATATATATATATATATGTGTGTCCTTTATCATCTTCTTGCTGATAGTAACCTTATCTTTATTGTTTAAATATTAAAAATATAATTGTAAAAATATTTTACGTTTACATACTTGTGGAAAATCGTTAAAGGAGGTTGAAGTGGACGATTGTTGCAATACTTGTTTCGGCGACTGCGAAATGTATTGAGTCTGTTGAGATTGTGTCTGCGGTATAGTTGTTGTCGTGGTGCTGCCGACATTGCTTTGCATGTTCGGCAAAACCGACGAGATCTGATTATTAGGGCCTACAGATTGTAAAGACCCAAGCACAGGTGTCATATCAGAACCTGTGTTAGTCGTTTGCACAATAGCACTTTGTTGCGACATTATTGTTTCTTACATTGACGCGCACAATTTGTTAGATTCTCATCAAAAATCAACTCTGTTCGAGGTGTGCCGCTTAATTATTTTTAATTCAGAAAAAGCGATTATTTACATTCTTGACATGCATAAAAGACTCATATAGCGAATGTGAGCCGAGGGCAGCCATAATTGGACAAAATTTAGATGACGTAGCAATAAGCCAATCACAGTCGAGTATTGGATCGATTGTGATAATAAGCGTACGGCCGGATCTACAATAGGTGTAACGCTGGGTCCACAATAGGTGATTTAAGCCCTAAGCCTTAAGAAATTGATCAATCGCAGTCAAGTATGAGGAGAAAACTCGACTGTGATTGGTTAATTTCTTAAGGCTTAGGGCTTAAATCACCTATTGTGGACCCAGCGTAAAGCCTAGTCTACAATAGAGTCGTAAGGTCGTAAGCGTAAGAAATTGACCAATCACAGTCGTTTATTCTCCTCGAATTCAACTGTGATTGGTCAATTTCTTACGTTTACGACCTTACGACTCTATTGTAGACTAGCCCTAATAAGCTCTAAGGCCGGGTCTACAATAGATGTAGTAAGCCCTAAACCTTAAGAAATTGACCAATTACAGTCAAGTATGAGGAGAAAACGTGACTGTAATTGGTCAATTTCTTAAGGCTTAGGGTTTATTACACCTATTGTAGATCTGGCCTAAGGTTGGGTCCACAATAGGTGATTTAAGCCCTAAGCCTTAAGAAATTGATCAATCGCAGTCAAGTATGAGGAGAAAACTCGACTGTGATTGGTCAATTTCTTAAGGCTTAGGGCTTAAATCACCTATTGTGGACCCACTGTAAAGCCTAGTCTACAATAGAGTCGTAAGGTCGTAAACGTAAGAAATTGACCAATCACAGTTGAATTCGAGGAGAATAATCGACTCTGATTGGTCAATTTCTTACGTTTACGACCTTACGACTCTATTGTAGACTAGGCTTAACGCTGGGTCCACAATAGGTGATTTAAGTCCTAAGCCTTAAGAAATTGATCAATCGCAGTCAAGTATGAGGAGAAAACTCGACTGTGATTGGTCAATTTCTTAAGGCTTAGGGCTTAAATCACCTATTGTGGACCCAGCGTAAGGGGGGCCTTCGGACGCATGCGCACTAGAAACTTGGTCTATCGAGCACAATGAAGTGTCCCCTCTATGTATATCTTTCTATTTAACGACACAAGTCGACTCCTATGATCACATGTCGATCCAAGGATATCTCTATCTATACATATATATTTTATCTGTGCTTCGATCAAACTGATCGACAATATTTCTATTATATTTATATTTATATAATTGCTAGAAATTTTGTCGCTAATCATTCTACAAGTTAATTAATCATTCAATCAATCCAAGTTTGCTTTCAAAAACGATCGTACGAGAAGAGCAGATATATGGAGGCCAATGAGGGATATATTATTAAAAGCTTGAATTGAAAAACGGTCAGTAGTATCAGTGCTCTTCAATGACGAGAATCTATTTATCTATTCGTCTTCTTTTCAATGCTATTGTAATATCTATTTTTGACACATCCCTTTTCTTTTGTCTCCCTTTCTTCATTATTATTATAGTTTATATATTTATACAAAAAAGTAAGAAACGTCTCTTGGAAATGTGTGTGCTCGCATAATATATATTTCCAGTTCGTATGTGTAACTTACAATTAGCTCCTACGCACACAAAAGAGAGAGAGAGAGAGAAAGAGGGAGGGAGGGAGAGAAAGAGACTCTCTCCCACGTACGATTATACATATATATACCGTCACATTACCGAGCGAGTTTCAGTCTCATTTCTAACGGTGCGAGGTGTCGAGCTGCTCGGTGTCAAATTTTGACTGTAATTGGCAGTGATATTAGCGGCCTTGGTCGCGGTTCGCGATATGCCGTATTAATCATCGTCGAGGATCCATCGCGGGCGTCTTTTACGCGCAATGTGAGAGAGAATATATAATATACTCATTCGTACGTCGTCGTCGTCGTGTCGTGTCGCGTCCGCTAATCGATGAGGCGCATTTGTATCGCGTCAAGCTTGGAGGTCTTCCATCGGGATTTCGTGACATGTTTACGATGTAGACGTCCGTCGTAAAATAAAGCGAGCCTCGGACACTTTTGAGAGATTTCATTTATTTTTACTTTTTGTTTTCTTCTTTCCCCCCGGTAGGTACAGACACATGTCATCCGGAGGGAGACGCTGCTCGGAGGAAGCCATATTCCGTCTCTCTCTCTCTCTCTTTCTCTCACTCCCTGCTGTTCTATCTAGTTTTTATCTCGCCCTTTCCTTCTCTCCTCCGTAACTGTACACCTGGCTCCGTACATACGTATATATTCCTTTCGCTTTTTTTTCTTTCCATCGCTGCGACTAATTTCTTTTTATTCTCGCTACACGACTTATATAATACGGCTTGCTAGCTGGTATTTTTTTCATTTTTTTTATGTAACCGTGTATAAATGTATGTTGTGTATACAGAGAGTGGTATTTCGATAAATGATAGACGACAAAACAACCATCGCCAGCATTGATGATGTTGGTTACGCGACACGCTTGAGAAAATGTGTCTTGGCGCCAGCTAAGGGTGATTTTTCGTCTTTGTATATATGTGGTATGTGTATATATATATATATAGCCATCTATTTCATTTATTTCTAGCCATTTATGCATATCTTTAGCCTTTTAAGATTTTGCGTTTCTCTTTTCTTTCATCTTTTAAATCGATAAGATTGAATAAGATTGCACCGAACGATAAAATTATATTGCTGTAATTTTCACAAAACTGTAAATCTTTTTAATAATTCCTATTTTTATCTTGAATTTAATTGTTTTGAATTAATTTCTTGGTTTAGTTTTTTTTACTTTGCCTAAAAGGGGGGTTGTCGGATAAAATACAATATAATTTTATAAAATTGTATTTTTTGCATTATAATATCGTTATAATCAGTTTATATTATTTAAAATATAACTATAGTTAATTTTCTTTTATAATCTATTTGAGAAATTGAGAAACATGTTACTTGCATAAAGTTAACTCCACACTCTTTTTCAATTTCGTATTGTTATTAATAAAACTTGTGCCAGCCTTGTACCTTTTGTGCATTGTGAATTTCTATTAATTATGTATTGTATTAATTACGTTTGTATCGATTTGTGTCACGGACGTGAAGTCAGTAATAATTAATGTCACCATACAATAGAATTTGGAAAAATAAATTTTTTTTACTTTTATCTTTAATATCATAATTCATAATGTGAATTCTGAATTATGTATACATATATTTTATTTATCTTATAAGGACCCATATGTGGAAGGTTTTAATTTGGCTTCTTGTTATTTTTTGTTTTGTTCTGTTTTTTATATAAATTTTTTTTATTTACAATTAGTATTTTTTTTTTAGTTTATCTTTTCTAATAATTTAGTTGTAGTAGTTAGTTTGTTTTTTCTAATAATTAACACAATATAAAAACGTAATCTACAGAAATCATAAATAAATATGTTACAAAATTATTTATATATTATTGTCATATATTTATATATTTTTAGATTTTTTTAGATGAGAGAGAAAAGAAATAGCGAGATTTTTCCAATGGTACAACACGACACAAATTTGTGCGAATTCAGCGAAAAAAGAGCTTAATCGCAAAAAAATGCAAGGCTACTAATGCACATTTAAGTTTTCTTTAATATGGTTTTATTATTGACTTGGAATTTGTGGCACAAACATTTTATAATGCAGCACAATCGATAGAAATTTACAATTCGAAAAGTATAGGGCTGATAGAAATTTTTTTAAAATTTTCCGAAAAATGCTTTAAATTATTAAGCTGCGATTTATGACACAATTCGATGCAAACGTAAAACAATGTGAAAAATACAATATAAATACGAAATTCAAAAAGTGCGAAGCTAACTTTATATAAATAAACATCTCTCTTGAATATTCAATATTTTTTTAAACTGAACAAGACATGTATATGTCGGCATATTTACATGATGAATCATTATATTTTAACAATTAATGTTATTTATATATAAAATCTATTGATAAATCGTCAACTATGTTATAATCACAACCATTAATTTGGTTTTTAACATAGTTTTTTTTTTAAATAATAATACAAACATATTTAATTTTACATACAAATAGTAATTTTAGTCAGGAAAAAATTATATTACACATTGTCATATACGCTATTAGGGAGAATTACGATAGCACACATTCCAATGGAACATATCCACACATATCGATCGATACTTGTTAGAGTAATCAATACAATTGACTAATCAGTTTTAGTACTCTGGTCAAGTGATAATGTCAACTACCGGATCCCGCTCATACTATTATATATTTCACTACCATAGTTACCCATAAACTAGAATGACAAAAATATTCTAATTACATTTTTAGATTTGATGTAAAGTATATATGAGACGTATTAAAAATATTCGAAAATATTACATATAATAAAAATTACATTGTAAGTCACATTTTATTTTAAAAGTGCTAATATATATACATATGCATACATGCATACATAATGTACACTTATACACATACACATAGGGTGTTTTAAAATCAGAGGTCTTTTTAGCAGATTTTTTAATTGACCAATTTGAAAATGATTTTTTCTTAATGAAAATATCGAGAAGCATCATTTTTTGGAAGTTTCTATTTTTTCTATTATATATTTTTGTAACTAAACTCTAAATTAAAATTTTATTTATTATATCAATAAACTCGACATGAATTTAACTGAAAAATATAATTTTGTTAACCTTCTAACTTCACAAAGTTTAGTTTGCGAAAAGCCTTTTTTTTCGCTTATAACTTGGAAATAATTAATATTAATTGATGTTGAATATTTCAACATTTTTGCTAAAAAAAATTGTGTTTAAATTGACCAGAGAATCTACTCTTAAAAAGATATGTGATGATTTTATCAAATAGCTAAATAAAAATCTTTGAATCATTATTATTTAATCATGCAAAAAATTTGATTAAAAAATCAAGAAAAAAAATTATAAAGCTATTACGATAAAAATATTATTTTGAATCATCAATTTTGAATTATCAATCACATCAGCTTGCAGGTAACAATATATTACGTTAACCCTTTTGCTGACTTTGTCACTTTCTATCTGTCGACATGTCAATCAATATCGTCAAGAACAATGCACACAATATCAAAGTTGTTCAATCTCAAATAGATCAAAATATTGTATAACTGTATAGGAATATCAGAGGATTGGAAAGTAATTTTATAAATTGATTTTAAAAAATAACTCATTATTATTAAAAAAATAATGAATTGTTATAATTTCCGTTACTTTTTTTAACACTATTATACGACAGAATTATATATAAAACACACATTTAAAATTTATATTTTTAAACATTTTTTTTTATATTAAAATATGTAAAACAAAAACGATATAATTTTGATATTGATATTGTTATTAATGTAACATGTATAACAATTTTGATAAAAATTTTGAATCTCAATATATTAGTCAGAAAAAATGTTTTTCAATCTTTTACTATTGATATTAAAGTTATTGAAAAATTACCACTATTTCTTTTGTTTATGAATTCTGCTTAAGTGCGGTGTTTGTATTACGTAAATATCATCGATCATTCTTTTTCTATTCTGCTTATCTCTCCGGAATTATCTTAAAATAATATCTAATAAGATCTAAATAAAATGCACATATCTCTCTACACATGTGATATTTACATACAAAAAAATAATCAATAATTTATATAAATATTGAGAAATATACAAAGCATGTTAATTGCTACTTAATTGCTGTACACATTCGTGTATATGCGAATGGGTTAAGGCTGACTTTAAAGCGTATGTATAAATTTGTTATAATGACAGAAAATAAGAATACATTTTGCTAATTGCATAGCAGATGAGTTTAATTGAATAATAAAATATTTATTCAGGCTAATAAAAGAGTCAGGTGCAGAAACAAATTAGGCGCATTAATTTTAATATATAAAATTAAATAAAGAAGAATTTAAAAACAAATTTTGTTGTGTCTGGCTCTTATTAGAGTTACCTGAGAATTTATTATATTTACAACATTTATCAATATTTAAGCCTTTTCGTTTTATTCTAAAATATTTATTCATGAAATATTTATTCGAATAACAGAATCGATTTTATTCGTTTCAAAATTGTTTAACATTTTATCTAAAAAAATCTATACTTTAACTAAATTATTCATTAAATTTAATTTGTTTCGCTAAAAGCATCAATTAACGACTGACATGTTTATACAAATTATGATAGGTATTCAACTTAATTCTTTCTGACGGATGTGTTTTTTCTTTATTTTTGCTTTCACACTGTGTGACAATGAGATAGGTCAGAAAATAAACCGAAATGTTCAAGCTATACAAGATAAAAATAATGTTATATTTTTGTATTTAATTACTGCACTTTGGCTGTTATTTGCTATTGTACTTCTTTAATTTAAATTTTCTTTTTTTTTATTTACATTTACACATTTAAAAATTTTAAAAAGGAAAGATCCATTAGCACACATCGATCGAGGATAAAAAAACCAGCACGATTGACCAATCAGTCTTACAATTAGTATTTAATACTGGTTATAAATTGACAATGTAAGAACTATCAAATCCCGCTCTATAAAAAAGCTTTTTTGCAAGTTTTTTTGATTAATTATTATTATAAAAATTATTATATTTAAAATCAATAATGATATATCGCTTTTGTTATATTTTAATATAAAATAACATTTAAAAATATAAATTTTGAATACTTAATTTTGTATTAACATTAAAAACAGGACGGAAATTGTAACAACTCGTTATTATTTGAGAAATGATAACGGTGACAAGTTACTTTTCAGAAGAAAGGACGATAAAACGCACGCGATATAATTATTTTTATAAAGTTGTTTTCCCCTAGCGTTGAGTCATAATCACTTATATAATTCGAAACATTATATTTAATATGTCTGTATTTTTATGCAATATCTTTAAAAAAGATCCTAAAAAAAGTTTCTCATTATTATATTTCTTGAATTTTTTATAATTAAATTTAACAACCATTATGACAAAAATTCAATATCTAATAAAATAAAATTTTTTTTAGTAGTAGAGAAAGAGAAAGAAAAAGAAATGCAATTTATTGATTATCTCCGTAAATATTGCGAGAAATATAGAAAAACTGTACATTATTAAAATATAATAAAATTTCTATGATAAAGCAATAAACTAAAGAATATATTAGAAAATATACTAAAATAAGATTAGAGAATTATTTAATATCATATTTTTATATCTTTTAAGGAAAATGTATTATTTATTAAGTTGACTCTCACAATCAGTAGAAAATGTGTAAAAATATTTTATTGCAAATATTAATATTATTATTTTTATTTTTTTAAATATTATAAAAAGTAGGAATTAATAATACTAATAATAATAGTAACCGTTGATAATTATTGTTTAAATCTTTAATATTTCAAAATTGTCTCAATTATATATATAATCACAAATAAGCGTAATAAAATTTATAAGACAAAGTAATTTTCCAGTTTAGAATTCTAATATGATTTAAATTTGATTGCAGATCTAGAAAGTGCTTCGACGATTAGAAATATTTCAAAATTCCTCCAATCATGCCGATGGAATTTTTAGACCGATTACCGGTTCCAAATCTCCGGTTATACACTACCATAAGTTTCGCCATATTATCCTGCTCTATATATTATGCCACTCAAATAATCAAGGATCCTGCTTGGAGAACGAATCACACGCACATCGATGCTAACACTATAACCAGAGATGACACAAATCCAACGGATCCAAGAAGTCTTGGCATGCATTTCAAAGAACTTCTAGAATGTATGGTGGACGAACCTGTCTGTATCTGGGTATGCTTATTCAAAATTACTCAATTCATATATAAAAAATTAAATTTTATATTGATCATTTATCACCTACTTCTTAAAATACAGAAAGTAAATTGTGAAATTTTGCAATCTGATTTTTTACTTATAATTAATACAATGACGACACGTTATATCGTGTAAAAATATTGATGAATAATGATGAATTCGAGGTGAAAGTTTATATAATGAGAAATTTAATAACATAGTTTTATATGGTATATTAATATAAAGATTCGATCGTTCGCAGTCTAAATAAAATCAATGGGTTTGTTTATAATACGTCTATTGATTTCTATTTGAAAAAAATCTTCCGGTTGTTACGGCAGTGTTTGAATACATTACTTTCTTCCTTCTATATATGTAATAGTATTACGTATCTTGTTACATGTTATAAGTGCAAGTGTTATAAGTTCTTGTTATAAGCGCAAGATTACGCAACTATCACGATTATGTCTAGCTATTGTATTTGAAAGGAATAGATATTCTAAATTTATTTATGCGTTATGCTATATTTAGAAATTTGTAACGCAAAACTCGTATTCCGCATCCGCATCCGTGTTGTGTAAATATGCTAATTCACCTTTGTGTTATACAACATAATAGAAGAAGTAATAATATTGAGATCGTAGGATTCCGTCATTGCATTTATCATTTGATTATGTATAGTGTATAATATCATTTAATAATTAAGTAAATTTAATAATTATTAATAAACAAATATTTGTTTATTAATAATTATTCTGCATAAAACATTGTTTAACAATATTCATCATTTAATTGTGAAATTATTCGTGCGAGAAGGGAAAATGCGAGAAGCACATTATACACCATTAATTTTTCAACATTTTATAAAATTAAAAAAACTAAATTAATATTTTATGAATTTAAAAAATTATTTTATGTCATCAGCAAGATATAAAATTAAAGAAGTTGTCATATATTTAATACAGTATTTTTCAATACATAATAATATTAAAAAACATTATGTGTTTTGAAATTTTTAACATTAGCAAATGGTTTAACATTATATATTTTATTTGGCTTAATATTTTAAATGAGAATAAAAAAATAATTTACATAATTTTATCAAAAAAAGTCTTGCATATCAAAATCTTCCAACAATTTGCATCTCAAATAATTGCATTCGCGTATTTCGAAATATTTGGCAGACATTGAAACAGAAAATATTTGAGCCTAAAATTAGATGGCCTTTTTGCTAGTTGGCAACGATTAAACAATATAGTTATTTCGACTATTTATCATGTATATAACATGTATGTATCCAAAAACATTATTTTATTTTGTTAAAAAATAAACAATTTATTTCTTTTCATTATGCATAAAAATTAAAATTGATTATCAATGTTAAAAAAAAAAAAACCTGAGATCAGATCCAAAATCCAGATTCATATTACAATTAATGAACTTTTATTAAAGAGTTTCAAATATTCGAATTATGAAGAATGTAATTATAAGAAGGATTTTTTTTAATTATTTGTTTTCATGCTTATTATATATTTTATAATTTCTTTTTTTGATCCACAGACTTTGATCAACATGGCTTACTGTGTGTTGATTCTTCTTGGCAAATCTATTCAGAAGCTCGTATTTGGTGAACTACGTGTTTCGGAAAGACAACATTTGAAGGACAAATTCTGGAATTTTGTTTTTTACAAATTTATTTTTGTTTTTGGCGTTTTGAACGTACAATACATGGATGAGGTCGTACTTTGGTGGGCATGGTTTACTGCGCTTGGCTTCCTGAGCCTTCTTAGTCAACTCTGCAAGGATCGATTTGAATATGTGAGTCTAATAATAAAAATTAAATGCAATAGAGAAGTTTTAGGCAGTCATCTTGAAACAAAATATAAAAACATCTTTTATAGTTTTGCACACTCTTACAAATGTTAATTTAAAATAAAAATAAGTTTACTTTCAAAATGTTTTCTTGTCAAAAATAATCAAGAATTAAGAATTAATAATTGATAAATTAAAAACTGTTATATGTTTCAAGAAATGTAATATCTAATTCATAAACCTAATAAATATGGATTTCAGAGACGACATCGCAATGCATGTAGTCTATACTTATATGTCTATAATATAATTTTCGTGTTTCAGCTATCCTTTTCACCCACCACACCAGGATGGAGTCATGCACGACTTCTCGGATTGTTGGCGTCAATTCTTGCACTATCTTCCTTCATGCTTCTACTGTGCACTGCTGCAGCCTTTTTCTTCATATCTTTCAACACTTTTGCTTTTATGGCAGCTGAGGTAAATCGTAGTGCATCAATCATTTCTCGATAATTATTTATATCAGAATATTATTCAATTTTTAATTTCATTTATTTATACAAAATTTCGAAGAAAATGAAAATTCTGTTAACAGTAATGCATTTAAAAGTAACTAAAAAATACGATTCTATTATTTATCAGTTCTCTTGAAGCTTATTGTTACTTCAAAGCTTATGGCAAAATAATTCTTTGTCAATTGCTTATAATTTGGAAACATTTTGTCAAGAAAATATTGATTTTAAATGCAACAGAAAATTATTAAAATTGAAAGATTATATATTTCTTGTATTAAACAAATAAAATTCAGATATAAATAATATTTAGAAATGAATTAAACTCAGTCATCTATTGTATATATATATTATAAATTATAATTATATAAATATTTTATGTATAATTTAAATATAAAATGTTATATTTTAAATGCAAATTATCAGAAATTGTTTTAATTTGTTGCGATTCAAGAATCATACTTTAAAATAAGATTAAAAAAAATGCGAAGTTTATCGTATAAAGACAATTTAATATTTGATTAATCTCATCTTGTTTAATAACTATTTATTCTTCTCTGTAACAGTGCATACTGCTTGGAGTACGTACTATTCATGTGATGCTACGTTATGTGATTCATTTGTACGATACACGTGGCGCTGGTACTTCGGCGCAACGCTCTTGGGACAAACGTGGTCCTTTAACCTACTACACGGATTTGATATCAGAATTGATTGTGTTGGCAGTTGACTTTCTTCATCACAGTCACATGCTTTTGTGGAGTAATATCTTTCTGAGCATGGCATCGCTAGTGATTTGCATGCAACTTAGATACCTATTTTATGAGATACAACGGAGAATCACAAAGCACAGGAATTATTTAGCTGTACTGAATCATATGGAGCAAAAGTATGTAATATATTTATGTTATAATATTAGTATGATTGTGTTATTATATTAATTTTATCGTAGCATTGATAGAGCTATTTAAAGCAACTTCAAAAATTATATAAAACCTACAAAAACTATAATTTATTATTATAAACTAAAAAAATGCATAATTTTTAGATATATATGATATAATATCCTGTGTATATGTATAATATGAAAGACGCACAAATTGTTAAAGATTTTTTGGAGTAAGTAACTTCTCCATTTTTAGTTATCCAATGGCTTCGCAAGAGGAATTAGCTGAGAATTCTGATAATTGCGCAATATGCTGGGAAAGGATGGAAAGCGCTCGTAAGTTACCCTGTGCACACTTGTTTCACAACTCGTGCTTACAATCCTGGTTAGAACAGGACACTTCGTGTCCCACTTGTCGATTGGCCTTGAGTATGCAAGCAAATCACAGAGAGAATACACCAGAAATACCACCTGAACCACAGACTCCTACGAGAAGAAATGGCAATCATTTCTTTCTTTTCCTCGATGGCTCAAGATATGTGTCTTGGTTGCCCAGCTTTTCCGTCGAAGTCTCGCACAATAGGCTACGTGGTAACATCTCTACATTGGCACATACTAATTCCCAGATGGATGCTATGACAAGACAAGTACTTATTTATAAAAAAAATTTAATTTTAAATTATAAAATTATATCAATTTTTTTCATTTTATGGGTATTTTACAAATAAATTTTATAGAGTTTTATAAAAGTGTATTACTTTAATTTATAAAAAGAGATTTATATATATTAGTTAGCTATATAGCGGAAATAGCAAAAAAAACATTCTTTGTTAGGTTCAACAACTTTTCCCTCATTATCCTCGCAATGTCATCCTGGAAGATCTTAGAATGACTCGATCAATCGAATGGACAGTTGAAAATATACTTGATGGAGTATTAACTATACCGCATCATTTGATCGAAGAACCACAAGCAGAATCCGTCCCACAGATGCAAACAAGCATGACAAATATTATGCCCAGTTCTTCGGTCCAAAATTCATTGGATCCTAGATTCGATATTCCATTTGCTGATAGGTAATGGAGATGCAAAAAAAATTTTAAAAAGACATGAGAAATATTGTATATTTTTTCATTTTTATTTACTAACTGTTTTGATTATATGTCTGAATTTGTTTATTTAATGATTTTTGTTAGAAATTTAAAAATACAAAATCTCTAAAAATATCATAAATTGAATATTATTTGAACAAATAATATAAATTATAGTCATTTCAAATGCATATACTGGAGATCAGAAACCTTAAGTAAGAGATGAAGAACCTTAATAAATAAAAAACTTTTCATACTAGTAATTTAGGCATTACTTCTTTTGTAAAATTAATATATACATGCAATTATTATTTTTATAGTGGAGAAGAACCTTCGAATCTTGGACGTTTTTCGAAATCATCTGCTGAGAGAGAACTTATACTTCAACGACGAAAAGAGCATATGCGATTAACAGCACGCAGAAGATATCTAGAGAAACAGAATCGGAAATCTGAAATTGAGTCGACAAATTCATAGATAATAAATACTATATCCTAGATAATAAGCAGCCGTAAGACCTGTTATAATTATTTTGAATTTAAGTCGCAGAGAGAGAGAGCTTCATAATTGATGTAAAATTGGCAGGCTGCATATTCTTTTTTCTTTTTGAGTATGAGACAAGATTGTAGACAACATACTCTTTGCTGATGACTGATCATTAAATACAGCAAGAGTATATCAAAAGATTTTTTGTGTGTTTAACAGTTAACGTTCTTAATGTTCCGAAAACGGCAAATTAAAGTCACAGTTAAGAGATTAGGCATGACAATTTTGCTAAGAACTAAGAATATCGAGAGGTTGTGAATGATATACTCATGAACGATTATTAACATTGCGCTAATGCCATTGAGTAATGATGAAATCTACAATGAGTCGAATAAATTATGCTAGAAGATGAAATTAAGATTTTTATGTAATCTTACTTAAACACCAGACCCATTGGTGAAACTTACTAATGCCTACACAGTAATGTATATTATATATTATTACATATATTTTAGGAAATAAATTATATAGATGATACAGAGAGTTAATCTTATTAGGCTCTTTGATAAAGCTTATAAGTTTGCATTGTCGTCCACTTTTGAACAGATTAAAATCTTTGTTTTAGATTTTATTTTTCTTGTACAATACTCCTTATATAATTTTTAAGATAACAGTAAATTATATATACGAATACATCAGAATATATATATTTTTTAATTGTAATAATTATACCAAATTTTAATTTAATGTATTTAGTGCCATAAGTAAATTAAAGTGTGACACGTGCCAATTTAATAAGTATTGATTTAGTTGTGCTTATAGTAAAACTTTAATAGTTATTTGAAAAAAAATTCATATATACATATATTTATTTATTTATTTATAATAAGTACAATCATCATGATTTATATAGAAGAGATACAAAGAGCAAAATTCTTTACTTAAAGATGTAATCATCTATTCTGCATTTGTGCCTGTAAGTCGAATATAAAATACATACTTGCTTGATTATAAAATTTTCTATTTAAAAAAAATAATAAAAATTTCTTAATTTGTCAAATATTTCACATACATATACATATATACAATCTATAGTTGTATATGTATTAAAATTTTATTAATTTATGATAAAGTAAATTTTAATCTAAAATTGATGATGACTATATTTTCTAAAATATATATAAATGCACTTATTTCACAAAATTATAATAACGAATTGTAAATCTTGATTTCATTTGTAATGTGAAATAGAGTTCGGAAGTTTATTAGAAAGTTTATTTGACAATGAATTTTTTCTTAGGATATTTAATAATATTGAATATATTAAAATTGATGTATAATTTCATATAGAGCTTATTATTAGATCTTTTTTTTTCTTTTTTCTTTACTAAAACCCAACACAATAATTCTAATATTTATTCACAAATAAAAAATACAACATTTTTACACAAAGTTCTTTGTTATATATCTATATCGGAAATTAAACTCGTCAAAATTTATATTTTTGTTTTATTTTTGTTGTATATGTGAAATGCTATTTTCCAATAATTTATTGAGTTATAGTAATCATATGGTCAATATAAACGATATCAATCGCAAAAAATAAATATTTTGTCATATTGTTTATTAGAACTAAAAATTTATCTCCATTGCTCTTGCGCCATGATAAGAATTTAAGTTTTATATAAAACTCCATGAACTTCTGAGCTCTAACAATGAGTGTGTGTGTGTGTGTGTGTAACTTATACTTGAATACTCTTACAATTAATTTTATTAACGTTTGTACACACACACACGTTTTCGATAAAAACATGTATATGTATTTTATATATACATATATATGTATATATACATTAAAATTATATATATATATATATTATATATATATGTATATATAAAATTTTAATGAGTTTTAAGAAGTATTTTTATATTTTCATTATTTATGCAAATATTAATAATATCTACAACTTGAGTTTCTAACATGATTATGTGATAAAATTTGACACAAAGATTTATTTATATTTATACACACTCACACGTATGCATTCAACATATTCGAAAATATTTGTAGGATATAAATACGTAGTGTTCTACAACTCGCAATCATAATTTTAATAACAGATTCTCTGCCTAATTTGGAATTGTTTTACCTAGCAGAAATGTTGGGAATGCTTCATCGAGACGGAATCGTGTATCACAATTGTACAATTCGCAATATTATATGTCTTGATATTATTTTTTGAATTTTAAATTTATCAAAATCTATATTTAAAATTAATTGGATATTAATGTTGTATTCTGTACTCATTTGTTTGAAGTTTGTGAAATCTTTTTTATTTATATGTAATTTATTCATACATTATAAATGCTTTGAAATTTTTGCTAAGAGAAAATTGTTTATCAGGATATCTGTTAAAATATTAAGGACGCGAATTGTGAAACACTTTATCTGTATAATATTCGTACATTATAAAAATTAGTGCAAAATTTGCATCTAATAAACGAGAAAAACTTATTTTATTAATAATATTAGCGTGGACATTTATTAGTAGAACTTTATAAGTATTTATCGAGCTATTTATTTTATCAATCTTTAAGTTGTATATTAGTAGGAAATAGATGATAAACTTTTTAAAGTAATTTTTGTTTGATGCAACTTTCTGCATATATGTAGCATATTCTTATAAAAAATTAATTATTTTTGTTATAACTCTTATAATATTATATCAATAATAGTTACTGTGCTTCTCTCTAAATATTTAAATTATTTTGTTTTATAAGCAAATCTAAATCTTATTAAAGTAAAAAATTAAATTTATTTTTATTTGTATCAATGTGTAAATAAAATGTGTGAAAAATTAGAAAAGAATATTTTCATAACTGAAGAAACTTAATTGAATTATATTACTTCTAAAGAATACAACATCTAGCTGAGTAAGGAAGGGTACTAAGTTAAAAGACAAGTCCAATAATGCTTTTCTAAGTCTCTTAAAAAGTTACATCTCTATAGTAAATTATGAATTTTTTCTTAAGATCTTTGTAAATATGAGCATGTCCTATATCTTCTCTATCGTAATGTAATATTTATCTTTCATTTGGCATTGTATACAATCAATAAAATAAAGTATATTATAGATTGTTGTATAGTTACATCGTTTACATAATGTATAATTCTACATAACATAAAAATTCTTATATAAATTTTTAGCATCGAGTAATAAAAATATTTTATTTTATTATATGTGAAAATAATAAATTAACATGTTATGATAAATTAAAGAAAGTAGATGACTCTACTAATAAATTACAAACAAAAATAATTGCTTTACTTTAAAAACTGTGAAACTAATACAAGTGAAGTAATGATTTTTCATGTAAATACAAGTAAAAAATATTAAATAAAATTTTTTCACTAATATTTCTTCATAATGACATCTATAACCATGAGGAAGATGATAATTGAGTTTTACTAATATTATCGTTGAAAAATATTGATAGTATTTCATAGTAGCGATCTAATATATTTTATAGTTATATTGTCATTAATGTCATTATTGCCATTAATTCAGAGACATATATAGCACTCTTATAAGTATTAATGTGTATTTGATATATAATGAATCAATCCTTGTTTTGCATAAATAATTTTATATTTTTATTATATAGAAGGATTCATGTATAAATTTATATATATACTTTAATATCACATTAAATAATAAACAAGAAATTAAAGGCCTAAAATAATTTCATACATTATTTATTCTTGTATAAAAAAAACAATTATTATATATATAATTTTATTAAATCATTATGAATTATAATTGCAAATACAAAAAAGTATTATACTCTATCAGAAATAATTAATTCTTTAACATAATATCTAATATGTTGATTTGCTTTAATAACATATTATATTTGTGTACCTCTTTTATCCAATGAAATTCATTATAACAATATGTAAAATAATATGTGCAAAAATAAAATCTGCAAATCCTCTTTCTGGGCTTATACCATGAAACTGACTTTTATTTTGTGGATTAACTTGCAATCGAAGACAAACTGAAACAAAATACACACATATATTTTACAAATATATACATCACAATCATTTAACTTACAAAATATATAGAGAAATTATTACTTTATATAATAATTTTATATATAAGATAAAATATTAGAGTATGTGTGATATAAATTCAAATTAAGCTAAATGCGATAAAATAAAAATTGTTCAATAAAATATATATTTAATGTATCCTTGCGTAACATATTCTATATAATTACCTCCTAGAATAAAGCAGGATACGCAGGATATAAAACCGCTGAGAAAACTGTTGAAAGGGAATGTGCCGACAAGACAACAATAAACGAATTGAGTGACACCCGTAAGAAACACGTACAATAAGTACGCATCGATAATTTTGAGTTTCTTAGGTGTACTTTTCGTGTACTCGGACCAAAATTTATGTAATACCATTAATGCTGTCATCGTTGGTTCTTGTGTATAATGATACTAGGAAATAAAAATCTGAATTTGTTTATGTACACGTGTAACAAGTATCGGTATTGACACGTATGTAATGTTAATGTACATAAATGAACAACCATAAAGAGGTTAAAATGAAGAGCAGGATTGTCCATAGACGTAAAATACATAGACGGCATAGTATAATAATTATAGTGATACTGACGTCATCCTTAAGGCTGGTGTGAAACGAAATGTAAACGAGCCTTAAGCTAATTGACCAATCACTGTCACGTAATAAGAATGATTGTGATTGGTGGATTTGCTCAAGGCTCCTGGCTCCTTTCTGACCATGTCGAAATCGTGACGTCAGAGGCGAGAAAACACACGCTAAAATTTCTTAGATGCCATTTCGAAATAAAAAAGTATTTCGATGAAACAACACTTCAGATGGCTTTAGCACACTCTTAAAAAACCCCGAAAACTATCCTTTCCCTTTATAATCAATCAACAGCTGTAAAATGTAATATTATGAAGCCCAGTCCGTCTGGTCTTTGCACATGCGCAGTCATTCCGCATGTCAAAGTCTGATATCTCGATCATTTTACAGATGTTGATTGATTATAAAGGGAAAAGGATAGTTTTCGGGGGTTTTTAAGAGTATGCTAAAGCCATCTGAAGTGCTGTTTAATCGAAATATCTTTTCATTAAAAAATGGCATCTAAGAATTTTCAGCGTGTGCTTTCTCGCCTCTGACGTCACAATCCAATATGGCCGCGGTGAGCACCCAGGAGCCTTAAAGCCCGCATACGTTTCGTTTCATGTTTCATTCCGGTTGCGATTGGCACCATTGTTGACACTTGCAAATTTCAAATTAGCTAGGAAGCTGCTTCGCTCTGATTTATTCATTGTGAGTAATTATCAATTATTGAATTATAAATTTCATTGAGATTGAGTTGAGATTTTGAACAAAGATTAAGAGATTTTTTTTATTATCAAGAACCTTGCGAACATGAAAATTCTGATTTTGATTAAACTTTCCATTACACGCATCTTACACACATGCGGGGAGATAAATAGATGAATGTAGAAATTTTTAATTGCAGCCTAAAAATAATTTCATATAGAGCAGCTTTTTGTTTTTCTCAAAAAACATTCAAAATATATATTGATAATATAAAATATATTATGAAAGTTTCATGGCAAAAACAACTCCATTTAACCATATTAATGATATTTTGAAAAAATAATTAAAACAAAAGTTTTTAATAGTAATAAAAATAAGTTTTTTTAAATCTTAAAAAAAAATTATTTTTTCAAAATTTTATTAATATGAATAAGATAAAATTGTTGGAATAAACAATAATAACATAAGCTCGTTTAATGTAAAAACAATATTAGTGATTATGGCCAACTAATCGAGCAATAATTAGATGAAAACAAATAAACAAAGTAATTAAAATATACAATTAAGCATGCTTTATTTGGTTTTCAATTAGAATATTAACATACGTTTCGACTTTACTTAGTCGTATGTTAATATTCTAATTGAAAACCAAATAAAGCATGCTTAATTGTATATTTTAATTGCTTTGTTTATTTGTTTTCATCTAATTATTGCTCCATTAGTTGGCCATAATCACTAATATTGTTTTTATTAATATGATTAAATATAATTTATGGTGTCCTTATAAAACTTTCGTATAAAACATTTTTTGATATTTTGAATACTTTTCGAGATATATCGAGAAAAGTAAAAAAATATACGGAGAAAATTTTCTCTTAGAATTCACCCTGATAATCATAATAATCGTGGGACAATATGGAAAGAATTTTATGAGAATTTCTCTGATTAATATTGATCACAATAAAAGTAATAATATCTATCACAATAAAATATAAAATGCATGTTTGACTTTACTAAACTGCATGGTAAAATTACTCAAACATGTTTTATATTTTAACGTGTAGATATTATTATGTTTATTGCGATAAATATTAATCAGAGAAATTCTCATAAAATTCTTTCCTTACCATATTGTCCCACGATTACCATGATTTTCAGGGTAAATTCTAGAAAATTCTCTCTGTGTAGCTATACACATGGGCGAATGATTTCACTCCTTAAAATCGTTTTTGGACTGCAATTAAAAATTTCTAAATTCATATGTTTATTTCTCCTACATATGTATAGTTTCATCAAAATTAAAATTTTCGGGCTTGAAAGGTTCTGTTGTAAGATTTAAAAGTCTCAAGATTCAAGATGTCTTTCCCTTCTTGCGTGTTTTATCATCGCATGTGTGCTGGCAGCTTATATTTGATCTATTTATGTATATTTTACAATGTCAATACTGTTTTGTTGCTGAGGTACGCATTTTCCTTTCTTATTCTTCATCTTGTCTTCGCTTTAAGGATTTATCAAAGACTTATCGAAGACATATATACATACATATATGTATATCAAAGCTTTTTCATATTATTAGTTTATAATAATTTAAATTCTGCGCTGTTTAGAATGAATAATATTATTGAATAAGTACGATGTTCATTATATTTGATTTTTTATTTATATATGTATATCAATGAGATTTATTTGATTAATAGTTTAAGATTTCATTGTACTATTAATTATTTTTATGAAAAATATTATATTAATAATTATTACAATATTATATTTATACATTTATAATTATTTTCTTAGAGTAAACTTTTTATTAAAACTTCGTTGATATATTAAACTAAAATTTACATGACTATAGTATAAAATTTGTTGCTATATAAATAATTTTTTCTAGAAAATGCTTTAGAAACTAACAAAGAAATATCAAAAGAAATATAACATAAATTTCTTTTTTTATAATTAAAATTTCAAGAATTATTTATTTGTAAGTTTGAAGATTCAAAAATATAATACTCAGCACCTTTATTCAGCACATACAAATAATCTAATAATATTGTGAAATAAAAAAAATACTATTTCACATATAAATTATACGAGGGTAAGTCAAAAAGTAAAGGGACAAATAAAGAAAAACACATTTATTTTAACCTATGTGGAAAATTTACATATCATTTTTCGACATAATCCCCACCAACATGGATACATTTGATCCACTTAATAAGCTTCTGTATTTCATCCTGGAAGAAAGATTTGGATTGGATGCGTAGCCAGTTATGCACCACTGCAATGACCTTCTCATCCGAAGAAAAATTTTTTCCTCGTAGTGCTTCTTTTAATAAACCGAAAAGATGAAAAAAAAAAGAAAAAAAAAGAAAAGAAATACTACGAGAAAAAAAAATTTTCTTTGGATGAGAAGGTCATTGCAGTGGTGCATAACTGGCTACGCATCCAACCCAAATCTTTCTTCCAGGATGAAATACAGAAGCTTATTAAGTAGTGGATCAAATGTATCGATGTTGATGGGGATTATGTCGAAAAATGATATGTAAATTTTCCACATAGGTTAAAATAAATGTGTTTTTCTTTATTTGTCCCTTTACTTTTTGATTTACCCTCGTATATTCTATTCTATCGTAATATATTGAGACGAAAATTTAGCGAACACGATGAGGCATGGAAATTATTAAACGACGTTAACTTGATCGCGCGTGCTACAATACTCACTCAGGAAATCGACATAGGAATCGAGTGTGCACAATTTCGAGATCATGCAATGTTTAATCATCCCCCGTACATAATGACGTTCTCGTCTTATAAATTATTGTTAGATTCTCGACTCCACGGATTATCGTAGAAGGTCCTTCAGGCAGGTTGCCTACCTTGGAATACAACCTGACAAGTGGTGTCCTGACAAGCAGCCTGTTGCGTGACCCGAGCGATCAATATCTGTGCGAGCGCAACACCCTGCTGCTCGTGTCTTCGTATAAACTGACGCGCCTCTCGTACGGCCGCACCACGTTTCCTTTCCTCTCTATTTAATCTCTTTTCGAGCTTGAAGAAGTTCACCGCTTCGTATTACACGCTGTGGCTGGCGCGACGCGAAAAATAAGCCGCGCGAATGCTTGATGAACATTTTTGTAAAAATTCAAACCGCAAAATTGGGTCGAAATTTGTGAAATAAACGTGTTTCTTGGTGGTGTGAACGCATTTTCTCTTAAAGAGAGATATAAAGAAGAAAGAAGCTATAATATAAAAAATATTTTGTCTTTTTTTATTTTATATGCAAATTTTTTCTATATATTTCTTTTTATCTAGGACTTTCGTAATTAGTTGAGGACGAATTTTCTATTTAAGCGAAATTTGAATTAATTATTATTCGATTATCTTTATATTCAATGCGATTGATTTTTTCGAACAAGATTATCGGATCATTATTTTCTTCTTTCTTTTTTTTATCGTAGAGTAATTTCAATCTGCACTTTTGTAAAAACAATTAGATGATTTAAAAAATAATTTATTGAGAAAAATTTAAATAGGTTTAAAGGAATAAAAGAATAAAAAAATAAATAGAAAAATACGATTCGGCTCTTTGTATAATGCATTGATCGTTTAGTGAAAATTAGAAAGTTTCGATGTAAAATTTCTTTATAAAGATAAAGTTAAAGATGAATAGGATGGCAGTTTTGATATTTTGCTGTTTACTTGTACTTGTAGTTTAAAGCTCTCCGTGTAATTTTTCTCTTGTCAGAATTCATGAAGTTTGAAAGAGGAGTGCTTTTCATATTACATATAGAATATACATATAAACATATTTCATCGCTATAAAAAAGCGAAAATAAAATATTCCGACCAAATTTTTATTAAATAAAAAGCGATCAAAAGATATAATAAGAGAGAATCGTAACAGTAGCTCGTATCTTTTTTTTGTTTTAATTATGCAATATCTTAAAATAAAAAAAATATATAGATATAGATGTTTGACGAAAGCTGTCTTTCGAAATTAATGATGGTGCTTATTGTGTCTCGCTCGTTAACGTCATTTGCGAGCAAACACACATATATATATAGAGAGAGAGAGATAATAGAGAGAATAGAAATGAAAATAATATTCTTTCTTTTTTGACTTATCATAGAACAAAATTATAAACTGTAAATAAATACAGTTTAAATAATTTTTAAACATTCTCTTAATTAATTAATTTATTTATTTATGTTAAATCACGCAACATATATAAAAATATGTAGTTAGAAATATACATATTTTAAATATTTTAAAAGAAATATCTCTATTTTTAGATAGAGAGATATAAATAATATATTTTTAAAAAAATTGACTATAAATATAGTATAATTATAAAGAACATATTTACACAAAAATATCAATCTTTGAATACCTTTGTAGATTGTAATTTGTTTAATTAATTTAATATTTAATTAAAATCTGTTTTTTTCTGTTTTATGCAAATATAATTTTAATTATTATGTAATTAAATTGTATGCGGGTGTAATAAATATATTTAATTTGAGAAATAAGCAAGAATAAATAAAGAATTTTAATTTGTTAATATATATTTGAATAAACCGAATATTATATTATATACACAAAAAAACATAAATACATGAAAAAAACAATAATTATTTATTAATATATAGAAATATTTCAAAATTACAAAAATATTATCTTATAAATATTTTTGATTTATGACTTTTGAATTATATTTATAAATTTTGATCAATTATTTAAATATCAAAAAGAAATGGTCAATGCTAAATACATTTTGTGGATCACAATGTATATTTAGTAGATTTATTTGTCACATTTGTACCTCGTGCTCCGGTATGCCGTTTTATTTATAGCTTGACTTAAATGTCATCTGCCAAAGGATGTTAATCAAGTGTCGAACCCTCAATCAATGATTTCATGATTTTTTAATTAATTTATACACAGTTTCTATTTCAGAAGTTTTTGTATCAAATATAAAATTCATAGTATCAAATGTAAACTCTAAGTTTTAAATAGTAATAATATAGTTTTAATGGATATATTAATTATATATGTAACAATACAAAAAAGCAATTCTGAATTAGTTAAAGAATTTAAGAGAATAAAAGAATTGATAAGATATTGCTATGCTATACGCAATGTAAAAAATTAAAATAAATATTTTATTATGAAAATTGTTGTGACACACACAAACATATATATATATAAAATTATAGCACATATCTGTCAATTAAATTTAAATTACAATTTTTTTTTTGGTAATTATGTATTATTTTAAAGAAAATTTTAATTTGGAGATATTTAATTCCTATTTGGAGATATAATGAGACAATCTTCTTATATATTTTTTATTTTTTCGTCTTTAATGGATTACGTTATATTTATTTCAAAAAATATTATTATTCAAAATATTCTCTCTCCCCCCCCCTCTCTCTCTCTCTCTTTCTCTAGCAATGTTATACTACGCCTATCTTATTGAGTTGTCGCACATCGAAATTATTCATTCGCTCTGAGTTTTCGACGTAACTCGTGCATTAGACGCATTGGCAATTTTGCCATATGTGCATCCCTATTCATATCCTAATTTGCATAGTGACAGGAAGCTCGTCTCGATAGAGTGAGTTCGTTGTTTAGGCAAATGATAGGGACAGGGTAAACCTGAAGCGCACACAAGCCTAGAAAAGAAATCGAGCTGGACAGACAAGCTCAAGGCCTTCATCCACAATTCTGGAAGAGATCTCTGGATTCTTAAAAGGGTGGTCTCTGTGCCCTAGAAACGAACGCAAAGAAGCTACCAGCGTAACTTATATGAGGGTGGACGGAGGCTGCCAGCAGGTGGCAGGTTTGCCGCGTATCGATTTCTTACGAATCTACCCGGGCTCGGAATCGCAGGGATGGTTCACGCTGGCGGCGCGACCAATCTACGTGATCACTCCTGCAAACAGATGAAGGAAGGTCGTAAGATAGATGCATTGTGCATGATCGGTTAAGAGGACCAGAAACCTTTCGAGAACGATAAAATGTCATGTGCTCACAGGCGTTGTTGTTATTAAAAAAATAAAAAAGTAGAAATATAGAGGTGATTCTCTTATTGTCTATATATGTGAAGAAATATGTGATAACGGAGTATATATTGATTGTAATGTTTTATATTTACAAGTAGCATATTAAAGAAAAAAATATCTTTCACAAATGTAGGACACATTTATATCGATTCTGCGATACAACTTTCAGCTGAAGATTATATTGTCAATTCGCTTTTCTCAAAATTTCTTTTCGTTTGTATAATATATAATGTTTAAATACTAATAAGCATGTACATATTATATTTTTTTTACGCATCAGAACAATAAAAAAAAAATTATGTGAGCAAAGATCCTGAGAGGCTTCATTACAAAAATTTAAAAATATATAATTCTTTTAATCGTTTTAATTAACGCACAAACACAGTATAGCTTTAAAAATTTTAGGAAAGAGTTTCAAAATGTTCTCTTTGAAATTTTAAACAAATTTCTGCACGAATTTTTGCATGCGATGAAAAATGATAAACATCAAGAGCGCAGATAATATAATCCAAGATTCTGCTTAATTTTTTTATAAAATAGTTTAACACATTTACATGGTTTTGGTATACAGATATATTAAAAATTTGGCATATAGAATGGACAGATTATATATGTATATTTAGATATATAATTATATGTATATATGTATGTTACATATATGTGATATGTAATTAATAATAATAAATAAAATAATAATAAATTTCAAATTTAAAGTTTTATAACAAAGCCTTTCAAAATCTTTGTTTATATAATCTTTATATTATTCTGGTGCGTAAAAAATTTATTTTCATACAGATCTTTCATTGTCAATTGCACTCTATACTCTTATCATGATCCATCTCCTTTAGTTTAGAAATAAAAGGAGATAATATAGTTGTATATATATAATAAAACCCTACATACATGTATAAGTACACACGTACACACGTACGAAGACACATCATACAACAATAGATACGTATATATATATTTTTTTTTTAATATTTTTTTTATTCTTTTATTCTATGTATGTTCAGAAATGTTGAAACATTTAACTTTATAATCTTTATGAATTTTCTCTATTATGCATGTAGTTACTGAAAATTGTTTCCAACAAAAGTTTCATAATTTTAAGAGAGGAAATATAATTGCATGTAACAGATTTCTTATAGCTGTTTTTATATTTTATAACATTATCTTTATTTTTTATGAGATTTTTTTTATATATTCTTTCGTTTATGTCATAAACTCTTGATATTTTTATATTCTTGATTTCTATCTTAATAATTTTATATGTAGAATGATGAGAAAAATCAATTTATGTAAGAAAAAATATAGAATCCTGTTTAAAAAAATAAAGATAATATTGAAATACAAAAATCGCATACTATCAAAAATCGATTACATGTATCATTTTTCTCCCTGAAAATGCGAAACTTTTGTTGAAAACATTTTTCGATAACTGCACATAAAAAACATAACAAAGAAAACTTAGATCATAAAGTTAAGTCACTTGTATACCTTATTCTTATTTTTATATTCTGCTTAATTTTTTTATTCTTTATAGATTACTGTTTCTTTTAATACAACATATAATATAATATATGTATATACATATATCTGCAAAGTTCCTGTAGACATTATTGGATACTGATCGATTAATCAGCGAATATATTTTATAAATTAAAAAATATCTAATACATGTACATATAAAGAATTTTATATATAAATAAGACTTATAAGAATATTTTAACATTTTTCACTTTACTGCAACTCGAATATTATATCCACCGACACAGATCGTTGTTCTTTGATCATTGTGCCAATCATCTTAAATAAGAACAAAATAAATGAAAAAGCGAACTTTTTTTAATCTATATTTCTTTGACCGTACAATAAAAAAAATAAAGATTGAGACAGCGAGCCTAAAAATTGCATCCCTTGCAGACGCTGCAGTTGCAGCGCAATAGCAGCTGCGGGTAAAATGTCAGGGTGTACCGATCTTAAAGTCGATCTGTGTGCAAATAAAGAAGGACCATCGTAGAAAACGCCGAATAAATGTTTAGCCGGAGTCTAGTGACGTAAACAATGACCTGCATCGGCCCTGGTTATTTTCGTTTAGTCTGCTCCGTATTTTCCAATTCTATCCCTGTCCTTTATCGCGGTCTCACATTCTGCTTCGCGAAAAATGTTTCGCCGACGATTGTACTCAATTTATGATACATCAACATCCTCTTTCTTATACGAGTCAAGTTAAGCCTTGATTATCGGTAATTTGTTATATGTGTCGCACGTGTATCATTCCTATCCATTTCCCACTTTTTGCCGAAGGCTCATACTTTAAGAATAAAAAAATAGCATCATAAGATTTTTAATCTTCGAGAATCTTTAACTTGCGTGATTTTTTTATGCTGTATATAGCGATAGAAAGTATTGGGTTTTTTCGATGATGAGATTCATTGAACTATAACAATGTTGGTGAAAAATCTTGGTAACTACATTAGGAGATAAATTTCCTGAAAATGCAGATTAAAAATATTATTTTGGGGAATGTAAAAATAATAATCTTGAGATTAAAAAACCAGACATTCAAAATTATATAGTAAGATGTGAAATATAAAATATAAAAAATGAAAAATGCGCAATAAAAAATCATTTTTGTTTTGAAAAAATTTAGAGAGATCTAAAATAATATTTTATTGCTAAAATTTATACTGTTAGTTATACATATACATATACACACAAACATATTCTGTTATATCTTTATAATTATAAAAAAATTTTTTTTTGTATTTTTTGAAGTTTTAAATACTTTCAGAAAACAGTAAAAAAATATAATACTAAGTATCTGCCTAAATGATAGACCATCTATATATACGCATTCTTAATGTCATATATTGCTTTATTTATTAATAATAATAATTTGTAATGTCGTTAATTACAAATCTAAAGTAAAATTCGAAACATTTAAAAACTGCCAGAGATTCAATATAAATAAATCGATAATATTTACGAATTTAAAAGTATTATTTTAATTTATGTGCAAAACTTCTTACGTAGAAATGCCAATTGTGTTAAACAGGTTCAATATTAGCTCAATAATGACGGTTGAATTACTCGCATTAATCAATCAAAATAACTCACGTTAATCAATCAATATTGTGTCGATTTCATCGACTTTATTGACGAGATAAAATCTAATAAAAATTTCTAATTTTATAATTTCCAATTAATTTTTATATATATATTATAACAAAAGAGGAGAATGTGTCAATCAATTCGTAATTAATGACTCACAATATCTATAAAAACCAATATACTTAAAATTAAAAAAACTATGTTTACACCTATATACCAATATTATTTTCAAAAATTGACAAAATATTTACTTTCCATTAGCATTTTTAATCTACAATTCTTTTATTAAAATTTATATCTTAAAACTTATCTAAATAATAAAAACCTAAAAAGATATAAAATTTTATCTACATAACAAAATTCAATAGTTACTTAGAATTATTTTTACATAGCTTTGATAACTGAAAAATATATATTATAAAAAAAAGTTACATTAAAGAAAAATTCATTTTTTGTATAACATCTTAAATATGTCAAAATCTTTTTTGTATTTTAATCTTTATTTTTTCAAAATTTCTATATGATACGCCGATTTTGAGAACCGGAAATGATTTTAACAGCCAAAAATTCTTTAAAAAGTATTTTTTATGTCACAAATATTTGAACAATGTTGTATAATAAAATTTGTGTATTTCTGATATACACACATATGTATATATAAAAAAATATCTTTTAAAAAACAGATGTCAAGTATAATTCTCATTTGAGAAATATTATCTTTTATGGAGCTTACACATTTCAGACATTATTCGCGTTATTTATTTCATCGCAAAAGTGCATAGAATTTATGGTAACGTAGCAATTCATCATACAGTTTGCTTATCCATTTGCTCACTAGAATTTACTGATCGTGTTAACCATAGTAGTCAATGCAGTATTCATAAGCGGACTACAAAGAGAATATATGGAACACACTGACATTGCGGGAAATTGTGGACTACAAAGGTAAAATGAAACTATTGATTAATATCTAGATTCTAGTGAGTTATGCGATATAAGTTGCTTATTAACATTAAAAATGGAGGTCAATTAGAGTTAGATTGGTGGTTTCTGCATTTGCGGTAAAGTATATTTCAGCGGCTTTCAAGATTCAAGATATATAATCATGCCTCAGACATGTGCATTTAATTCTTATGAAACCGAAAATACTACTTCATATGAATGCCAAGCAAAATTTTAAACATATTATTAATATCTCGAATTTGTTTCCTTGTTTTCAGAAATTCTGTGCAGCCAAAGAACAGTTTAAGAAGAAAAGTTACATTTGATCGGCAAAATAGACTTGTAGGATCCCTAACTGTGCAGAATATAGTCGTGAGTTGAATCCGAATAAGGCAGAATTTTTTATCCTTAAATGCGCGTCAGTATCGAGCACGATGAATCAACAGATTGGTGAGTGCATCCTGTGCGACAAGACGCGGGCATCTTCTACTTGTGATCGGAGTAGCTTATATAAATGGATCATCGTGCAATTGTCGGCGGAAGACGCTTGTTATCCCCTCGACCGAACCAGCCAATCGTTATTATTTTAAGTCACGATCATTGCTGGTTTAATATCTCTAACTACAGTAATCTAATGGGTAAGTTTTTTATTCTAATGTATTTTGTTATCTTTTAAAATTGACAAAGTATAGTATCAAGAAAATGCGGATTAGAAAAAGTTTGCAAAATTAAATAAAAACAACAGCTCAAAGATGCATTTAGACTAAATAAATATATGTAAATATGCAGCAGTATATATAAAAATTAAAAAAACAATGTATGTAACTGCTAATTGCAATTACATACTTACTTTTTCTCAAAAACGATGTTTTTCTTACAATTGATTCTTCTCATTATTTTCTGCATAAAAGTATTGAGGTAAGATCATCGAAAAATTAATATTTTACGAAATATGTCATCATTAATTCATTATATCAAATTAAAATACAAAATATTTCATAAACTATTCACTTTTTGATCATCTTACCCTCATAACATTTTATGCCGAAAATTTTGCGAGGAATCAATTTAAAATAACTAGATTAATTTTCAAATAATCTTCAAAAAAATACGCTTAGTTAAATTTCAAGATTATCAATTATTTTCCTTCTTAAAACTATGTATAAAATATAAATTTTGTTTAACGTATTTTTTTTCTATAATGTCTTGTTTTTAAGATACTTGTGCAATTAATAAAATGAGGCACACTGTATATATACACACACACTTTTCTTTTTTAATTGTAATGTGTATGCGTGTGTAATTTGTCCTTTGAAAAAAAATTATACCAATCTTACGAGATAAAAGTTTGTTACTTATCAAGAGAAAATTAATGTTTTAATTTTAATAAATAAAAAATTAATCTATTGAATATATTGTATATATATCGAAAATAGGAACTCTCTCGTAATAGCGAACCTCGAAATAGAGCAAAATCCCTTTCATACGTGTTAGATGCACGTGAATAACACGAGTGGGGTAGTAACGATACAAGTGTGCAACAATGCGTATCTGTCTCCCAGCTATGTGCTGGAAAATAATATATGGACGAAATGATATCGCTACGACCCTGAATTTTACAGTTTGGAAGTGAAGTGGGGACAATGTCGCTATTACATTCAGAGTCGCGCGCTATTAAGAGGTTCCAATGTGTATGTGTGCGTGCGTGCACGTGTGTATAAATTAGTGCACACTCTGCAGTTTGCAAATTTAGTACTGAATAAAGTGTATGCATAGAGAAGGGGGAGGGGTAGTGGAATAGAGGAGGGGAAAAAAAGATAATATGTAACACGATGTGTGTCGGGAGGGGTCAGAAGGAGAGAGAGAGAAATAAACATTATGCAAATAACTTCTGCTTTTCCTGCAAAAACTTGACCTTTGAGAAATGAATTGCGACCGAACTGCGTGTTACTTATTCCAATTGCACCTACACGTGTAGGCACGCGTGTACATCGTCTATTTATACGCGCATATCCCGATATGAAGCGTAGGGGGCAAGCAGTCTGGGAACTGGCGGTTTTATTGATGTGAGATTTAACACATAGTACACACCCACGGTTTCTACTGACCCCTCCGTACCATTATCTGACTTTATAACCGTGCGTCGGGATGATTTCGACTCGACTGCGTCAAGGATTTAATTGAAACTCCGAGATATGATATAAACCTGGGGCACGTAGAAACAAAGTTTTCCCCTCGAAAGAGAACAAAAAGAAAAAAAAAACTTGTGCACATTTCTTTAATTTAAGCGTGTAATTCAATTTTCTACTTAACCCCTTACCAGTGTCTGACGCCTATATGCGCAAAAATTTTAGTGACCACCAGTGTGTCTGACGCTTATAAGCGTCATCATAAAAAAATTCGATAAAGACCAATTTCAAACATTGCGATTTCAATAAAACTTGGTGTGTAGGGATTTTTTGGGTCGCTGAATCCAAATCTGAAGTTAAAATTGCAAAATTTTGAACAGTTGATCCAATATGGCCGCCAGAAATATAAAAAAACGTCCGATTGAAAATAAAATTGGTTTTTACGTCACATTCTGGGTTTTTGGGGCCACTGAATTCAAGTTCAATATTATAATCATCAAATTGAAAATGGCAGATCCAATATGGCTGTCATGAATTTTGAAAATTTTCTGCTACATCTGTTTTGCTCAACTTAATTTTTTTTGTGATCGCTAAATTTGAGATAATATATATATATATATATATATATATATATATATATTATTCGATAATTTTGATATGGGGTTTGGATTCAGCGACCCCAAAAACCCCCAAGGAATATTTTTTATAAAAATTGAAAAAAATTTTTGTCAACACACTTACGGCACAGAAACATTTTTTTCTGTACACTGTTAAGGGGTTAAACTCGCGATGATCTGAATTTTTCATATAATCCGAAATAAAGTGTCTAAATTTTGCCTTCCCGCTCAATTCTGTTTTTTTTTTCTAACTAAATTATATTGCGACTATTGGCAAAATTTTATAGGGCAATGCTTTTTTTCCGAATGCAGCGATTTTTTGTGTACATAACTTTTTTTTTATTTCTCATTTATTCAACATGTTTGAAAAGCTAAACCATCGTATTTTACTTGATTCAAATAATTTTTTTTTTTTTTTTACAATTGCACGTTTATATACATATATATATATTATATTGCATATTTACTATTTACATAACAGAACATTTTAACACTTTAACTAAACAATGCAACTTATGTAAAAAATTATTTGAAATTAAGAGACATTATTTTGCTCTTCATATATATGAACACCTCTTCTGTAGGGCAGATCAGTTGAGGAAGATAAGCAACTATAAATCTGGAAATTAATTATTGAGAGTTATTAATGGACTGTCGTGCGTGTCTTCGGATAAGTTCGAAGTAAATCGCAACTGTTATAATTTCATCGGTGCAAGTAGTTACGTGAAATTCATTTAAATATAATTGGCTATATTAATAGTGAAAGATAAAATATTGCAAATAGCAGAATATACATTATTTGTATGAGTTAAAATTCAAATATGTATGTTATTTGATAAATTAGAACTTCTAAAGAAGTGTATATACGTATTTTCGCGAATTAATACAATTATAAGTCGATTCGATTTACAAAGAAAATTAATATTTTTCAAGAAAATAATTGTTACGTCGAATTTTCGAGCTTAATGAAATTTTTTGTATGACAGATGATAGTAATATAGCTAACAGATTTTTTGAATTGAAATTCTGTAATACCAGACGGAACATTGCTATAAATTTGCTCGGTATGTTCTATCTTATCAGCAAAATCGGCAAGCGATTCACGTTCGAGACGTAATACCCATCGATCCAATGTGAACACGTCCGCGTGATTACGTGATACTTGATATTCCATTAAAGAACGGATACATCTTTATGTAACGCATGATTGCAATTGCAATCTTCCCTTTGTCTTACTTCAAAATTAATCGAATCTTGTTAAATGTTATTTTTATTTTTCTATTATTTCTCATATTTTCTCGTGGTTTTTAAAATGTTGGAAAATATTTGATATTTCTACCTTTATATAGTAAGAATATCCAATAGCCGGAGCTATCGTTAATAATTCTGCGCTTGAGGATTTATAAAAAAAAAAGGAAGAAAAAAAAAACGCGATCGAAGAGTTGGGTACAGTTCGATTAAACAAGCGCCTTTTGACCGAGAGGGATAAAAAAAATTCATTCTAAATCTATCTATCGAGGTGGAAATCTGCAAAGTGCACCAATTAATTGCGGTATAAAAAGCTGCGCCTTATTTTCAAATTAATTTGAGATTGACAGGATGGTAATTGACATAATTTAATAAATTATAAGCAGTTTCACACTTTATAAGCACACTTATGTTAAAACTCAGCTTGATCTTTATATTAAAGAGCAAAATAAGAAGATAAGAATCCTGAAGCAATAAAAAACGAAGAAATTACATAATATAATTTCTTCATTTTGCTATAAGAGGCAATAACATCCTTTCTTGTATATACATATATGTGTATATGTATGTATATGTATATGTATACGTAAGTACTTTTATGTATGTCGGCAAACTCCTAAATTTTTAAATATATATCCTCGTATTTAAACATTTTAACTCGAGTTTTATATATTGTACTTTATTTGTATTTATTAAATCCTTTTTTTTTAAGCTCTTTTTTCACAATTCTCGATAAAAAAATTCTACGCTACACGCTATTCTATTTATTTGCAAGAAAATATTTCACTTTTAGATTTCGCCTCCTCTAACCACCTTCGCCTCCGGAAATCTGCCACCCGTCCGATTCTGCCGCGGCGAAGGAATTTCGCGAGAATTGTTCCATGGCTTATATTTTTTATTTAATTTCTTTAATAATTGGCAAATATGCAGTTCAAATATTGGATAATAAATCCCTAAAATAGAAATTAATTCTACGCAATAGTTGATTTAAAAAAAAAATCTTGAATTTGTGCTTATTTTAGACCATGTATAAGAATGAGCTGATCCTTTCAAGATGATTTCAAATATGAGATATAATATAAAAGCAGCTTATCCCCCCGTGTATTTAAAGATTGCTTTGAATTGCGAATGAATTTCGGAAGCAATTACCAATATTGCTAAAATTCAAAAGAAAAATCGCAAGAATAATTTATAATATAGCAGATGAAAGCCTGCAACTATGTACGAGGTCAGCGAACTTGTTATTATCCATATTTAGTATATCCATATTTAGTTTATATCATAAAAGAACACAGTTTGAAGATACAAAACTTTGGGGTCCATACAAAATTGTTTTGCGAAATAATCGATACTTAGAAGATTGGAGAACATGACGGATCCAACCGAACTAGCACATCAGGCGATTACATGAAGAGCATCTCGCTAAGATCCAGATTCATCGAACAAGAACGACAATCTGTTTGCAGACGATGATGATAACAGTATCGGGGATAATATAGAACGCAGAATGGCCGAGTGTTAATAAGACAAGATTCCGCCCCTGAGAAAAAAGAAATACTACGCGAAAATGATAAAAAAATATAGATAAAAAGAAGACTAACGATGAACGACGTAAATAAATGAGAATAAAAAATCATTCTTTTCTCTTATGTGTATTTCCGTGGTAAATTTTGGCGATACGAATATCGGAATTCGTTTTCGATATATCGCGTTCCGAGCTAAATAAATACTCAACATTATCTTACTTTCATTCGGAAATAGAATTAGCCAAGTGACCTAAAAAAACCTGACGTAGAGGAGATAATTCTCTTAGTGGATGTTATTAATGTAAGAGTAAAGAGAATAGTTTCTTTTAAAACGAAGATTGTTTTACAAAAATCTAATAAATAATTTTTCAATTAATTATTAATAAAATGTCTAAATTTGAAATTAGATTTAAGATTAGATTTTGAAAAATATTTATTGCTCTAACAATAAGTTTTACATTTAAACATGTTCCTAATATATAAAATATAATTTTTATAATTATATGAGTCTTTTACAAGAGAGAGATATTAAAATTACGATATAATAAATACAAACTTGAATATTTAGTTTTGTTGCAACTATCACAAAAATTTTAATACATATTTGTCATTGAGATATTTTTAATAATGAAAAATAACAATTTTTGGAACGATTTATTTTTATAATTGAACACAGAAACGTTATCTTTCTAATCGCAATTAAAACAACGATGTTGTGGTTATCGCATAAAGACTATAATATCGATTAGGTCTAAAACGAAATTCCGCGTAATCCCTTTCCAGATAATTGCTTCTCCTTGCTCTCGCGGCTGTAATCTCCGGATAATAATTACGTTATTTAGGATTTATGGTAAATTACTCCAACCGGAAAGAGAACAAATCCTTTACGTACAGAATAACATGTCTTAGAATAATAAAAATTAAATTTATATGTATATATGTACATGTACAGAGTGTCCGGGTAATTATCACCGCACTTCTCGTGTGTAAGTTAAACTGCATAGGAAAATCCTCTATCGTTTTACGATATTCGCAATAATTAATGAGAAATTAATTAATTAAAAAAGATCGGCCAATCCACGCGAGTATAAGCGCGAGAAGAAACTTTTCAATATTATACAATTATTAGGCGCGTGAAGTGTTGAAATTAATAATCAAATCTATTTCTGTATGAATTTATTTAGTTCTGTATGCATTTAAAAACTGTATAACAAGGGGACGTATCTTCTCATTGCGCGAATTGCCCGATTTTTTAAAATTAACTACTCATTAATTATTGCGAAGATCGCCAAACAATAGAGGTTTTTCTGCTCAGTTTAGGATGCAAGAAACATTTTTTACATACATTTACTGAATTACAATATTCTTTCTAAAAGTATAAATTATGTAGTGTAATTAATAGAGATATAATAAAAATGCAAAACCATTGATATCAATATTTGCGATCGATTCCTGTGCTGTGGAAATGTAAAAACAATTTTTACGTTTATTAATAGCAATAATGATACAACAAAATTAAAAACATAAAAATCGATACTAATAAAACGCTATAAAATAATATATTAATTTATAACAGAAAGCCATTTAAAATTTTATGTTCGAATATAAATATTATGTTATGTGATTTTTAGTCCTCTTAAAAATTAATTCTATATACAATCATATGTATATATAGATAATAAATTCGAAACAGTAAATAAATAATAAATGAGAAAATAAATATTAAAAAAAATAATAAAGTAAAAAAATATAAAAGAATATTAACAAACGATAATAATTTTTATCTTTTTTCTTGTTTTTAATCAATTTAGTCAATTAGAAATTTATTTTTATTAGGAAAATTTTACACGTAAAAGTTTTTCTTTTCTCTTTTTCAAGCAGTTTAGAATATTAAATTTAGCGAGATGATTTTTTATAATTGTATCATATATTATAAAACAGATAGTGCACGACATATGCATTTCCATATGCAAATATTCCCTCAGAAACAATTAGTTTAAGCTACTCCGTTGCAATTGATAAATCAGCGGTTTAAACTGAACGGCGCAAAGTTTATGAATGGTTCTTATCAAAACAGGAAGAAATAATAACTATTTTCCTGGGCATTCAACGCTTCTCTGTACGTCCGGGTGATTAAGAACCAAGAGTTAAAGCTGGGGTATAGATTGTAAGTAAAACAACGTGAGCGTGCGGACGAATAACACCTCGTGGTAAGAAAGGAAAAGAGAAAGAGGAAGAACGGACCGACAGAAGTGGAACAAAAAGAAGAAAAAAAAAGAAGAATAGAAAGACAAAAAAGTAAGCGATAGGAAAGAAGAGAGGAAAAGATTCAAATAAAAAAAAAGAAAGTCGAGGAAGAGAGAAAAAAAGAAATAAAAAGAAAAGGAAAATAGAAACTAAAAAAGAAGAAAGGAATAGAGAAAATGAGGAAAAGAAGAAGATTGAAAGAGATTAGTAAGGGGGAGAGAAAGAGAGCAAAGAAAGAAGATGAAAAAAGGGAAAAACAGGGGAAATTAGGAAAAAAGACGAAAGTAGGACAGGAGGTAAAAAGAAAAGGGAAGAAGAAAGAGATAATTGCATAAAAGAGAGAAAAAAGAAAAAGAAGAAGAGAAAAATAAGAAGTGAACAAGGGAGGGAGAGAAAAGGGGTGAAAGGAAGAAAAGGGAAGAGAGAACAGGAAACGGGAAGAAGAAAGGAAGAAAGAGAAAGAAGAGTGAGAGAGAGAAAAAAGGGAAATGAGGAAGAAAATTGAAGATTGAGAAGGGGAAAAAGGGAGAAGAGACGAGTCGTAGCAAGCACAAGGACAATGTTTGAAGATTGAGTCGCTTGTAGATACGACCGCGCGGCTTATGCGCGAGGCGTACGCCACCACCATCAGCATTGCCACCACTACGGCTAGGACTGCCACCACCATCAGCACCACCTCCACCTTGTACCTTCTCGATCAGTCGACCCCGTGCAACGCGGCACGCCGGTTGCCGCGTGATAACTGTGTCTACGTACGTAGTGCTCTCTTTGTGGCAGCCCGCCGGAATTACAAAGTCGAGAGATCGTAATTTTTTAACGGGGGATCTGTCACCGGGCGACAAAAAGAAGGGACGGGAGTACGTCACGAGGAGTGACGGAAAAGTCATCTCTGAAAACAATACTTTGGAGGGAGGGGGGGTGAAAAAAAGGACCGAACTAGCGGAAGCGATTTTGAGAGGTAAACCTCCATATCCGGCGCGTGTATATTGCGCACGGGAGTGTATATAGGACGGAAGATTAGGATGAGTTTGTACAAGACGGGAAGGAAAGAGAGGAAAGGGAAAAGAAAGGGAAGAAAAAATTGCAAGGGTTGTGCGACAGGGGTGATCGCGTTAAAGAGGGAAAGTTGGTTGTTTGAGAAGTCATCATTGGTGGGAAATAGCTTATTGCTATTACCGTGACTTTGATGATAAAAAGGGGTAGTCACAGTTCCTGCAAAATAGTGCTTAAAAATTATTTTAAACGATTAAATCAAGAGTGATTATTTGATAAAATGAGGCTCTAAGAAATATCAAACTCGCTATGATGAAAAAAAATATATAAAAATCTATATTAGTCAATTTTATTTTATGCGGGGAATATGTTTTCATGTTCAGCAAAATGGTTATTCTTTTCCTAATAAGAAACATGTGTGTTATATGTTTCAATATTAAAGGAAAAGAATGTGTGAGATATGATAAAAATTTGATGCACTAAGATGTAATTTTTTTTGTTTTTAAAAAAATACAGTAGTCGGGAATCATAATACAACTAAACAAGAGAGATGATCTTTGCAAAATTAAATAAAAAATAAAGAAAAAATTTTTGATGTCTTATAGAAATTGAAAAATTTTGAAATTAATAATATATTTATACTTTTTTTTAGGCTTATAATTTTTTAGACTTTATATTATGTATTATTAAATGTTGACAACAATAATTAATACATAAATATTAAAGTACAATTTTTTTAATAAAATAATTTACATTAATTTAAGTTACTAAAGAAGAAAAGAGAGAGAAAGCGAGGAGAGCAGAGAGAGGAAAGGGGAAGGGAAAAGACGAAAAAGAGAGTTATAATAAAATATCGATATAAAATATGGACAGATAAGTTTTACTTTTTAAATAAAGATAATTTGGAATTTTTAATATAGATTTTAAGTGCGACTATTGAGATAAATTCAATAATTTAAAAACAAAATTATATCAATTTATAAATTGTGTGATATTATCAATTTTCTAAATTTAAAAACAAAAGGAAAGCGTATGAGGCTTCTACGACGTATTTTGCACAATGTAAATATTACTGGAAAATGCATGTAATATTATCAAAACATATACATAATGAAAATCTAACTTATATAGCTAAATTTTTTAAAGATTTTTAAATTATTGTGACATTTTATTATTCTATTTTTTCTTTTCTAATTAATAGAAAATTAATTTTTTCTACTAATAGAAATATGATAAACATCATAATTTTCATAAAGAAAATAACAATCTGATAATACCTCAAATAATATATCAAACAATTTTACAAAAGAAATATCTCATCTCGTTAAAGAAATAATAAGAAAAAAGAGATCAAGCTAAATATAACAAAATAGATCAAATTCTAAATAATAAGTTCTACATAATAGATTCTATCGTCATTAACAATAAATAAAATATTAAACATAGAATATTAAAGTTAGCTGAATATTGTATAACAATATTCTCCCCCCCCCTCTCTCTTTTTCTAAAAAAAAAAGAAACTACATATTTATCATCTATTTCTAATTAAAAAATTGACAATCCATTTTTTGGTTGAAACAGATTCTAATATCCCAAAACTATTCTTTTAAAAGAAAAGCTTTTATCTTGTTGATAAAATTGTATTCAATCTTGACAAGCTAATGACTCTCAGGAATAATCGTTAAAAACCCTAATTTAATTTTCTAAATAATATAGTGCTTGGTGAGTGTTCAATAGCTAATACGCTGACGCAAAATCCCATCTTCGGTTCATGAAGCTTTAATGATGATTCGTGGCGATTGCATTATTGCAATCGACACTGTGCAGTATTCTGGCGTTGTGGTTTATAGCGGATACTACAATCGGAAGTAGAAACTGTTTCGTGAAATACGAAATTATTATCGTGCGACGCAAACAGTTACGTTATCATAACCAGACAACTGAATAGGAATGTAATTAGTAATTACTAATATCAAGTGTAATTTACGTGATTAGTGATTGACATGCATTAGTGATTTCATATAAGTCACTTTAAATGTAGACTTTAAATTTAAACATAGACATTATTTTCTCCGTTTTTTTTCTAACCTTAATTTTAAAAACAAAGAGAAAAAAATTAAAGTCAGATTTTAATCGATTTTGAAACTATAGGCTTTAATTATGAAGGAAAGTAATTTTGTACTATACACGTGCATAATAATAATTATTATTTTATCGTGAAAATGATTATTTTTAAATGGAAAATATATAATAATTGTAAATAATAATAATTATAATCTATCTGTAAAAAATAATTGTATATCAAACGTGATAATTATTTACTATTTAGAGTTTATATATGTAGTTACAGGAAGTAATTGTATATAGTATACCTATATTATAAAATTGAAAATAATCACTCTCTCGTAAAAAAATAATAATTTTGTATACAATAGTAATGACTTAATTATAAATTAAAAATAATTTTACATTACGCGCGATAATAATTATTACAAAACTTAATTATATAATAACCCTTTTTATTATCGCGTTATACTATTTCTTCTTACTTATTACAAACATTACTCCTCAATAAGTTCATATATTTAACGCAAAATATTTTCCTTTCCTTCTTTTTTCTCTTTAAATAGGCTTAGAAATATCGAAAGAAGGAAGTTGGTATTTTCCCCACCACGCTAATGCTGGCCTTTCGGTCTCTAACTTGTTGAGTCTCTCTCTCCTGGTAGATACAGTACCCATAGGAAACGTTTTATGACAATTCTAAATCTTTTACGTGGATATTATTTTTCAATGACCTATAAAAGTTTTATAGCAAAAGGAAGTATCCGCTGTAATATACTATTGTATATAGCGTTGTAATTTGGAATGTATGACATTCGTTTTTTACGAAAGATTACAATTGCGATTGGTATTTTAAGCAATAGATATCTATTGTCTTAATATCTATGTCTAAATATTTATCGTATAATAAAATAATAAAAATAAATAAAAAATTAACTCACAGCAAGATATCGAGCGTATAATAGTCAGACTAAATATAAATGAGCAGCTATTGTGAAAGAAATGATTTTTTTAGCGAAGTGGAGAAATCATTTTAGAGGAATAAAGTTTTTCATGCAAATTGTAATTTTTGTTAATGTTGCGATTAAGAACAGTCTATTCTTATTGTTTCATAATACTAATTACATTAAGTCTCATTTGATATTACTAAAATAATTATTAAAAAATGAGTCATATTTTTATCTTATTTTCTTTGAATTGGCGTTTTGAATGATAATATACGCGGAAGCTGATAAATGCAAAGGCTTAAATAATTATTGACGCAAAAATATTTTAGTAAAAATTTGTATTTTTTAATCTTTTGCGGTTCACACACACAATTCTCATCCGACTTTTTTTTAATAATGTTATGGTACAAAATAAAATAATTCAATACGAAAAATAATATGTAACAATATACAAGAAATATATTTTATTTTATTTTTGTATTATTAAAGTAGTAATAATTACTAATAATATAAAATAATAAAATAAATGCTAAAAGAATTTTATTAATGTAAACATAATAAATTTTTTTTATTCACAAAATTAAAAAAAACAATGAAAAAATTACAATACTTTTCCTTGAATAACTACGATTTTAGAGTTTCAATGAGAGAAAGTGTTGCGTGATGCGCATTATAAATAAAAAAAATAATTATTCAATCAAAACGTAATGTAAAGAATTGCAACAATTTAAATAATTATTTATTTTTACCACCATGGGCATTTTAATAACGAAATAATGTGCCATCTATACTTCATTAATACAATCAGTTATAATAATAACAATATATTCGCGATATGCCTTGAAGGCACACTTGGACCACAATGCCAAATACTGTAATAATATTGGTGAATTGCAAAAAATATTCTTTTTTTAAACCAATATCAGTTACATAGATTATATACAAGATATGAAAACATGTAGAGTTTTATGTCTTTCCCATAGTGCAACAAAAATTTTCCCCGTTAAAAAGCAACATACAAAGCACATTGAATGTAGCTTGCGCAAGATTGATGATTCACCTAAGGGAAACTCTATCCCTCAAAATCGTCTTACTCTTCGCCAAAGAATCGCTCTCTATTCCCCCATCTTTCCGATACGTTATATGCATAAGAAGAAACTTCTTTTTTATGTATCTTCCTAGACGACAACGAAGACATCGGGATAAACGATTCCTGAAGTGTGCAAAATCCTGACAAACTAAATGCATGCTGAGTGAAACTTCGACGAGCTTATTTTCGCGCAAAGGACGCTCGGACGTGGAGTATCATCGCCTATACTGATGATTGAATAATTGAACTCTCACAGTGCTACTCTTACCAGACCACACAAATCTCGCTCGCGAGAACGTGATCGATTTAACAAGCGAGACAATTGTTTCTTATTGACATACAAGGTTATTCAATTGACCATGAGTTTTTGGATGAATTGTCCGTCGTCGTTGTTGCTGTTGCTGTTAGGTCTGAGCCTGCACAGCGCGTGCATCACTCGAGCGAACGTCGCCGGCCAGCACAGTGGTGGCCAGGAGAGTGGTCACGATCCTTTGTTAGTAGAGACTACAAGCGGCTTGATGCGTGGTTTCTCCCGTACAGTGCTTGAACGCGAGGTTCACGTATTCTACGGGGTGCCGTTCGCGAAACCCCCGGTCGGACCGCTGCGGTTTCGCAAGCCGCTGCCGATCGAACCCTGGCACGGAATCCTGAATGCTACCACGTTACCCAACAGTTGCTACCAGGAGCGTTATGAATATTTCCCTGGCTTCGAGGGCGAGGAGATGTGGAATCCAAACACTAACATCTCTGAGGATTGTCTCTATCTAAATATTTGGGTGCCGCAGAAGCTGCGTCTACGTCACAAGCCGGAGTCGCAGGACAGTAATGGTAATAATGGTATGGCAATATTAGTATGGATCTATGGCGGCGGATTCATGAGTGGTACCGCCACTCTGGACGTCTATGACGCCGATCTTATGGCAGCGGCAGGCAATGCGATAATCGCATCGATGCAGTATCGAGTCGGTGCTTTCGGCTTTCTGTATCTCAAGCAGCACTTCCCTAACAGTGAGGAAGCACCGGGAAATATGGGCCTTTGGGATCAAGCCTTGGCTCTCAAATGGCTTCGCGAAAATGCGCGCGCTTTTGGTGGCGATCCCGATCTGATTACAATCTTCGGCGAATCCGCAGGCGGTAGCTCGGTATCTTTACACCTGATCTCACCAGTTACTCAAGGTCTAGTACGCCGGGGGATCCTTCAGAGTGGCACCCTGAACGCCCCGTGGAGCTACATGACCGGCGAAAAGGCGACTGAAGTGGCCCGAGTATTGGTAGACGATTGCGGATGTAATTCGACGATGCTGCAGGAAAACCCGGCGCGAGTTATGGCCTGCATGAGATCGGTAGACGCAAAAACCCTCTCCGTGCAGCAGTGGAACAGTTATTGGGGTATCCTCGGCTTTCCGTCAGCGCCTACCATTGACGGGGTTTTTCTACCGAAGGATCCGTTGGACTTGGTCAGGGAGGCGGATTTCAAAGACACCGAGATCCTGATTGGAAATAACGAAAACGAAGGTAAGGGCACCAACGTGTATGTATATATATGTATGTATGTTTGTATAGATGTGTATATGTATGTGTGAGAGTATTGTTTTACGATGGCATTATTGCGATGTTATTTATGGTCGGTGGCGCGGTTAAGCCACCAACATACTGTACGGCTGGCTTTTGTGGGATGAGAATATGTGTGTCTTCTCTATATGGCGTTCTTTGGATTACTATCAGAAAGATGGAATACAAGAATTTTTGTAAATCTTTCAGATTTTTTGTTACGATTATTTTAATATACCAAAAATTTCATTCGCGCGTTAACTCAGTTTATGATGTAAAAATATGAAAATAATGGATTGTGGAAATTATATTTATCTGTCGACGTGATTTTTCTTTCTATATCACTTTTGATTGGATAGCAAAAAATATTTTTCTACATAACAACAGTTAGATATACAAAATTTGTATGTAAAATTATTATATACAAAATTTTGTTAATACATTTAAGATGTATTTGATTGAGTTACATGTAAGTTAATTTTTTTTATGATTTGTCATTGATAGTGTATTTTATACTTTAATTTGTTTTATTATATGCTCTCTCTTGATATATTTTTAACTTTATATATTTTTTGAATGAAGAAATAAATTTTTAAACGAGATTTTAAAAAAAGAAAATTTTCAAATTGACTCTGTTTTATATGTATATCTCTAAAATTTAATTAACATAAATATCAATTTAATTTCTTTGTAATATTTATTTTTTCAGTAAAGTATTAGAATTTGTATTAAATTTTCTCTAAAAAAAGATAGTTTTCAAAATTCACTAAAATTAATCATTAAAATTCAATCACGTTAAATCATTATACGTGGATTTAATATTTATACGGATATTCTTAATTTACAAATATTAAAATTATTTAAGTGTTGCTAAATGCTTTCAGTTTCCCTAGTTTTGTTAATTATATTTCAAATTTGTTGTAGTTAACCAATCGTTTTATTTATTATTTTATAGAAGTTGGTTTTTAATTTAATTATTTAGCTGTTATTCGAATTGCGAAATATGTTACTCATTTATTGCATACACACACATACATACTTTTCGCGATAATCTTGAGATTGTAAAATAGCGAAAAAATATATCTGTGTGTGTCCAGAGATGCAATATTTAATAAACATCCATCTATCCGACAACTACTTACATAACATTAATAAAATTTTCTACTACGTAGTTATTTAGCATGTCAACAAGCATATCAATAAATATGTTGTTGCTCAAGATTATCGATAAAATTCTGGAATTCAGAAAAATATCGTTCTTTTCGCTCAATGATAAACTGGATTACTCGGAATAAAGCTACGTAATTATGAAAACTGTTTATGTCGCAGCTAATATGTGGTTCTGGCATATATTGATAAGTAGTCAATAGAGAGTGAAACGCGCGACATGCATGTATCGACTTTAGCTTATTCGGATACTTTTTCGCCGATATCCGAGAAGTGTTATATATTATTTTTAATTAGTACGTAGCGCATGATATTCCGCTCGCGTACTAAAAAAATTCATTTAGTTAGAATTGTGTGTGTGTGTGTGAATTTGATATTGATAAAGTATTATCTGGTATTGAAACTCAAATATGTGAATTATATTTACGAATGCGGAAAGAATTTGATAAAATTTTAGTTCACTGAATAAACATAGAAGGCCAAACAAATTCAATAGAAACTTATAATTAATACGAAATTTCGGTAAATTAATTTTGCAGCAAAATAATAAGAAAGATGTTTTTGTCCTGCATAGCCATGAAATTTTGAAAATAACATATAATGTTTCTATCTAATATAAAATATTAAAATAAAAATAAAATAATTTAATAAAATATTAGTAGAAAAATAATGAATTTAAAGTTTACGGTAATTTCTTTCATAAATAGAGTTTGACTCGTTTTTCGAAAAAAAGTACTTAAAAAAATATTAGCATTTATAATTTTTTATTTTTTATTTTAAATACTTTATACCGATTAAACATTAAAATTTTATAAAATATAATTGATCAATTACTTACTTTTTAACTCTTTCAACGTAAAATATATAATTAATACAATTTTATACATAAATATAAATTATAATAAAATTATATATTATCAAAATTATATTGTTATAATTTGATATAGTAAAAAAGTTTTATATATATCTGCATGTTAAATAAAAGTTTAGTGAGAATATAACATAAATTATCGCTGTATACTGTAAAGTGCAAAGAAATATGTTCATTTCATTCACATGATAAATTGATCAGTTAATTTTGAAACGGTTTCACATGTCAAATGATGTAAATTGAACGATACATTACAATTACTCACTCCACGTCTCTTCTTGTTTTCCCCATTTCTCTCTTATCCTTCCATATATTTTGTCTTTTATAATCTGTCGAGAAGTATTACGTGATGTCTCTTGCATAGTACACCTCAAAATCGGAGTTATTAAATTATTAACAGATAATTTAGTGCCCTTTCTCTTCAGTCTTTACTAATTAGTAAATCATGATATTCTCTAATTTTATTTCCATCATTATTTAATTATTTCGTTTATATTATTCGTTTATATATGGCTTAGCGATGAGAAACTTTAATAAATTATTTCTCATTATATCTTATTTTATTCTTTGTTAAGTATTGTATTCTACTGTTTTAATGCAAAATTAAAGAAGTAGAACGTAAATCTTTTAATAAATCTTTTAATTATATATATACATATACTATCTAAGAGTTTTTAAAATTTTTTATTTCATTAATTAAATATCAAAAAGATTAATAATTATTATTGTGACTTCCGTGCTTTGTTATAGTCAATATATTATCACGTAAGCAATATATCCTATTAGCAATTCGAATAGACATTCGCACATATGTCATATATCTTTATCTGGTCATACGAATGTTACTGCCGATTTAATGACCGTATTACTTCCCACGCAGGATCGTTATCTTATATGTTTGATTATCCAGGCGCTTTCTGTTGCTGGCGCATCTATCGAACATGCAAATGTCGTGCCGAGATAAATCGGTATTGTCTGCAGAGGCCACGCACAGATGCATGTTTAATGCAAATTCAAAATATATCCAAGCCTGCTCACTAAATCAATTAATTAAACTTTGCTATTGACAGCCAGTCACTACCGGAAACGATTATGTGTGTGTGAGAGAGAGAGAGAGAGAGAGAGAGAAATTGTAGAGATAATTTCTTGAATTGGCACTTAACGATAATTTTTAAAACCTATTAAAAACGGATAGGGAGGAGAGGGTAGTGAAATAGATTAAATAGTGAGGGAACCAAGAATAGAGTGTCCGGGCTATTGTTAAAATTGAATTGAACTCCCCATATATCACCAAATATCTGCAACAGGTTTCTAGTAATGGCAGAAGGAGGATAGAATTTGCTGAATGGACGAAAAGAGGAGAGGAAGAGTGTAATTTTTGCTGGGGTCAGAACTCGATCACAAGCCCGAAGAGATTTAATTAAGGATATTTTAGTGGATGATTGGCGTTGTTACATTGAATTGTTATACGAGAAATCTCCATATTTTCCGCGACACATTTCGCAAAACGTCACCACAAACGCATTATTTATGCATACTGACTCGCGACGATACATAACGCGACGTTTTGTTTCATTTTTTGAAATGATTAATATTACTATGGACATATCAAACACACATTTTACTTAAAATAAAATTTAGTAATTTGAATTTTAATAATAATTATTTTATTTTACGTAACAATTAAAATAAAAGGATTGCAGAGTAATAATAATTAATTTTTTAATAAACAAGTAAATAAAATATTTTGTATTAAGAAGGAAGTGTAAATTGTAAAAAAATATTGTATAATGATAAATATTTTGTTGAAATTAGTAAGAAATAATAAATAGATAATTTAATCTTTAATCACACAAGGCAACACAAAAATTAAAAAATGATATAATTTAAACTTTGGAGAACTGAAATGAGTAACAAAATCTTTTTCTTTAGTGAAATGGACTTTACTTCAACAAAGTTATAATCTGATGTTTTTAATTATCATGATATTTAATATCAAAAAATAAAAGTTTTTGAGATATTTTTTGAGACAAACTTTTTAGAATAATTTTTCATAAAATTTTCTTTACAAAAAGATATTTATTTTAAATTTGTCAAAGAACCTATTATTAAAATACATTTTGTCAATTTAGCAAAATCTTATTGATCCTCAAAGCATTATTCGAAGGATTAAACAACGTCCGATCTAAATCAGAGGTCGTTCGTATACTCTCCAATCTTTTACAACGATATTTTAGAGACGAAAGTGATGGAGGCGATCATTAATAGCTGTTTCATGCTCGAACGGATCAGGGCAATTAAGTACCTGGCCGTCCACCCCATCACTTTTGCTTCTTCACTTCGTTCCACATTGAACCGTAAATCAGATATATGTTTTTTTTTTACGAAATATATAGTTAGGCTTATAATTTGATAATAATTTGTTCATGGGAGTTGTGTGTGTGTGTAGGTGTATGAAATAAGAAGTTTACTATAAAACTGTATGTCGCATAATTAATCAAAAAATATATTAAATAATGAATGGACAGCTTTTTTGAAACATGATATAAATATATTCCATTTTGTAAATAATAATAAATTTGAATTAAAAACTTTACAAACAAACTTGAATTTGCCTTATATGCATATATCTACAATATATTTAAAAATTATCTCCTAATATAATTAAATATTAAATATTATATTGAATCTCTCTCAAATTATATTATACGATAATATAAAAAAATCATATAAAAAGACATATCTGTCATTTATAATATTATTGCTCTTGCTTTGCGTTATTTTCAATATAAATAAAGTTGTACAACGTCATATATAATATCATTTACATAAATTGTCAAAATTACAGAATAAATTATAGATGTAATTATGTAAATATATAATTACATTTATCAATTTATTTTGTAACTCTCAATTTATTTGAATGATTACTCAACATGTATTTTGTTAACTAGATGTATTTTTATCAATATATCTCTCTTAATTATCGAAAAAATGTCGCTTACAATAATAAGAGCAATAATTTATATAAATATTTTGCATAATTGGAAAATATAGGATTGCATAAAAAATTTATTTTGCTACCAATATTGCAAGCAATGTTGTTTTGCATTAATTAAGATATCGATAAACGTTATTGACATTATAGAAAATACCATTATAGATTATATTTTGTACTCTTTTCATTCTCTTAATTACTAATATCCATTTTGATTATCCCTTGTTTCCCGTGTAATTTGAAGAGCTATATAGACAGATATCAAGTCATTGCGCGAATATATGAATAATATATCAATCTTATATGAGAGCAAAACGTGTGTGCTATCATCGTGAAGAAATATGTATCAGTAATTTACGATAAAACTCAATGTTAATTATATATAATTATAACAATGTTACATTTTGACATTTATTGTATCGAGATATAATTTTTAATCAAAATGAATTTTTACTTGAAACTTCTCACATTGCACTTTACATGCTGCATGACACTTGCACGACTTACATGTAGTTGTACTTTGGTGCCTAAATTAGCTAATTGTAAGTGACATTTACATGTGCTACATGAGAGCTTCTATATTTAAAGTGCTTACATATGTAAAACAGTACTTCGTTCTACATTCGGGTCATCTCTTTTGCATTTTGAGCATCGGTATAAAACTACATTGTTGCAAAATAAAAACATATAAGACATAGCGAAAGAAGCGATCCACACAAAACATTAAAATATACTTATGTACATTGCATACAATTATTATATGTATAGGTATATTCTACAGTTGTACTTTTTTAATGACTTCTGACATCGGACATATTTATATCATTTTCGGTTTCAAAAATATCAGTATATATATTAAATTTCAATATTTATTAAAGATTTTTATATTTATATATTTATTCGGTTTCAAAAATATCAGTATATATGTATATTAAATTTCAATATTTATTAAAGATTTTTATATTTATATTTTATATTTATATATTTAAGGATTTAAATATTTATTCTAATGATAATTTAATTGACGTTGATTTTTGGTATAAATGATATCTCCCGAGATATAAAAAGTTGTACATTAAAGATTAATCGATACGATACAATATAGCTAAATATATTATTCCAAGAAAAATTTTGAAAAGAGCGCTCTCTCTCTCTCTCTCTCTCTCTCTCTCTCTCTCTCTTTGTGCACGAATAAAAAAAATTAAGTTGATGATTAGTAAAACAAAAAGAGTTTGATCTAATTCAACCAAAGTGACATATTATATATCTGATAGCGTGATATCTTAACGACTATCTGCAGAAAAAAAAGAAAATATTTTATACAATTTGAATAAATATTTTGACTTTATATGTTGAAAAAATTCCACACTGCACGTGTCCATTTTTTGTAGTCATATATAGTTAGATATCTAACTTTTGCATTATTTCGTGTTATATTAAGCGCGCAATAGAATTCGTTCTGTATTTTTCCTCGGGCAAACGAATTTTGATAGATATTCAAACCAATCGCCATTTTGATAGAGATTCAAACCAATCGCCATCAGTCATTAATAACGCACACGATTATATTAATAGTATTTAATTTAATAATTGATAGTGTTGTCTTTAATAAAATAATTAGCAAAATTATTTTTTATATCAAAAACAATCTATTTATTACATCGTGTTTTGCTTCCTTACACATTGTTTGTGTTTACGTTGTTATCATTCATGCGATAAAGCATTAGGAGCATTTGGAGGATTTGGTTGAACTTTCAAACTAATTAAGATATTTGATAATAACTAACTATTATTTAACTCTTTTGGGAAATACGCTGATATACAGAGTGGATTAAGGAAGCGTATATACACAGGTTTTTCAACTTATCTTAGAAAAATACATATCATAAAATTAAAAGTTAATTGCGAGAGAAACATATTTGCGTATTTTTTGCAGAAAGTAAAATAGTGTTTTATTAATTACGATGGCTGCCATAAATTTAATCTTTCCCACAATACGAAATATCGAAGAGGACCATGTGCTTTTATCATTATTGCACTTTATTAATTATTTGGGTGGGAAAGCTTGTCGCTTTGTTGCCGGCTCTTTACGTACACATTTACTTATGCAACGGATAATTAAGCAGGTCATAACGGATATTCTCTGAAAAACAGTATGTGCTTAATTAATACCATTTTAAGTCGGTTTTTTTATTTTTTCTAATTTTAATTACACTGAAAGTATATCGCGCTTAATTACACCACGGTTTCAAGTTCCCGACTTGTGGGCCACGCTAGCAAATAAAAAACATGTTTTTCCTTTTAAAAGCGAAAGATCTCTTGCATAAAATCTTATCTCAATGTGTTTATAATATGACGAATATATAATGTGAAAATATTTATACCAAAATATATAATTATAATTATAATTATACCAAATATGGATTTTATGCTCGTGACAATCCGAATAAAATAAGGAACTTTAACAAACACATAAAATAAACATTTCTAATAATAATATTAGAAATCATATATACATACACAAATATTTTTTTAATAGTAAATTTATATCCACTTGCGATTAGCAAGAAAGAGAGACAGAGGAAAGAGAAAAATGCGTCTTTTACTGCACATTATATTGGTTTCGCAATAAAAAATACCAAGAATAAATAATAATTAAAGCTATTAACAAAACTAAATCTGATGTGACTGATAACTGTATATATTTCATAGATATTTTATGTCATGAATGTCGAATGCAAATTTTTTGGCGCATTCATATTCGCCGCACGCGCAAAATTTATAATTTCGCTAAACTACGCGGTATGCATATTTTTCTAAATCCTCTCACCAGTCCGCAACTTTATTAACGCCCGGCTATTGTAAACGGAGCAGAGTTTTTATGTAACAATTTTTCGCCCTGCATTCCACGCCTCTATAACTGGTCGACGCGTAGCAGAGATGATCCGATCGAGTCAGTCGATGTTGAAAAAAAATTGAAATTTTTCGCGATTCGTCACGTGTTGCTAAATCGATCAAAAACGTAAAAATAATAAAAGAAGAACTAAAAATGTCAATGGAACGCGACATCGCTGTACACAAGGTGCCTTAAAAAAAATAATGTTTCAAATTTCTTCGAAAGATAATTCCTGATACGGTACTTGAACTTAATTCTTAATCTACCTGATGGTATTGCGAACCATATATATATGATTAAGCCATGTGTGTAAATATTATGTTTGTAAATAAGATATTCTTTAGTGTTTCCCCAGAGAAAAAGATCTAATGGATTGAGATATTGTTGACGAACGAAATGTTGTTGACCAACAAATGTGTCTCTTCTTATCGATTGGTAATTTTATATCGAGGATATTACGTACAAACAATGAATTATGCACAGGATATTCATCATGTGTATTCGATTTTCAATTGGAATGTCCTTGTAATTCAAACAGATTTTTGAAAAAAAATTCTTGTATTATCTATTTACTACATCATTTCTACAATAATGTTGTAAAAGCTGTAAAAGAAAGAAACTACAAACAATTTCAATATAATTTATTAATGACTTGATCACCATTGATAGAAATTTTGATCAAAAATTTTTTATCTATTCTTTAATACGTTTTATAATAAGAAACTTTATTGGACCTTTCTGATTATGGTTAAACAAATAAAAATAGTTTTTTTGGTAGTTTTTTTTATATATAACATATTTGCAATAATTTACATTTATATATTTATTTGATATATATTGTGTAAACATATATTGTGTGAATAAAATAAATAGAAAAAATCTATATTTTTAAAGAAAAATGTTAGTTCTCTCGAATAATGTCCTCTTATGCGTTCTGTTAAAATGGCAAGCTTCCATATGCTATTCTAGAAGAGCGCTCCTTATTTCGTTACGTTTCTCCGGACTTTCTATTCTATCTCTTTTCGTCTGACAACTTGACTTGCCTTTCTTATTCTATTCTTGTTCTATGGTAGCCCGTACTCTTAATTATCGTTTTGACACGTTTTAACATTCATATAAGAAGTGCAGAAATGATCTATCATACGAATTTATTTTTATTTGAGACTGCATTGAATGATTGAAAAGTATTATCGCGAATTTAAGTACAACATACGGAATATATGTACGTAATATGTATTTAAAGTATCCAAAAGATTATATTAAAAAGTCATATTAATGCATAAAAAAAAATAAAAATGCGTTTTTTAATAGTACAGAATTGCTATGACTTCGTATGTATATATTTGATAGTTTGATATATTATCTTTATTTCAATTCATAGTTTTTTATTTGTATATGCTACAATAATATACATATGTATATCTAGATATACACAATTATTTATTTATAGTCTACTACAGTTCTCTTTTGCATAACAAAATTAAATAATATTAAATAAAATATACACACGTACACACAAACAAAGAATCTGTTTTATTTTCATGAACAGAAAATTCAACTAAATATTTTACTTATATCTTTTTCATATATAATACTATTGGATTGTTCAGAAAGTTCTAGTTTTTTTATAATAGAATATATATAATGTATGAATTAAAGAGTAATATAAATAACTTTTTGAACAATTTAATATAGGTAACTTGTATTGAATTTTTTTCTTTATAATTTTCTGATTTAAATTTTATTCCATTTAATATCTAATTTTGAATTATTTTATGTAACTACACAACTACACGATTGCAATATACTTTTCAAATGGCCTGAATTGTTATAAAATTGAGAGAAATAAAAGAATTGTATATTATTACATTTAATGAATAAAATAACACCATTATATTCCATGTTTAATAATACTTTTGTAACAATTACTTCTTTCTGATATAATATTCTTCTGATACCACATATTCTGTGAATAATTACTTTATTATTATTTATTAATGCTTTGATATTAAGCTAATAATTGCTGGAGAGTTATTTAAAAATTTTTATTTTTACTTAAAAACTTGGGTATATTAATGTTACATTTTCCAAGAGAATATTTATAATGCTTATGTTACATACAGATTGTCTTGGATTAGTAAGTATAGCGTACTTAGATATCTAAAGCGAAAAATATTTCATAGCAAGGAGAGACAACTCATATCTCTCGTCGTATCTTACATTGATCTTTTTCTTTTACTCTCGTTTCTGCCCACTTCGTCCTTTAGGTTGACTGCACGTACCTCGTTCTACTTACGCTCAAGATGTCGTATCTCATGTGAGCGCATCAAATCCACAAGAGACACTTTACGAACCAAGTCTTGCGACTTTTTTCGTAGACAGACATTTGAAAATTACATGAAACCGCGTTGAAAAAAAGGATTAATTAATTCGCATATCAACATTAGAGCAATCTGCCTATATCCCTTTAGCCTAATTATCCTTGTCTACATTAATCATTAATTTTTCATTAATTTTTTCATTAATTAATTAATTAATTAATTTTTAATATAAATTTAACACATATATTTAACGAGAATTTTCTACAATCTAAAATTTGTCTATTCATATTATAAATATAAAAAATATAGTATTGATCAAGCATTGTCAAAATTAAAAAGAGAAAAAGCTTGAAGGAGTCTTCTCTTTCAAATTTAAGAGCCGAGATATATCAGATCATAGATAGAGAGCACGAGGGGGATCTATAATCACATCTAGCTAAATTAAAGAGAGATAAACAAATTCTCCCGAAATACTGTTTCATTTTAACTGCTACATCAACGCTTTACATTTACTTATATATATATTACAATTTTCTAACGCAAAAATAAAATTGACAATTTTTCTTTGGTTTAAAAATATTACTATATACACTCGTCAACAAAATTAACGCATATGTATTTTAAGTCAAAATTTCGCATAATTTCAAATAAGCATAACTCCGCTAAAAATGATCGGATTTGAAAAAAATTTTTTTTTACTGTCAAGCTTGAAGTCTCTACTTTAAAAACCATTCGTCAGATTTTTAATTTATCCTCCTCTCCCGTACGCTACTGCTTCAAAAGTAAGGACGTGTTTTGTCTCTAAAAAATTGCGTACTTTGTTGCACTCCAGGGTGAAATAAATTTTTTTTGCAAATATTATCATAACTATCGTAAAATGTGGACTTTTTACTACAAATTTTAAAAAAAAGCAAAGTTCGTACGATTTTTTTTCGCGGAGTTATTACATATGAACCCATACATTTTTTCCATTTACCGCCAGCATTAGTATTACCCGACACGCACCACGAGGTTGCTGGTTGGATTTGGCGCATAGTGTGTGTGTGCATGTGTGTGTATGTGTGTGTGTGTGTGTATGCGCCCACGCGTGCCTGATGCGTGCGTGTAAATTTGGGCTCAAATTCCTTAAACAACAATTAGAGCATGCATTAATATGCGTGAACGTATAGAAGAAGTAATTTGAAGACGAGGCGGGAACACACAATTTTGAATGAGAACATTCCTACATTTCCCTCTCCTAACCATACGCACGCACGCATACGCACGCACGCACGCACACACACACACACACACACACACACACACACACACACAGCAGAGAGGGTTTGGAGTCATTAAATGGAAAAAATGTATGGGTAACTTTCATATAATAACTCCGCGAAAAAAAATCGTACAAACTTTGCTTTTTTTTTTAAATTTGTAGTAAAAAGTCCACATTTGACGATAGTTATAATAAGATTTGCGAAAAAAATTTATTCCACCCCGTGGAGTGCGTCAAAGTACGCAATTTTTTTGAGACAAAACACGTTCTTACTTTTGAAGCAGTGGCGTATAGGGGAGGAGGATAAATTAAAAATCTGACGAACGGTTTTTAAAGTAGAGACTTCAAGCTTGACAGTGAAAAAAAAATTTGTCAAATCCAATCATTTTTAGCGGAGTTATGCTTATTTGAAATTATGCGAAATTTTGACTTAAAATACATATGCGTTAATTTTGTTGGCGAGTGTAGAATGATTTTTTGTCACCTTTTGTTAATCGATTAATTAAGTTTATGTAGATACGCAAAATATTCTCTCTTTCTCTCTCTTTGTAATTAGGTTTTCATAAATTAAGTCCGTTTATGTACTATTATACAGATAACTGGAAAATTCTGATTTTAATGAGGCTTTGTCCAATTTCTCTAAAGACGTCTCTAATATAAGCATCGAGCTATCTCTGTTTTATCTCGAAAAAGAGATCTTAAAGATGAAAGCGTAGTCTCTCAAAGGGTAGTTGATGCTTGTACAATAGTGCGTTAAATTAAATTTTTTAAAATGAATGTTATATACGATTGATCGTTCGCAGGATTTGGAATGTGTTATGCTCAAATGTAGAGAAGAGCAGTGCTTAAAGTTTGATACGCGCATTCCAAATCGCGCTCTCAATCAGCTAGAATTCGCGACGCTAACGTAATTCTACGCTACAATTTTAACAAAGATAAAAAGTTTCTCTTCAAGGCTTTTTAAATATCTTTTTATAGTGAAAATGTATCTTTATACATTTATAAATTTTATAAGCTCTAAAGTAAGTAAAAAAAAAAAATAAAACATGCTCGCGTTTTTTCGATCCAACGCAGACGAGATAACATTGCGGAATAATTTATATAGCATAAATCTTGTGCGTTGAGTTCAAACCTTATAGCTTTATGGCTCGTACTATTGCACCACGTGCATCGAATTCATTTTAAATAGCACAATCTCGCGAATATGAGGATACGATTATTGCTGTCATAGGATTGCCAAGTTTTTCAAAGTTAATCCGTCTGACAAGACGGTAGATAAAGTGTGAGATTTAACGAGAGTTGCGACTTCGGTCATAATTTTTCTATTTCACAGGCCTTCGATTTTCAGGATACACCTACATCACGAAGCGAAGAAATAAAAGTCACGTGACAATTTATGCGATGACGTTTCACGTAAAATCAATGGTAAATTTACATTTAATGTTTCGTCAAAGATAAACTCCGTGCACATCCATGTATTTGCTTTTGAATATAGTGATACAGAGCGTTCCAGAAACTATTGATTGTATAAAATAATTTCATGATTATATATAATGAAACAAAGTGAAAAATTTGATTTAATATGATTTAAATGGTTTTATCAAATAATTATTATTGTATCTCTTATTTTATTATTATTACATTGTTATATGTCATATTTAATCGATATTATAATTGCAATATGGAAGATATTTTTTTAATTTTAAAGATGAAATTTTTTTTATGGATATTATGTACAAAATAAAAATAATTGTCTATTTTTTATGTTTCGGACGTTCGCAAATTTATATAATCTACATATATTTGAATGGCCAAGTTGAAGCAAATAACTCTCGTGGAATGAATTATTATCCGAGATAGCAATTTAAATTAAACAAGAGGGAAGTAGCTTTTATTAAACGATGGATAGTAATTAAAATATATCATTACTCTCTTACCTAGAAATAAATTACCTATAGAAATAAATTGATGATAATAACTCGATTTTTTATATTCTATTTAATAATAATAAAATGAAATATAAAAAACGAGTTTTTTAATTGTTAAAATGACACGTTAAAGCAATTTATTAAAAGAAAAATTATTTTTTAAAAAGTAAAATATTACTTAATATTTATTATCTTATAACTCTATCCGATAATTCTAAAATTCTAAAATAATGTACAATATAAAAAATGTTTAATTTTTGTACAATTGTAATAAAATAACTTATTATATTTACATATATTCTATGCAAATCATATCCATAATATATTGCGAATATTTAATCTAAATTATATCATATTTAAATCTCTTTTAGTAGATTCTTTTTTATATTACATATTAATTCGAGATTAAATTTTTATTTAAAAATCTATAAATTAATAAATAACTATTCGTTTTACATATGCATATAATATATGTATGTGTGTATACAGAAAATGTCTAAATAAATGCTGTTTGAAATAATTATTAAACTAGGTATAACAGACATGAAAAAACTATAATAACAGACACTATAAAAAAGCCTTTTTGTATTATTGTTTATACAGAATCTAATAATGCAAGAAAAATTTTAATTATTTTAAAATTATATCGAAGTTATTTTATGTTTTTTTAAGCCGGACGTTGCATATTTATATTTTGCAATTTTGTACTTTTTGAAAACATCAATAATAACAAATACTCATTATTTAGAAATTATTCAATCCACTAAAGAGTTTACAAAAATATGTTAACATATCATAAAACAATCGGATAAAAATTTATGCGCAATTGTTTCTTGATAAGGAACAGAAAAATGGTATTGAATTTTTGTTCGCAATAATCGTTCTTTCACCTTTCCACCTTTTTGCCCTTCCTGCGAACAGTAATATCAACTTTCAGATACACATGGCTCTGAGTAATTTGCACACGGTGGTCACACGCGGAATTTTAAATAACTAAAGAAAGGTTCTTTCGCGGGTCGTGCCCGCGATTCACCGAGGGCATGCATATTTTAGAGGCTCGGAAGGTGCGAAGGTATAAAAGAAGCTACTTGCACTTTCGTGCGCTTTAAATTATGATTCTACCTTTCTGCCTTCGTGATGAAGATACATTCAACTTATATTAATGTCATTGTTCTCCCGGAAAATATGACTGGAGACACTTCTGTCAAAAAGAAATATCATCCCTTTTTAAAAATCGTTTAAATCGGTAGTAAAAGTTATGGTAATTATTACGAAAAGATTACATTTCAGCGATCACTTTGATTTTCATCGATTATACGTACAGTAAATAGAGTTCTGAATCACGTTGAGGACTCTTCTGATTTCTGAGAGATATACCACTTCAAAATTTTCTATTTTTTAAACTTAAAAATAACATATCTTTAATAACTTTGATTTATCATGTTCAAAAATATTGGTACTTTCAGTATTATAATTATATAATTTAATATGAGTTTTGCAACATTTTATCCAAAACAAGGATAAAACGTAGCGGAAAGTAACTTTCTAATTTACGCGGAAAATGATGCATTTTATTATTTTACTACACTGTAAAATATACATGCAATGAAGGATTTCCGTCCCTTCTCCTACTGAGTTCCTACACTGAGAGAAGAAAATCATGGTAATCGTAGGACAATATGGTATGGAAAGAATTTTATAAGAATTTCTCTGATTAATATTTATCACAATAAACATAATATCTATCACAATAAAATATAAAACATGTTTGATTAATTTTATTAAACTGCATAGTAAAATTATCAAACATATTTTACATTTTATTGTAATAGATATTATTTTTATTGTGATAAATATTAATCAAAGAAATTCTCATAAAATTCTTTCCATACCATGTTGTCCCACGATTATCATGATTTTCAGGGTAAATTCTAAGAGAAAATTCTCTCTGTGTCTTTTCCTCTATTCCGAAAATAATGTTTAATTTAATCTAAATATTTTAATTTAAAAAACAGAAATTAGTTTGAGTTAAGTTTTCCTCCTCCATATACACGTACTTTACAATAAAGTAAAACAATAAAATTCAAGCTTTCTTTGCACTCAAAAACTTGTGTAGTTTTATAAAGCAAAATTGTTTAAGAAATAAATAAGCAGAGAAATAAATAAAGTTTGTTGATAGTATAATACTCATACAGAAGTCAAAAGAGGTAGCGTACATAATCAAATATGTCAACAAAGAGGTACGAATAATACACAGTACAAAAAACTAAATATAATCAAATATAAAAATGCAATACTTAAAAATATTATATTTAAGAAACTAGAAAAGTTTCCAACGCGATTCAAAGTGTACGTGATTCTGGACTCTATCGATTATAATATATGTGAAAATCAATATGATCGGTGAGGCGTAACCTTCTCGTAATAGTTACCAAAGTTATTCCAAGTTGTATTTATTAAGAGTAAAATAATTATTTTAAATACATAATTTTGAAAATTATAGAAATAAACACATAAATTGCACTCTTGTATAGAAACCTTGGCTTTCATATTGTTTAAACATTGTGAGTTATTAAGTTTAAATTTTCTGTTTTATTTAACTTTAGATTTTCAAAATTGCTTCAACTAAGATATTCATTACTACGATATTTAATATTAAGAATTAGAAGCAAATAAAATAAATGTTCTATTTTTTTGCAAAGGAAAAATTATTTATTTTTTGACATATGTAATAATCAAAGATTGATATGTTTATATGATACATTAAACATAAACAAAGCAATGTATTATTCGAGATATAAATTCGTGGTAGAAACTGCGTTTCCAATGTGAGATTTGTTTTAAGAATTGTGAAATGGAACATCATCATGGGATTATCGATTAAACATTAATACGGTTTATTAGGCAACTCGTTGATGCATAAACCTCTGCTCATCGAATGATGTAATTTACATACTCGCGGCAGTACATTATCGTTTATCTACGCTTAATTGATTCTACGGTGTGAATAACCTACCTATTACGCCTTTCTAAAGCGGGGGGTGAAATCTCGATACGAAACTATACTGTTGCGTCTATTCGCGTATACAAGAACGTAAATATTTTAACATTGCGGCTTAAGGGTAAAAAAATTAAGTGACGCGCGCGTAATTTGTACGTGGATAAAAATATTTGTTAATACTTGTGAAATACACAATCGTTAAATTGGGTTAAATTATATCGAATAATCAAGTAAGTTCGCGTGCTTATCTTCTATCATAAAAGCCGCATGAACTTATCTTGGTTACCTGATATTTATAATCGTGTATCGAGATGAGTGAGTATACGAAGGAATATCTTTAATTGATGCGATTAGAATTGTATTTTTTTAATTAAATTTCTCAAAGAAAACAAAAATATATATATAGATGATATAAGATATTATATAATCACTATTAAAAATATATTATTAATTAATAAAAATTCCTCCGAATAATACAATGTTTCCAAATAACACACAAAGTGTTAGCAAGTACATATTTATTACACAAATTCGGAAGATATATATCAATTATTTATTTCCCTTGGATTTAATTGATTTATTTTTATTGAATATCTATATTTTCAAGATATGTGAAGACAGGATGGGCCAGTTTTAGTTTGTTTATAGTCAAGTTTTTATTATATAAGAGATATTAATGCTGTCTGTATATAGGATGATAGTCTGTGTATAGGATGATAATTAATAATTAATTAATAATTTGTGTTTGTATCTTTATAATTACACTGCAGGTATTGTTAGTCGATGTAATCCATGAAACAATCTGCAGATATTAAATGACCTATATCATATGTAACATATTAACTGTTTAATGGATGTGTAATTTTTAATGTTTGCATTATTCATTTTTGTCATAATCTATTGTCAAAATGCTAACAATTATTGTAATAATTACGATAAGAGTATAATTAAAATATTTAAACAGAAAGCTTATTATATACTGCAGACAACAAAACCGTTAATAATGCAGTTTAATTGGCGATAATTGTGCGGTTTCCCGCGATGTATTTGTGTTCTTAATGCAAATAATAATTTAAGTAACATGTACAAGCTCGATACGGTAATATATACAAGAAACGAACAATTAAAGGTTGGCAACCAATCAGGTTGCATCTTATATGGCTTTCAAAGCCGCGTTTTTGTTTTCAGCTTGACAAATTGTTCGTCTTGAAAAAAGGTGGGTAAAACCGGAAAAAATAGACCAGAAAGGTCGCTCAGAACACCAATATCGCTGAAAGTCATGGGTTGAAAGGGTGTACCACGCTTTTGAAAAAGAAAAAAAAAACCTTTATATGTCTATTCATTGCGCGAGAATAAAAAAGAGAATAAATTTAGACTTTCATTTATTTATGAGCTTTTCTCTAAGAATTTTAAGCTCGCGCGTTGTTTTAATTGAATGATAAATTAATAATTTATTGGTCCTCTGAATTGGTTACGATATTCTTACAATTATCTTACAATTACTTACATCTATTTCAGCTCCAACTTAATTTCATCGTACATTTACAACCTAATTTTACGTCGAGCTTAATCCTTTTATTATAGGGGAAAAACCTTCAAAAGGCACTTTGGTCTTTCGGGAGGTACATAATTCCCGGAGTAATGTGGGTTTCTAACTCACTAAAAACGTAACGTTACTACACAATTCCTTGTTTCATCATTTCCCCTGCTCGTTGTCTTAATTGAGAAATTACAATAATTTATTTGTAGAAAAGTAATCGTTAAAAGTAGAAAAGTATCGTTAAAAGTAAACTCTGTTTCCTCTCCTTTTCTAACAAATTTTTAATTTACAATAGCTTTTAATTCTGAATTTTTGTTTGTCTTTTTATGTTTTATATTATGAGAGAAAAAAAATAAAAAAAGAAGAAAATTATTCAAGCGTTAATAAAATCTGACACTTTGTGTGTCTGTGTATGTATGTAATACACAACCAAATTTAAAACTTCAATTTAAAACTCCTTTAATTGTTTCTTTTCCGATTTACAATCTATATATGTATATAGTCAAACTATACGTTTATATGCGCAAAAAAAATATATGTTCTCAATTATAAATGTGTTCTAAAATAATTAGAACAAATTTTAAAATGAACGAAATTCTTTGAAGTCGATTTTTTTCTTGATGCTATCATTTAAATCCGCAAAGTTTAAAAAACAGTAGATAATTCTGATTAATTAATATAATTTAGTAACAGTTTTTAAATTTTTTTAAAGAATAGAGAGAAACATTTTACTTAATATATAGTTGTATTTTACAACGCATCGACTTTGATATTGCATGTGATCTGTATATGAAAGAGGCTAATCTAATGCTAACATAAGTTGGTATCCAGGATTCAAACACATTCATGGTTAATATTTTGATTATGAGTTCTATAACTAGTTTAGCGGAAGAGTTAAAACGCAACACACTTCAGATGAGCAATATTTTATGATGTTTCTGCGATATTACATCCTGTATACGATATTTCATTTTATATAAGGCTCTTGGTTTTAAGGCAGTATTAATAAATTTCGTTGTGCATTCTTGCGACTAATAACTATAAATTGTACACTTTATAGTTTAGCGTGCTTTATTTAAACACGATATTCTATATTATATAGGCGTCGTAAGATTCGCAATTTCCTTGATATTTTTGAGAAATCGTTCTATAAAATCATCTAACACTCAGCCATATATTGTAAATGCCGAGCGCTGACGCTTATTTAAAACTAGGTTCTTTTTACTACTAGAGCTTTTTGTTAAATATATTAAATATTAAAATATATAAATAATATATATATATATATATATATATATATATATATTATAAATGGATATATATATATCCTTTTCTAAAAAAGGATATGTAAAGTCGATACTCGCATATATCGAAGTTTATTATTGTTGCTTTTCCTCGATGCTCATTGGCTGTCAAGATTCGCGTTGTGTGTTATATTCGTAGCATTAAGAGGCTGTTATCGCAAGGATTAACAGTTTGACAATTTGTTCAAACTAAAATAAAATAAAATAATATTAGTTTTAAATAATATGTTATAATACTCATTTAAACTCGATTAATATTTTTGACAAAAATCAGCCAATAACTATCAAAAATATTAATCGAGTTTAAAGTATTATAATATATTATTTAAAACATATTATTTTATTTAATTTTATTTTGAACAAACTGTTAAACTCTCGCGACGACAGCCTCTCGATGCTACGAATATAACGCACAATGCAAATCGAAACAGTCAATCAGCATCGCGGAAAAAATGCAACAATAATTGCGAGAATCGACTTACAATTAACATGCCTTTTTTAGGAAAGGATGTTATAATATTTTAAATTCGATTAATATTTTTGACAATTATCAGCTGATTTTTGTCAAAAAATATTAATCGCGGATATAAGATATTATAACATATTATATACACCCCCATTACCGCTATAGAAATGTTATAAAATCGAAAATAAACAATTTCTCACTCACCGACACGTACAATAGCGGAGTGTAGTACACAGCACACATTGATCTGAAAACAAAATATTCAAATTATGTATATATGTGTCGAATATCTCATAAACAATGCAGTTTCGAAAAAATGTTTTTATATTGCATACCTCACAGTTGCCCCACTGTCGCCCGATGCCTCCCCGGGCCTCCTCCTCCTCTGTTCGTCGACCGTCATTGCTCCTTCATAGCACTCACGACACTCACGAAAACACGAATAATTACCGACACGATTGTCCGACACTTTACACGGCACTCCCGACACGCGAAACTTTACACGGCACTCTCGACACGACACGTGAATCGCACTGTGTATCGCAATGCTACCTGTAACAAATAAAATACATACATATATTAGAATAATCTTATTATTTCGCATTACAACATACACACTATAAATATAAATATATAAGCTAAAATATTTAATTAGCACATTTTCGCTTTATTAATATTTTTGACAGAAATCAGCTGATTAAAGCGTTAATTTATTTTTAAAATAATAATATGTTTTAAATAATATGTTATAATACTTTAAACTCGATTAATATTTTTGACACAGTTATCAGCTAATTTCTGTCAAAAAATATTAATCGAAAATAAGATATTATAACATATTATTTACAACATATTACTATTTTAATTTTTATAACATATTATTATTTTAAAATTTAATTAGCAAATTTTCGCTTTATTAATATTTTTTGACAGAAATCAGCTGATTAAAGCCTTAATTTGCTAATTGATTTTTAAAATAATAAATGTTTTAAATAATATGTTATAATAAACTTAAACTCAATTAATATTTTTGGGTTATTCTAGTTTATTTAAAAACATGTAGTAATTATAAAATAGACACTTTTAAATTAAATTATCGATAAAACAATTAAACTTATCTTTTTTGAATAGTATACTTATTGTTAGCTACAAGTTTTCTCAACTTTTATTAATATTCAATATTAATAATGCAATTATTTTGATATTAGCACGTTATAACTATTTCTAAAGCAACTTTTATCAATTTTTTTACATTCTTTTTTGTATAGATACATAGTATTTATACATAATATAGAATATAAAGTATAACACAATATAAAGCCAAGAGAGCGAGAGAGAGAGAAAGAGATTCTAATTTTTTTATTAATTTTTTTAATAAACAGATCAAATAAATATTGCAGAAACTAAACGTTCAAAAAATTATTCTTCTTATTTTAAATATTAATAATAAAAAATAAAAAATTTTAAATAATAAACAAAAAAAACTTCAATTCAAAGAATTTTTTTCTAACGAAGAATGTACTGTGTAACTTCGCAGAGAATTTCTGACGAAATTGTTCATCAAGCTGTGATAGGAATTTTCATGCAATGTTACGCGACTGCTATGTTGCAAAGGAGATTTGCCCCAGTATAGGATAAATTTTAAGTTAACGTTTAATCTCCGGTTGTTTTTAATAAGTTCCATACGATAAAACATTAAATAATGTTTACAAGACCTTTATCTTGTTTATAATAGTTGGTATAAAACAGTTTTGATATAAAAAATATAATTTTGCCACTTACAGTATCATATTCTCTCCGATTTAATTATTGGTAAAGAAATAAATTTTTATTTCTTTGTATTTTCTTTTTTATTTTTAGAAAAATATTAATAATATGATGAATAACGCGAAGTTGATAACATCTTTGTAGAAATATTACGTCGAAGTAATATATAAAATGAGAGATTATTTCTGATGTATACACTTTTTTGTTGCTACTGAAACTCTATACGTTTGTTATTACATGAATAAATTGTAAAAAAAATTTTTTTAACATTCACATAGAAAAAGCAACCTGGATATTTAACGCTTTCCTGATTTATTGCACACAAACTTCTTTTGTAACGTGGGATATTGCCGATGCGGTCGCTCAGTCAAGTAACGAATAATTGTCGAGGGGTCGATAGTTGTGCAGCTTACCCTACATATATCTCAACCGTCATGTTTTAATCAACCAATCAATAAATTCTCAAGCCAGTTCTCACGAAGTTTAAAGTTCCGGAAGTCGCCTGGAACAGTACGAACTATCAATTGTTCTGCTTGATACGTGTTGCACGTGTACTTGGTTGCGACTGCACGTTTTATGTACGTATATATGCCCTCAGCTGGCGAATAACTTTTTAATCTCGTTCTATCGTTGTTATGAATACTTTTATTGCGCAAAGGATTTCAATCGTCCAAACATTTTAATCTCGAAATATTCTAGTTAAAAAAATTCGTGTATTTTTTCTCGACTATCTTACAATTAGTTAAATTACAAGTTCGCGAAACCGAAAATTCTGATTTTAATAAAACATTTGTATTAAAGAAGGATAAATGGATGAATTTAGAAATTTTTGGTGCCCAATTTTTTGTTGCCCAAAAACAAAGGAGATAAAATTATCCCTCATACGTAGAATAATTCTTTCGGTTTTTCTCAATATATCTCGAAAACTATTCGAAATTTTATAAAATGTTTTATACAAAATTTTATTGTAAGAACATTTCTATTTAATCGCGTCAATGTTTATAATTTTAGTAATATTTTTCTGTAAGAAATCGCGTGCAGCTATTTTTCTATAATCTTAAATCATTCGTAACTTTAAAAGCTGTAGCATGTGCAAATATTTATATGTATATGATTACTTTAGAGAACTGTTTAAATGTATTTTATAATTGCCTATACTTTAAATACTTTTCTTATGCTTTTGTTTTACTTATTATTCAGAATAAAAGATCATACTTTCATTATCCGATTTTTCACGCTTTCAACTTTTACACTGTAATGATTTTTGGCACGAATTTCTTCTTTATGCGGTAAATGCATGTTATATTAGTTCAAAATTAATAAATAAAAATAGAAATATTATTTTTTTGCGTGAATTACTAGCGATAATGCTACATAATATCTCGACGATTAGTCTGTTTTGCGGATTCAGCGAAAGATTTCGGACAGAGACAGAGAGAAAGAGAGAGAAACGGATATAAAAGTATTCATAAGTATAAAAGTATTACTATTTCTAATGTAACAAACTTTTTGATTCAGCATTATACTTCCCATACTTCTACCTAGTTGTTTTCTCATCGTTAGACTACCTGTTCGAAAGTTCTGTTATACACGTGTGTATAGCAAGTGAGAGTAAAGACACTTCGCACAAGAGGAAAAAAACGATAGTCGATTTATTATGTACAACCTGAATTATATCTTTGGTCGATACTTGCACTGCCAGTACATTCCAGTTGTTATATTGTTGCTTCAGTCTTTAAAACTATGTAATACTTTAAAGGTATATATTCCACGCATGGTGTACTTCGCTAACTTTGTCGTACAAACGGTCAGAATTTCCGATGACCTCTACAAGCTTTGAACGCGCCATGAAATCGTTCTAAATAAGAGTTATGTGCCATGCCTTTTGCATATCTCGCTCGAGTGTCGAAAAGTTATAAAAGACAAATTAAAACAAATCATATATTAAATTCCAATCGATCCGATTTTTAACATCTAATTTAAAAGTGTAGATATTATACGATATGTATACGAAGAATAACGTTATAAATTTTTAAATTAGTAATATTCTCAATATAAATATTGTAATTTTATTTTGTCTTATTTCCTAAAATTTTATTTATAACCGAGAAGTTTGAAATTGATATAATTATCTTAAGATGTGCTCTAATAAACTTTATTTTAGTTTGAATTTTACTAAAATTTGCACTAATTAATTTTAATTGAATTAATTATATTGTAATAACATGAAATTATTAAATTTAAAATTTTAAAGAGCAGAGAGGTATTCATACTTTTCTTTATTTCCTAAGAAAAACCAAAGCTGTAACTTTCTTTTTTAAAATCTAAATTTTTTAAACTACATTTCTTTGTACTTAAAAAATTTTTTATTATATATTATATTTTATAAATCTTTTAAAATAATTTTGGAAAAAAAATTATACAAAAATTTTATAGAAATTCTTTTTGTTCCAAAAGAATTTGTTCATAGCTTGCATATATTTGTGAAATGTGCATATATTTATTGATATAATTTCAAATAACATAATTTCTACGTTTATCTTAAAAAATTACATATTTAAAAAACAGCATAATTTATTATGTCAAAATTTTATGAATTCTTAATATTAAAATTTGAAATGCTTAATTTCTATCTGTTTTTCTTATATATTTTTAATTAATGCCTAAAAATTATTATATATTTTTTCGTATAAATTTGAGATAGACGCGCTCTTTTATAATATTTCCGCTTGTCTTACATTTATACCACATTAAAATATTATTATTGAATTATTCGAATATGCGTCTTGGTATACAATTTAGTTTTATCAAGTTTATGAGAATTGTTGAATGTTTGCAACTAATTTACTCCACTTTCTTAAACGTTTATGTAGAATCGATTTTTATTTCCTTAAATTAATTTAATCGCGCGAAATTCTAGACTGTCTTATTATAATACGATATTATTTCTTCTAAATCGCAATGTATAATGGCGCATTGAATATTGTATAGCGTAATGTCAATAATCATCTCTCACAGCTGACAGCGCTGTTATCGACAGACCTCAATATGTTTAAATGCTATATCCGTGAGCAAGATTCTCACCCTAAATTTTATCATGTCACGCAAGTTCCGTATCTTTGATGGTGATTTAAAGAATACGTCTCAATGTACCACGAAGTGGAGTACGTGAGCAGCGCAAGAAATTGCAAGCTACGTGTTTCGAACGTAGATGCATTTTCTTGAATAATGGTGAATAATAATACTGCTCAGTTTTTATATGTATATATGTAAACGATATATGTACAAATTCTGAAATTAAAAATAGAATATCGATTTTATTTATACTTGTCACACAGTTCTGTGAAAGCGCTGTTGTACAATATCAGATATTTGTCTCTCATTTTATACAACTATTACATAATAATCTAAATTTGCAATATGGAAAATTATTTTCTACCAGATACTCTTAGAAAAATGGCGAAAAATATTTTATTAAATACATAATAATATACTGCTGTTTGTGAAAATTGTAACACCACGAAGGAATAATGATATTAGCTGTGTTGCAATTTTCACAAACAGTATATATTATCATTAATTATATATATATATATATATGTATGTATGTATTATTAACTTAATAGATTAATATAATGTTACTAATAATTATTATTAAATGTAATTAATTAGTGAATAAATTTCCATTATCAACAAACACCTAAAACATGAGGGAAATGTCTGCGTATTTGGAGAAAGATTTTAAACAAAATTATTTCGCGACATTCTCAACTACGTCGAAAAAGTTCGATTTCCAAATCGATATATCGATTAGGTTTTTCCACTTGATAGTCAAGCGACAGCAGGTCAAGCTATAGCAGCGAGAAATTGAGAGCTTGCGTGGCTCCTTAAAATTCAACTGAAAAGTCTCTGCAAAGCCATGTGCAAGATTTTCCTTTACCTAACTTCCGCAGTGACATACGATGCATCTTCGATAAGAATCCTCCGCACGCGCTCTTGTGTGCCTGTAGCGCGACTGTAGCTCGAAAACTCGATAAGTTGGGACACAAATGAAGGAATGGACTCCGAGGAGCTGATTTATTCTTATGATTGGCCGAGAACTTTTATCAAAAGCAAATATTCTCGATTTTGGTACTCGATAGAAACTTTCTTTTCGCACGAAATGTCTGAGCATAACATGAATATTTATTTTTATACTTCCTCCAAAAATTCTTAAAAACTTTTAAATAATTCTTATATGTGTGTACAAAGATTTGTATATGTTAATAATAAATAATATATTAAATTTATTAAAAAAACATTTCTCTCGAAACTTAAATGCTATCATACAAGGAGTAGTAGTTTAGTAATTTTATTTGAGTCGCACAAAAAAACCTCAATGTGTTATTTTTTTAAATATTTAACAAATTATTAGAAATTTTTTAAAATATGTAAGTTGAGTTTAATCGCATTTTTTTCTCAATTATTAATCCGTTAAACAGATAGTGTTCTGATATGAATTTTAAAAATAGTCTATCGCCCTCATGGTCAATTAAAACAATTCCAAAGTCAATTAAGAAAAAATATGTGTACCAAGGGAAGAATTAATATAAAGATATAATTTTAATATATCTATATACGAGCGTTTAAAACCTATTTCGTATCAATAAAACTCCTAATCGTCGTTCATCAAAGCGTTATCCGGACCATTGGAAGAAAATTTGTTCGGCAATTCCCTTCTCGTTAACGCGACATCAACTTCAAACTATGCCGGGAGTTAATGCGATTTTCTCTCGAACGAATGTAACATTGACTGATCTTTTCAACTCTGAGAACTAGAATTTTTGCCAGCTGGAACTTTTGTCCCACCGTAACTTTATCTACCATACATGATGGATATCCAATAAGAATTCCATTCGTCCGCTCGCTTTATCGCGTGCGCGTGCGCACTTTTGAGAATTCTTTTCTAAAGGATAACTCGCGGAACATACGACAATAGATGAGGAATGTTCCCATAGGATCGAGCAACGACAACACCATTCCCGCGATCCTTCCCGCCAAGTTTTTTATATGCACATACGTGACGCGGCCCCCGGAGCGGATATTCCCCGACGTATACTCGCGCAGATCAAACCAAAACTTAGTGGAAAACCTAGTGTGCGCTATCACGTGTGTATGTGTGTATGGGAGGGTCGTGGCAAGGTGAGAGCATACCCCTTAAAGGGGATGGAACAGGCACGAATGCGCCAGTAACCCCCTAAAATCCCAAGAAGTCGAAATTGTAACTTTTCTAGCTCGCTCGTTAGCGGAGAGGTCGGAGTCATTCGATTTAACCCCCGTCCTGGAAGCGAACTATCGAATGTAATGTCGTAACTTGTCGCTCCTGGATTTTCTCCGTTTAATGCCTCTCGGGCTAACCGAAATGTATATGTATTTTGCGCGACTTTTTTTAAAGGACTGTCGGGAGTACATACATATACAAGTCGACGAGATTTTGCATCGTTGAATTTTACATTGCATGTTTTATGAATTAACAATCTATGAATATTTTTATGATTTAGCGATCAATCGTTTAGTATTACTTTGTTCTATTCTTTATATTATATATTGAATTCATATTTATTATATATTGATTTATACTTTATGATATAAATAAAATTTAAGAATAAAAAGAATATATATATTATATATTTATACAAATAAAGTGATATGTTTAGATTGTATTCTTATTATTTCATGTATATACATATGTGTTTTATATAATCTTTATATATGTAATTAATCATCAATATAATTATTACAAACATATAGCAATGAAATTCGACAGCTGACAGATATCAAAGCAAACCTCAATTAATTAAAGCTTGAACATTATTTGATTTGTATCAATGATTATTTGATATACTAAGCAAAGATTGAGCGACTATGTCAATATTATTATATAATAATTCATGATTGTGAAAATATATTTAGAATATATTTAACTAAATAGATTCAGAAAATGGTATATCCCGTATAATCTCAGAGATTGCAAATAATCTAATGATCTAATAATTCAAAATCTAATAATCAAATGATTAAAAATTAAATAATCTAATGATTAAAAATTTATAATTATATATGCATTTTTTCTGCTATATTCCGTTTATTATACTCCTCTCTCATACCTATTTAGATTGCTACTTGAAGATAACATAAGGCGAGAAGATTGAATAATTATTATGTATTACACAAATTATCTATATTGATGATGTTATTCATTGGTATTATCATTATTGCTATAATAATAATTATTATTAATGATATTGGCATCTATTGTTAATATATTATCAGAAATCTACAGTTGTATTGTAATAAATTATTCTAATTAACAATAATCGTATTTGTATAACATATTTTAGATGTACCTATGTATATTAACGCAGGGTCAGTAATGCTTTAACATATAATTTATGAGGCATACTTGACGCATGTGATTCATATCTGAATGGTATTCGCGTATTATAACTATTGGTTATTTGAAAAACAAATAATAATTTTATTCATAAAATGATATTTATTAATAATTGCTAAAACAAAATTAAGAATAAAAATTGTTTTTAAATAATAATCTTATGTTTTAAAACAGCGTTTCTCGAATAATTAACTAATTTCAAAGCTCTTGATAAATAATACATTGATAATACAAATCTCACACTACCCCGGAACCTTTCATGAGAAACCGAGGTACCTTTTGAAGATTTCCCTGATCTACAAAAAAATATAACTGCTTATTGTGTGATACTTTTTGCAAAATATTTTGTTTTCTTCTTTTTTTATTTTAATTTTACTTTTACGAACACCATAAGGTATGCATTAAATTTCTTACTTTCAATGTGGGACACAATTTTAAAAATATTATTAATAATCATTTATTTATTATTTATTTGATTAATTTTGAATCATTTTATCACGTTTTATCTATTTATGCGTATTTAATTATATTTGATTCTATTTCTTCTGCATATCAAAATTTTAAAACTAGTCTTTTTCAATATGAGTTTCCAAACAAAATTGTTAATAAAATCAAATTGTTATGTAGAAATAAGTATGTTATTATCATTAAATAAATAATAAGTATGTTATTATTACATTAAATAAAATCCATATTTGCGATATCAGCGCGAAACTTATTTATTTCATCGGTCGAGCGTGATTAATAGCTGCAGAAATAAACACAAAATAGCCGCAGGAGTGAATTGCACGATGTATTTTGCCATACATCTCTCATTTATCTAAACCAAAAATTATTTTATTTATAAATATATTTTCGCTAATTAACAAATGTTTACTCCCGCACTATTTATTCGCCTTTACACAGGCGTACGCGCGATTTGCATTAATTATTTGACGCGAAAATATTCAACATTCGATTAATTTTCTGATAATTTGTCGTTGTTCGAGGTTTACAACGTCAGTTTACAATATATCACATAATACACGAAATAAACACTCTGAGTTTTTTCAATAGTTTGACAAGTGTTATAAACATTTTTTTTTCCAATTTTTGTACTAATTGCAATAACAAAATTATTTAAGTATTAAGATGTATACAATTTTATTAGTAAGTATTAAGATGTATACAATTTTATTATATTGCGATTTATCGTTTAATTTATCGTTTAATTTATCGTTTTGTTTTATCAGACTTATCTGAGAAATTTGCTATCGCTAAATCATCGCTAAATACCATCTTGAGGCTGCGATAATTTGTTCAAATGAAATGAAACGCACCGAAATCAACGTGCGACAAAAGTTTTTGCCTGTATAGGAGCTCGTAAACACAGAGCTCGTAATCCTACCCTTGAAATTCGTATATCATCGTCACACCGTCGTCGAGGACTGTTTTATTGATAGATCACTTGATCCTTGATACGGTAATCGACGTCTTGACTTGATAAGGAAGTGAAGCGCCTTAACTCACAATCTCGTGTAATTTCGCTAATAGTGTCAATTGGGATCGTACGTAGATGAAGCTATCTCACGAATAGCACGAATAACAACGTGCGCGCGACATTTCTCTCTCCCTTTCAATTAATCAACGTATCATTTTACAATTTAATATGGGGATTATATTTTCCAAACATCTCACTGAATTAAATTTTAGAAAGACAATTTTACATAAAAATAATATCAGTAATATAAATATTCTTATTTTGTTTTTGAAGTTATGAAATACATATCGTTAATATAACATTCGCGTTCTAGTTCTCCTTTGTATCATTTGCAAAGGCGAAATTCACGCTCGCAAATAATGCATATTTCTGATAGAACTAGAGTGGAAAAACGTTTTCGGCATTTCCAATTCCGAGAGCGTTTAGGCGTGATCAAGGTCAGCTTTATACCATAAACGTCGCGGGGTTATTGGAAAACACGCGAGCGTTCCGCTTTACAGTAGATTTCCCTTGCTTTAAGCGAAATCGTTGATTCGGTTGCAGTCACGAAACATGAGAGTATATATTGCACGAATGCATCTGCTCTTAGTTTCAGGCCTGTTGGCCAGATGCATTCCAGATTGCATTTTATATTCATGATTATATAATATCAGCCCTTTTTACGTTGCGTGCGTAAAATACTTTAGTAAAATAATAGATACATATAGAAGTGTTGCCTTGAAAGACTGATAGAAATTACAGATAAATGTGTAAATATCTCATCTTTTGCCACAAAGACAATTTTTGTGATATCACAACATAATCTCATCAATATGAAGTGATATTAAAATAATTTTATATATATATAAATAAAATTAACACATATAACACAAAAATTTAGGTAAGAAATTGACTATTAAAAGGTTAATTCTTTATAAATATACTATTACGTTATTTGTTTTATTATTTTAATTAAAAATATTACAGTTGCTTATATTTGTCAAAGAATGCTTGATATAATTATATTTTTGAAACCTTTTATTTATAATCTCTGCAAGAAATTTTGATAACGTATTTCTTATCTTGTGATTACTTTATATGAGCAATATTCCATGTGATTATTAGAATAATGCCTATGGAGAAGTTTTCGAAAGATCGTTTAAGAGAGATGATCGTCCAAATGTTCTATAGGAATTAATATGAGAAAGTTTTTGCCATTATCTGTTTGCACCGTGCATTCTGCCAGAGTCAATTATTACATCACATTAAGAAAGTTTTCTCATTGTTTCAGAAAGATAGTAAACATAATTTGCGACGCAATTGTGCAATTAAAATAGAAAGTTGCTTTCTTCCAATAACATTAGAATTTTTTTATAGTTTACTATACACAGATTGTGTTCCAGTTTAGAGAAAAACATTTCATTATATGTATAATATATTAATATAATAGCAGATAAATAAATATTTAGTTTTGTACTCCAAAGAAAATTTTTATTATTGAATAATTAAATTTTCATAAATAAAATATTGGATATAATAGATATTGAATGTAATAGAAAGCGACTTATAGATATTATTCATATTATATTAATTATTTTTAAAAAATTTAATACATATTATGTTAGAAAACATAAGGAAAATATAAGTTTATTTAGATTTGTTCTTAATATTTATTTCATGTGCGTAATTTTCCTTTTTTTAACAATCAAATTCTTATTTCTTCTATTTAAATATATCTGTATAAGAAATAAATTAAAATTTTTTTCATTATTTTAAAATTAAAATAGTGATCTTAAATCTAGTAATTTCTTGCAGGAATATACCATTTAAACAGCAATTTATAATACACGGGCAAGTTACGAGAGTTTTAAGAAAATCTGTATATGCCTCATGAGTAAAGTTTCTGCTTGGGAAACTACGAGATACGTCGCATGGCGATATTCTGAACTTAAAAAGCGCGCATTACTGAAGTTATCATACTAAGAAAATCCTAGAAGAACTGTATTACAGTAAATTTAGTGCTTTGCATCATATTACTATCAAAATTCAATGTTTTACTTTAAAGACGTGCTGCTCTTTTTTATTTTAAATATTACTTGTGCGTTTATCTTTTATTTTCATATGACTATTTTCAACAACTCTGTATCTCTATTTACAATCAATTGATGCAATAAAAATTTATACCTTATTTCATAAAAAAATTCTGCAAATTTAATAATATATGTACATATAATAATACGTTCTCAAAGAAAAATATAAAATTGAATAGGAAAAAACTATATTATATTTTGGTAAAAAAAAAAAACATCTCGTATTTTTCTCCATTAATTTTAATTTTGAATTAAAAATAATTAAAAATTATTAATTAAAAATTTTGAAAATAATATTATATATTGCATTACTGTATTTAAAATATTAAAGCAAATATTAAAGTAGAAATAGGAGCTTAGAAATGGAATTTTGCAGGAATTTACTACTTCAAATATACTGAATCGCATGCAATTGTATGCATATGTTGCCGAGTGTCGGCTTACAATTCATCGAATTTCGATTTGAGATTCAGGCGTATATTTATCGTGATACACTGTTTTGAAAAAATCGGAATACTGCGCGCACGAATATTCGCACCTCTATTCTGGACCTCGCAAAATAAAGGCGGTCCGTTCATCCATTTATCACTTCCTCTTTTATCTACTTCGCTGCTTACTTCCGCAGTGTCATAAATTCGTAGCTCAAAAAGATACATAAAGTAGCATTCTCCAGATTCGTTTTTACCGAACAACAAACAAGAATAGCCGGCCCGCGTATTTTAGCTGTACACGCAATCCCCTGATATCGATTCGAATCAATATAATCAACCATTCGCGTTATTCGCCGCAAAATAAAAATGAATTTTATAAGTTCAACTTTATAGGCGTATTATGTATGTTTTGCTATTGCATTTTGCAAACAAGATTATACGAATTGCTAATGGGTATCGTTCTCAATAAACGACTTCGCTATGCTTTTAACTTTTAATTGCAATTAAACTGTTGAATATAAATCATTTTTAATTGTATATAATTATTTAATCAAATTATACTAACTATGTGTATGTGTTAGCGATGTTACTCAGCACAAATCACAGTTAAACATAGTTATGTAATTTAAAATTAATTTCATTATTTTTAAAAGATTTTTCGTTCCTATATATATTAGAGAATTTATCGATATTACAAATGATAATTTAATCTTACAATTAAGGCAATCACGTGAGTAACATGTTACTCAGCTTTTTTAATATCTCTTTCGTTTTATTGATAAACTTCATAACTTGGGCAATTTCTAACTAAACTAATGTTGTAATTTCACCATTCATCATTCGATGAATAAATATAAAAATAAAGATGCAAAAGAAAGAGAGATAAGAAAAATTTACATTATTTTTATATTATCTTCATATTATTCATATTATTTTAACAAAAATAATGCATAAAATAGGTTTTATACTGTTCATGAACTCTAATAATGATACGTAGCGAATTTTGTAATATATTAATGTAACTAAGTTTTAAGTACAAAATAACAAAGACTAGCAATGACGTACGAAATTAATCAAGCGTTTCAAAAATATTGAAAAGTTATTTAAAGGCTTATTTATTTTAGAAATATGTTATTTTTATTTTTTTTTAATAAAAGATTATAAAAAATTGTTTTTACTTCTTTCAATTATGTTAAGAGTTATTTCATCTTTCTCTCTCTCTTTCTGTCTTTTTTTCTGTTGTGGTACAATGTTATGATGATGCTTTAGTCTTCAGTTTTTTCTTATTATATTAAAAACTTTTATGAGATTTTTCAAACATTTTATTCAATTTTGTGGGTAATTGTATCTAGAATCAAGTTATAATAAATGGCAGATGGTTCGGAGGCTACTCATTCTCTCTCAAGTTAAATAATTCTGTTATTAAAATTTTTAAATGTGTTATGTCGTAAAACTTTTCCAAGTGAAGATCGGTTAAAAATTCACATATTAATAAGGCTGTTACATAATATTAAGTTAAAGAAGTAAATTTAAAGATGCATAGTAAAATGCATAAACTGCATTCAATGTATAAGCTACAATCTAGGAAGAAAGCACATAAAAAAACTTAAATTTACCTCGAAAATCAAATAAATGTGAAAATCAATATTGCGCTTAAATTGCTAATCGCACAATTTTGCTCTGTTTCTCTTTAAATATATACATATATTTCTTGCACTATTTCTTTATCGTTTTCATCGTGTTATATATAAAACAATAATAATTACTTTTTATTTTAAATAATATTATAATTATTTATTAGATAAAACGTAGTAAATTATTGTATTTTATATAAACACATTAAATAATAGATACGTAGATATACGTCAAATAATAGATACGTAGATATACGTCAACAATCTATATGTATATATATATAAAAAATTTTAATATTTAACAGAAAAAACGAACAAAAAACCTTTTCTACAAAAATCTTTCAAAATACCTGCACATCCATTAGACTTGCGTATCTCCACTTGTCTCCGTACGTCCACCATGTTGCACGTCACGCGAGACTAACTGCATGACTCTGCCACCTGACGGCGAAACCTGACTTTACAGCCAAGCGGCGAAGCACCTCGCCTGACCAGACCCAATGTCTCTCTCTCTCTCTATCCTTTTCACTGAACTTGTACGTCCTACGCGTCCACTACGCTGCACGTCTCGTGCAAGACTGATCCCCACCACTGCGCCGTTCGCGAATAGCAAGACTCGCTGCGCCGGTCTGGCAGCGGCGAAACGTGATTGGTGCGGCGTCGCTCCCCCCGATTCGTATAAAAGGAACGCGCCTAGCAGCCGGACGATCATTTGATGCTCAGCGTTTATGCAGTAATGATGGCTTCCTGATAACGAAACTAACTTTACAGTTACAGCCAAGAATGAAGTCGAGCCGCCTCGCCTAACCAGATCCAAAATGTCTTAATGTTCAAATTTCTTATTGTTAGTATCAAATATATTAATTAAGGCTGCGTTCCAAAACGTCATTCGAATGCATTCCCTCTCTCTCTATATATTACTCGGAGAAAAGTGATACAGAAGCAGCCTTCTGTTAAAGATTTAACTATTAAATTTTTATGTATTGCATAATTAGGCTGCATTCTGTATCACTTTTCTCTGAGTAATATAGATTCTCTGAGTAACGCAGCCTTAATTAATATATTTGATACTAACAATAAGAAATTTTGGATGCATTCTGTATCACTTTTCTTTGAGTAATATATATATATATATATATATATATATATATATATATATATATTGTGTATATATAGAGAGAGGAATGCATTTGAATAACGTTTTGGAACGCAGCCTTAATTAATATATTTGGTACTAATAAGAAATTTGAACATTAAGAAATTTTGGCTCTGGTTAGGCGAGGCGGCTTCGCCGAGCTCAACTTCATTCTTGGCTGTAAAGTTAGTTTCGTTATCAGGAAGCGATCATCACTGCGTAAACGCTGAGAATCATTTGATCGTCGATCTGCTAGGCGCGTTCCTTTTATACGAATCGGGGGGAGCGACGCCGCACCAATCACGTTCTTGGCCGTGAAGTTGGGTTTCGCCGTCAGGTGGCGACATTGCTACGCAGTCTTGTGGTAGTCGGTGGGGAGTGGGGATCAGTCTTTCGCGGAACGTGCAGCATGGTGGACACATAGAACGGGCAGGTGGATAGAGAGAGAGAGAGAGAGAGAGACGCTTCGCCGAGCTTGGCGTCGTTCTTGGCCGTGAAGTTAAGTTTCGCCGTCAGGTGGCGACACGCAGTCTTGTGTCAACTTCGTGCGGAACATGTAGCGTGCAGCGTGGCGGACATATGGAGACGTGCGAATCTAATGGAAATGCACAGGTATTGTGATTAAAAGATTCTTGTAGAGAATTCTATGTTTTTGTTCGCATTTTTCTTAAAGATTTAACTATTGAATATTCAATAGTTGTGCATTGCATAATTATAATAAATTTTATGCATTGCAATAATAATTTTTATGCATGCATTGCAATTTTTAAGATTTTATTATTAAAAGAAAGAATATAACTTCGCTTCACTTCACGCGCATAATTATATTCAGTTAGATTAAAGGAAATGAGAAAAATATATATATATTGAGATATATAGATAAATTTTAGAGGGAGAGATATATATATACATAATTTATCAAATTAAATGAACAGGAAACAGAAAAAGAATATTTGTTACAGTTTACCTTCATTACACAAATACCAATCTACTGTTGAGATCTGTTTTATTTTTATCCAACTACAATTAAAGTCGTTTTAAAGTACTAGCTTAACTTGCAAATCGAGTATAATTTGTGCGAGTTCTACCTTCAACAGAACATGCTTTTACAAAAAAATGTTTTCTCGTAATTAACGACATCTTTCCCTTTTTTCAACTGTTCTCTTGTTTTAAATTGTTTTGCACATTTTTAGTTAATTACTAAGAAAATACTAACAAGCGATTATTCATCATTATAAAATCTTTAGAGCGTAAGACAAACAGAAGCTGTGTGCTATTAAGTATAGCAGACTTTAATAGCTGTTTGTTATTAAATTAAAACTGCTATTATTTTAAACTGCACATCCCCAATTAATCATAAAATAAAATAAAACTAAATAAAATAAATAAATAATTTATCTGTCATATTAACTTACTATTTGCATATTTAGAGACAATTCTTTATAATTTTGTTATTAACTTTAATATACATTTTTTCAAAAATTATTTTGAATTTATTCCTCGAAGTACAATTAATCTTCATTAGTTTCATATCATGCGATCTAATTCAACTGCATGCTGGCAATAAGAGAGAGAGAGAGAGAGAGAGAGAGAGAGAGAGAGAGAGAGAGAGAGAGAGAGAGAGAGAGACCTATATTTAATCTTCTTGTTTTTCTCTGTTTTTTTTTATTCTCTATTGATTGATAAAAAGATATCAATATATAAATTAAGAATGTGCTTTAATATAAAATTACAGGTATCGAAGTGATTTACGATTTGAAATATACTTTTATTTTCTATATTTAAAAAGAATTGGTCCATCTCTAATTCAGAGTTATCTTTATATTTTTATATTATAGATGGACAAATTTTTTTAAATATAGAAAATAAAAGGTATATTTCGAATCGTAAATCACTTCGATGTAATTTTATTAAAACACATTCTAAACTTATACATTGATATCTTTTTATCAACAGAGAATAAAAAAACAGAGAAAAACGAGAAGATTAAATGTAGCTCTCTCTTTCTTATTACCAGCATGCAGTTGAATTAGATCGCATGATATGAAACTAATGAAGACTAATTGTACTTCGAGGAATGGATTCAAAATAATTTTTGTGAAAACATATATTAAAGTTTATAATAAAATTATAAAGCATGGTCTTTAAATATGCAAATAGTAAGTTAATACAACAAATAAATTATTTATTTTATTTTATTGTTTTATTTTATTTATAATTAATTATTAAAATGCTTTTCTTGCGAACATTATTAAAACATAAAAAAATACATATTTATAAATGCTCGTTTTATTTCTCTCTTTTTATTATGAAAAAATCTAAGAGAAGATATATGTATGCAATGACATTTTCTTTAAAAGAGTATAATTACAAAATATATATAAATTTAACAATATAATATATAAAAAACATTAATTAAAACTGAAGCTGAACATAGTTACAACATTAACACAAAGAGTATATATATATATATATAAAAATGATTCATTTTTATATTTTAAAGTATGACAAATAAAGAGGTTTGAGAAATGTACACGTTGTTTCATCTCTCATCTCATATCTATAAATAGTGTATGTATACACACACACACACACACACACACACACACACACACACACACACACACATGTATACACTATACTTATAGATGTGAGAGGGCAATACAACATTTTTATATCACCACATTTCTCAAACTTCCTTTATATCTTTTATGCTTTCGTTGAAATATGAAAATAGACTTCTTTTATATTTTTTTCACATACTTTTAGTGTGCAATTATGTTATATCAGATGTATATTTAAGAGGTATACATCTTTTGTATGTATAAATATAATAAACGCATATGTGTGCACTCGCGTAAGAGAGTGAGAGAGGGGAGGGGGGAAGAGAAGAGATAAAAGATTTTTCGTTGTATGTGATTTTTTAAATCAAAATCATTGTATTCAAAAATCACACATGTTGTTTCGCATAAGAATTGGAAAACATGCGATGCTCTTTTCGCATATTGATAAATACATACATATTTTGCTGTATGTATACAATACATTAATATGCTCTTCACTATTCCATCCGATAGGTCACTATGAATATTGCGCGAATTCATATAACGTGGCTAATCGATACGATAGTTGGACATCCTCTCTTTCGAGCAACATACAGTTCAAACGAGCAGCATTATGCTAGTTATTTATAAAGTTTTCGTATATCCCTGTATCACTACGGATACGTAACTTTGGTATAACATTATCGCTAATTACAAATTAATTTAAGGACTTGAGTTAACAAGTAAATTGTGTGTAGTTTTTAGTTCTAGTGTTTATGTTGCATTTTTCCATCGTTTTATGACGCGTTTAATTATTAGTTAGAACTGATATCTTGTCCCTTTGTTGAAGTTATGATTTCAAAATTGTTACAACTGGCCTCTCAGATTTTACTTACAAGTTTATTTCTTAAAATTTATGCATTTTATAGTGCTACAAGATATAACATGTAAAAGAAAAGAATTATGGAGTCGTAATAATATTCTTTCTCTATAAACTTAAGTTTTCTCTCTTTCTGTAAATTAAAAACATAATATTTGCCCTAATCTGACGTTAATTAAAGAATTTAAATTCTTACATATATAGAATATTCTGCATATCAACATCGATATCTCTCAACGTCGCATATATTTATATATATCTGCACATACACATATATACATATATTAATATATTAATATATTAATTACATATACATAAATAAGATTATGTATGTGTGTGGCACAAATTTGCATGCAAATTGTTATGTTAAATTTTCACGTTCTCGTAAAAAAATTGGATACAAGATTTGCGCAACGCTGGATAATTTAACCTTTTTTAATCTCGTGTTTTGGTAAATGCAATATGGAGCAATAATTAATATTTACGAGTTGATAATATCAGCATGAATGATTGTAACATTTGCCTTATAATAATTCGTATAATCCTCTGTTATAAAAGATTTATATCTGTAATTATACATCGCGTGATTAATATTGTAAGTCATATATTTTTATTATTGTAATATGGCATATAATCAATAAATTGTTTAACACTTGAATCATAAAGGATATAATATATATATTTAGGGAAAAGTGTAATAAGTTTAAGTTGAAATTGAGATAAAATATTTAATTCATGAATGCGTTGAAAATTTGACAAATAATGATTTTCATAAAATTTTGCCAAAAACTTTGTAATTTTATTAATGTTTAATTACTTATATATCTTAATTATTTCGAGCTATTACTTTATATTGCTAATCCAGATCTACTATTGTTGCATCCATTTTTTATTAAAGAATAAATTTTTGATAAAAGTGTTCAATGATTTAGATATCAGGGGAAAAAGTTGTCCACATATAATTAAATATAAATATATATAAATGTATATAAAATATGTTGATACACGTTTTTCTTTCTTTTGTATAATCTCTGTTTGTACAAAAATATAATAGGAATAATGGAAAAAAATAATTAAAAGAATACTTTTTGCATTGTTTTTTTTTTTTTTTTAGAAAAAGTAAAATTTGAAGAAGTGAGAAAGAATTATTGATATATAATTATATATAAATTTATATATAAATATATTTTATATATAATTATATATAAATTTATATATTGATATATTTTTTCTTGGGAATGTAAAAAGTGGAAAGAATTTTGATGAGTTGTGCAATATCAAAAGCTTTCATGGCAAGTCTTGGAACATTAAGCGTTTTATTCAGCCGGAAGAGAACTTCATTCGGTTTGGAAACTTGTGAAATCGATCCCGACCGCGATATAATGACCAAATAAAGGTGTAAACAGAAAAATTGAAGATTCTCACATTCGTATTCTCTCTCTTTCTCTCGTTTTCTCTTGTGCACGCGGGATGCGAGAACTTCGTTTTGCGGCAGTCGCTGTGTATCACAAATAGTTTTTTTTTTAACTTTGTAACTTGTAACAACAATCGGTACCAGTTGAAAATTCTACCAATCATCTCGACTATACGTCATCACAAAATTCTTTGACTTTCGAATATCTGTAACTGACATATGTCTCGTAACATTGCGAAATTGTTTCGGAGAACAAAAACTCTTTGATATATAAAAACAAAAATAAGGAAAGAATAGCATGAGGATTCAATATACATATCAAATACTCTTATCAAATGAAATATATAATAATCTCTGTCCGTATGTGTGTACAGAAAAAAATAATAAGAAGAACAAAAATAATTAAAGCAAAATTTTTGCTCTTTTTTAGAAAAAATAAAGAACCTTGCATTGTTCTTATGGGAAATGGCTTTCCCAGTTATATCGTGATGCAGCCAAATCCATTAAAAGTCATTTTCCATCGGAATAGTGCGGAGTCCTTTAAAAACTAAAGAAAAAGTTGGCCATGTATAATTATATATAAATTTATATTTATTTATATATAATTATTTATAAACAATTTTGATTTCTTCAAATGTATTTTTTCTAGAAAAACGATGCGAAAGAATCTTCTGATATTTATAAAATTAAAATAATCTGATAATTGTATTTTAATAATGTTTATCTATGGATAATAAGAATGACATTGAGAGATTTCTTGAGACATTAATATATTAAAAAGAGAAATTTATATCATAAAAATTAATTAATTAATTAATAATTAATTTAAATTTAAAAAATGTGAATATAATTTTGTTTATATATTATATATAATATAATTTTGGTATATTTAGTAAAAAAAACATTATAACATAATATATGAACGTGTTTAATTCCATCAAGTAATTTGCGAATTACGAAGAAAATTAATTCCGCTGCAATTATTTTCTTTCAAATAAACGCAGATGAAATCCATTTCTCTTACCTTTCTGGTTGTGAGTAAGTACCGAAAGATCCTTGTGAATTCTGATCCTTATCAATTTTCTGCATTACTCCGAGCATTACGACGGTGTCTGATTAAGAAATGCACCACTATGCATCGCTTAGGATTTCTTTGTCGTCAACAATGCTTTTAAACCGGGAAAGGACGCAAAAATAGAGAAGCTTCGTATAATTCATCTCATAGCTTTTATAAACTTAACAGTCGTTCTAGTGAAAAGATATTTTGAATTTAAAGGATGTTTGAAAGGATTATCGTATAGAACTCGCGAGTGCGATCATTACTTGAGTCTCTTTATTGCCAGTTCTTCGATATAATTTTACGATGTATAATTTCAAATGCTTACTTATAATCGCTTTATCTATTAATTATATTCAGACACACAATATTTGAAATAATTAAATCATGTCTTTATAAAGTATGGTAATAATTCAAATTTTGTTTCAAACAAACATCATTAATAATAAATATATAATGTGTCATGTATATATGTATGATATCACTGTTAAATTTGTTAGTATTAAATATATTTGACTGTGTAAAAGAAATAGGTACAGGTTTCTCTTAGGAAGATAAAAATTATTTTGAATTATTACGAATTCTTATAAATTCATAAGCTACGTAAATTATAGAGACGTCACAATATGTCCTATTTTAAATTTATTAGTTGTTATTTTCCAATAATGTTTATCAAATTGATAGCTAATATCAATGTAATTATTTTTTAATATGTATTTTATAAATGAAATTATTTTATCAGAAAAAATATTACAATTCTATATCTATTAATAGATATAATTACACTCGCGAGAGAGAGAGAGAGAAATAGAAATTAATTGGAAGCTTTGCATTCATGATTTAAACGGTTTATGAAAAACAAATAGAGAGATAACGAAGCTGCTTGTTTACCGGTGGGTTATTGATTTAACTCGAGTTCTGGCAACTTGATTGATCAGGATTTAGTCTTGTAATTCTTGCAATTGATTAGTTACCTATAAACTTAACTTCGGTTTAGTTCTAAAGCAAACAGGAGCACGAACTTATTAAGCGCAGTTAAATTATGTCCGATGTTATCTTCGCAATTATCGGAAAAAAACTTGTTTTTACAAGACTAAGATCGATACATCAAAATGTATTAAAGGTTTCCAAAGGATCGAGACAATGTAACACAAAAACAATACGTTAGTGCTAAAAATATACAAAGAAAAATCAATTTTTCAAATGACATTACTTAAATATGTGTGTGTAAATAAAGATAAATTAATATATTTATATTATTTATTTCGTATATTAAGTTGTTTCTATAAAATAATATTAGATAACTCTTTGAGCAAACCACTATAAAGTCAATATGATCTGGGACGCAGTGATGGTTTCGATGTATATTTTGAAGCTTCATTAGTATTCAACTATCGTTTCAGACTATCGTACGTAATCCATTTCTCATCGCAAGTAATGATCCTCTCCAAGAATGATTCTACATTTCTGATCGTCAAAAATGAATACTTCCATATTTCTGCTTAATTGCATCGCAATTTATGAGCATTTGTCAATTTATCCGGTAATTATTTAACCAATTTTTTTTTACTTTATCTATTGCACACAGCCAGATATTGAGAACATTTTACATTAAATCTTTCTTCAATTAAATCTTCAGTTTCCAATTTCAATGTACATTATAAATTATCCTCTTTTTGTCTATTTATTTTCCTATTTCAACCATTTCGTTTCTTTATATATGTATTTTAAATTTATTTTATCAATACGCTCGTATATTTTTTAAGATATATCATATTATAATAGAAATATATGATTTATCAGATAATATCAGAATATTCAAATACTTAAGCTGCTTTTACAAGGTAGTTTTTTTAACGTACAAAACAATACTTTTTTTTATTACAAAATATACCGCGCTCAAAGAGGCATTGTGTGCAACGGTGGTGCACAAGGTTTTTTATTACCTTTTTTTTTCGGGCACTTCACAGTTTCAACGCATTTCGTGCATGCACTTGCGCATGTGTCGCATATTAGTAGATACTCACGTATGTTATTTGCCGACAGAAACATGTTGTTCCTGTTTGTGAAACGCTGCGCGTAGTTTGTTTCACGCACCAATCGTTGTTGTGGAAGTCGCCGTCTGTATAGTAGCTTAATGGAAACGACATTTTCGTTGAAAACTTTCAAACTTTTATGAATCTTATTTGCCTTTTCGTGACATCGCCGAGGTAAATGCATTGCTAATAATTATGCAAATTTCTACGGTGATGTCGGGGATGACAATTTGTGCATATTTCTCTAATCATTGAAGACCACTTTTCTGTAGTACAGAAAATTAATTTTGTGGGAATAATTATTTCTCTTGACTTTTAATAAAATCTAGAAAGAGTAGTCGATTTTTTAACTATATATAATAATATGTTTACATTATGAATATCGGAAAGTAATCTATCATTTACCATGTTTGTGTAATATCTTTTCGATATTGCTTTTTGACAGATGATTATGCAAACTGCAATTTGGATAAAAATTTAAAGCATTAAATATCCAATTTTAAAGTAAATTATAACAAAAAGAGAGAGAGAGAGAGAGATCTCACATAGATATCTGTAAAATATAAAATTTGAAGAACAATCTAATAAAAATGTTCTCTCTATCTATTTATCTTCTTCTTATATTTTACTCTTTTTTCAAATATCGTATCGACTTTTTTTGAATGTCATTACTTTTATTCATTATAGAAGGAAATTAAAAAGAAATATTTTAGAGAAAAAAATAGAGAGAAAAGAATTTTTATGCAATAAAAAATTAATATCTTTAATTATTTATTTATTTATTTCTTTATACAGAAACTAGTTAAAAGACAAAATTAAAAATTTCAGATGTGAAAATTCCTTATCTTGTTAAAAGTTAAAGAACAATATCAAAATTTGTACAATTATATTAAATTTTTTTATTATTAAATTTACTATGTTATATAGAGATAAATATAATGTAATATAATATATTAATATAATATTTTTTGTTTTTATGTTTTATTATCCTTTAATAGTAATAAATAAATGCTTTATACGTCTTATTTTAATACAGTTATTGCATAAAGATATAATTCTTGAAATGACAGGACAATTTATGTACATATGATAATGTAATTCTCTCTAAAAATATTAGTCTTGAAATTTGAGATCAATTCACTTATAATTTCTTGACACACTTGATACACCATTTATAGCTTGTGCTCGCATCTTGACTCTAATGGCTTACTATCGAGTAACGGATGAAGAAAATGTATGAAATGCTTAATAATATAGGCAACCAACATTTTCGCGAAAGTGCTGCCAGTATCTAACAAAAATGGCATTTTAAAATTACATATATCTACGAAGATCAACGAGTTTCATAGAAAAACGATACTCTGGAGCTATATAAAGTATAGAATTTTGATATAGTATTCGATATGCATAGTTTCAGAAGTACATTGTAAGTAAAAATCTCTTATTGTACTATCAAAACCTTCTAATAATACCATACTATCATTATCATTATTACAAAATTGATTTCCTATGAGAGGCGAGAGTTTAAAATTTCACAACATAAAGATTTTGTAAAATTTAAGGGTTTGAAAAGTTTATAATATGAAAAGGATTTAATTCGAAAAATCCAAGCATCTAAAGCTACGTAGAAATCGTAGAATAATTAATGCAAAAAGTTTGCTACAATCAAAAATCCTATGATTCAAGAATAAAGGATCAAGTCGACATAATAGTGACATCAAGTATAGATAGACACAGATAAAGCGACTAGCAACTATATACTAGATAATCCTGCAGGAACATGTCCGAGGGGACAAAATAATGCGAGTTCCGATGCGAATACTGTTAAACATGTCCAGTTCTAGTCATAGATATTGAGATATATGGGTTACTATGAATTCGTTTATGTCCGATTGTAGTCTTGATTGAATGTGCAATGTATTATCAGCTTTGCGGTTCTGGACAATGCATTTAAGGAAACAAGAATTATCTCCCTATTCTACTCTCTGAGAAACAGCGCAGGATTTCATTAAGATTAAACTTACACACGGACAATGAACTTGCGTTAATAAACTTTAATAGATGCAAAATAAAAAGAGTACAATATAAATTATTATATTCAAACTGGTGATTTATATATACCATTGAAAAATTATACAAATTATTTTATTGACATATAACAGTTCTATGACTTCTTAATATGATATTTATTTTAAAAAGACATTAGTAATGTTTAAATTTGTATCTTAAATTTGTATATTAAAATTTATATGTTTAACTTAAAAGAAGAAAACATGAATAACAGAAATAATTTTTAAAAGAAAATGGCAAATTTTTTAATATTTGATGGAGAAGCCACATTTTGAAAATAATGATTTATATATGTTTTTTGTTTGTGTTAAATTGTCTGTCTTATCGTTAGATTTGTGTATAATTAAAAGATTTTTATATAATATTAAATACATATAATACAAAACATATCATCCAACATCCAACATAGAAAAGCCACTTTAGAAAAGAACATAATCTTTTTTTGAACCTCAAAAAGCAAGTAAAAACTATGTTTGTAAAATCAATAATGCAAGCAATCATTGAACTAACTTTATAATGTAAAGATAATATCAGTAAGATGTATTTTCTGATAAAAATAGTAAATTAACTGGCAATCGTTAAAGTCTATTTAATTATATCAGATGTGACATTTCGATTAATGAACTAGTCGATAAAGTATTCCATTTCTCAAAATAACTTTTACAATTAAATTATACGAACAGAGAAAGAACTTGGAGTAATCACATATTTTTCGCTATTTCCAATAAATCAATTTATTCAGGCAAATGGAATTCGCAACAAAAATCACATCTAAAAGTACGACTCAATTAGATTAATAAATTAATAATGGAGCTAATTCAGTGAGCATACAGAATAGAATTACATATAGAACTTGAGTATTTAAGCACACGTTTAAGGGAATTACTTACAATTATATTTCAGTATGGAAGGTTTACATCACTTTGCGTGTATAGTATGTTCGCGCCTTTTTAATTGCGTGCTGAGTGCTTTTTTTAATTGTTACATTACGTGCCGGCTATAATTTTTATATTCTTTAAATACAAGTGTTTGCGTAATCGCTTTTGAGTGAATTAATGTATTTTGCACGATATACTCTTTAAGTGACTATGTTTTTCTATATGTTTGTTAAAAAATTGTGTCAACTCACTCAAAGGATTAAGTCAGCAGAACATTGAAAATAATTTGATAGCGTAAACTACTAAATTTTGACAATATTTAATAGTTCGGGACATAAAAAAGTATTATAAAACGTTTATATTCTTAAAACACTCTTAAAGCATTTTCGAGATAAAATATTGTAGCTATATATTACTTTCTCTCTCTTTCCCTTCTCTTTGTCTTTCTTTCTCTCTCTTGTAATATTTCTTTATTCTCTTATTATCGTAGTTTTTCTTCACCGTTTTTGATAAAATAAAGATGACTCATATAAAGGAATCAACTTAATAAATAAATTTATTATAAAAATAATAAATAAATTTATTAATAAAAAAATTTATTATTTATAATATTTTTAACATATTTATATTTACATATATTATTTATACAGGGTTTTATTGTAACTATCGCATTGGGATTTTTCGAAACCTGAGGCTACCAAGTTTCGTATAAAAAAGTTTCGTACAATAGTTTTATGGCTTCCTGGGGGATTGTTCTTGCTATCGTCCCACTACTAGGTTGAACATGAGAGAGACAGGATTAGGAGAGTTTGTCACAGAATAACCCGAGAAATATTAATATCAGTGATTGACAATTTGAACACAGACTTTAATTATATATATAGAAAATCACGATCGTAATTTTGAACACTTGATTTTGAAACAAACATTGCCTACTAATGTTACCTAATGATTGGCCGGATCAATCTATGATTTTGTCTTCATTGCCCGGATCAATCTATAGTTTTACCTTCAGGAACAACCCTTCGATTTTGCTTTCATTGGCCTGATCAATCTACAATCTTTCCTTTATTAGCTAGATCAACATCTTGTCTTGCCTTTTTGAATTAATCTAAAAGTTTTTCTCTATGATTCTTTAGGTTTATCTATGATCTTAAATTGACCTTTAGCATGTCCAAAATGAGATTTTAAAAAAATTGACTGATACAAAATCGACTATTTTCACACATCGAATACGACTCTGGCTGTATTCCGAAATTGACTGCCAGTACTGAAAATCTATATAATATATGTGACGTGAACTATAGATTTCCAGTACTGGCAGTTAATTTCGGAATATAGTCTCTGTAACGAAAAATAGAAGATTCTGTAAAAAAAAAAACTTCTAAACATGGGTAATTTCTGGTTGAGATCGAGAATCGATATTAGCAACACGTTTCTTTAGAAACTATAAAACTTTTATGTGAAACTTTTTTCGATGGAAGCCTCGATTTGAGAAATCTCAATGCAAAAAAAGTTAAAATAAAACATTCTTTATGTATATTTATAATATGTATTTATATATATTTAGTAGTGTAATAAATAAAATGTTATTACACATTAAAACATATCTCTCATCTTAATTGTTACACGTTAAACAGCGAATATTTTAAAGTAAAAATAGAGCAAGTCTAAAAATGGGGCATATTTAAAAATCCGGAAGCGCCTAAAAATTCCGACAACGAGCCGGATTTTCCACATCTACGGCTCGATCCCCGCGAGAGAGCATATGTGGACGTGTCACAACGGAATTAATGAAACAGTGGTCTCCCCGTATACGCTGTATATTTCTGATTGCGACGGAGTTTACATTCTGACGAATCAGATTAGGTGACGTTACGCTCGCGGTTATACTCGCGTCCATGGAGTTCATATATGAGTTTGTACTCGTATTCGCGAATAGCGCGGCGTGGAACGCGGCATGGGATTTTGGCGAATATCCGGAAGATCTATGGCGTCGGGTCGGATGAATAGGTAACGCAACAAGGGGATACAACTCGTTCAATTATCCCGGGGACGCTATGGCTGTTCCACTTTATGTCGCTTATGTTACACAGGGGCAACAAAGTGTGCAACAGACGGCCATTTTATTGCCATAAACCTTTTAACATCGCACAAATTTGTTGAGAAAAAATCTTGCCAGCGTCTCTGGCTTCGAGCAATTTTGTTATTTCCGATTTGAAGAATATGAAAATATTTCGGGTATGAAAACCGAAGATGTCTGTAAATAAAGTGCAGACACGAATGTAAGAAGTAATTTATACATTTATGAAGTTATATATTAAAGTAAGTTTTCTCAATTTGTATAAGATTTATAGAAATTTTCTTTTGCTATGGTTTGCGAAGAAGTGAATTATAACTTCATATATACATAAAAATCTATATTCAAACAATTTTAAAAATCTATATTCAAATTATTTTACATTGACTTATTTGTAAATAATTTTTTAACAAACAACGAGCAACGTTAGAAACTTTCAAAGTCAAGATTATTGAGGCTGATTTCTTTAATCGAAATATTTATCACAAAGAATCGTATAATTTAACTTAAAAGATAAAGTTTACTTTTAAATCTCGCAGAAGCAAGCCTATTTAAAATAAAATTATGTTGATACAACATGTTTCTACTAAAGCCAGGCGACCTTTATCTGATATTTTTTTATACAACTTATATTTTAGAAGTTATTTCAAGTGGTCTTCTTGCACGCAAAGAGCAATATCCTAAGGTGGTGTTAAACTGCCGGTTTAACACAAGTAACAGTACAATAAGTTGAATCTGAATAATGTCTCAATTGCAAAGAGAGGGAGAGAAAATGGGGAGATAGAGTTTAGCGTGAGATATTAGAATTAGATCAGAGCTAAATTCCGAGTCAACCGAGGTTTAGAGCCTGCATTTGAGCTATATCTGAATTACATCTGAGTTATGTTTGGCTTACGTTCGAGGTATATACAAGGTATATCTGAATTATGCGTGACATATGACAACGTTAGATCCACGTGATAGAATGATAACGTAGAAAGTATAGCGTGACATACGAGCGTACGTGATAACGTATAGGTATATTAGATATTGGACGCAAAAAGAAGTAGTTTAATTACGCGTTTTTTATCCTCTTATTTTGACATTAGAGATTATTTCAGTAACTTAATATATTTATCAATATATTTCCTCCTAAATATTTTATTAAAATAAAAAAAATAATTATTATATATATACACAGCATTTTTCCAACTCCAGTTATTTCGAGCTTGCGATTATTCGGTCTTGTCGGCGCTCTTTTTATAGAAAAACGATAAAAGCCGATTTATTTGTCACACATTCTCTAACATGCACAGTTGGAAAATTTGTGTTTTCTTGTTAAAAACGGTCCCCATTAAAATTTTTGTGTTAAATATTTAACACATTCATGTGTTAAATTAACATATTGCTGTTGTGTTAATTGAACTCAAATGTTAAATTATTAAAATAACTGAAAAAAGTGTAAAAATAACAAAATGTGTATTTACTTTTAATTTTACACAATAAATATGTTCGATATTATTAGTGACAAGATTTATCTGTTAAAATTTACAGAAAAAAATGTTAATTTTACTTTATAATATAAGTGGGGATGATAAAATGTAAAATTAACAATTTTTTTAGTTAATTTTTACATTAAAACTATGTTAATTTAACACAAAATTTATTTTAAGTTTACTTGAAGTTTGCATTTATTTTATGTTAAAATATTAACACAATATTCGTGTCATCATTTAACATATCCGTATTATGTTAAATTAACACAAAATTTTCTGTGGACCGTTTGGGACATGTGATATTTGTTAAATTTAACACAAATTTTTCAACTGTGTGGAATTCCTCCAAACGTGTCTTAGATTCCGTAATTTGTAACAAATGCTTAGCGAACGAACTGAAATTCATTAGAACATACAGAATAAAGGTTCTTGAGGATTATAATATCCTATGACTTTTGACCCAATTTTCATCGACTGGAACGGGTAAACGATTCTGACGCACGCCAATTCGTGGTGCCGCGTGTCCGCCACAGACTTCCATGATAAAATCGATTTCCACAAGCCTTCGGTCTTTCTCTCTCCTGTCGCTCGCTCTCTTCTCTTCCTTCCTCTCTCTCTCTCTCTCTCTTCTCTTTCTCTTTTCCCCATTTTCATTTCGTCCTACTCTCCTTTCGATATCATTTCGATCAGGCTATTTCGGTCCGGTCACGCTTTAATTGATAATGGAAAGCTGTCGTATCACTTTCGCGCTTGCCCGATCCTCCTATCAAGTTTACTTATGCACAGATTCTACTACTGCGACCATTTCGAATACTCCTTTCGCGCCACATTCGTAGTACGACATAATTCAATAGAGACATCTTTCCCTTTTGTGCTATCTGTTCGATTATATGTATATTAGTTAGAAGGATATTAAATATCTCCGATTAGATATTAAAGATCTAATCAATGTACATAATTTTGAAAAAAATTTGCAATTATATTAGATATTTCTTAATTTTCAATTCCAGATATCTCTTACTGTCATTTAATTAGACTGCTAATATTATAAGAAAATAGTGCGTAATAAAAAATTTCTAGAGACAATCTTTATATATATTTTATACATAAGAGATATTTAGAATTAAATCAGCAAAAATGAAAATTAAATTATTAATAAAATAATTATAATTATGCATATTACATAACAGTAACATAAATAAAAAAAATACAATTGAAAGAGAGATTATTTTTGAACGTTTTGTTCCCAGAACTTTCTAGATTAATTTCGAGATTATTCATTCAAGCAATAACGAACGTTGGGTTAGGTCTTTTCGACATAGCAATTTCGGATACTCTCCATAGAAGATCCTTGATGGAACTCTCATTTGGGTAGAATATTTGCATAGTACGACATGGCTTATTCGCCATTACAGCTACAAGTGGTCAATCCCGAGTTGTACCTATGTAATTCTCTGAAAGCGATCGCCTACCGCGTACCTAATGCATGGCGTAGAAAGGAGAAAGCATGGCTTCACATGCGCCGTGCAATTCGGACGATATAATTAAATCATTATCCTTCCTCTCTAAACTCAGCAACGAGCAAAACTTTCTCATTAAAAAAACAAAAGAGACAGTAGAAACATTTCAAACTGAATAAAGAATAGAATGATATATGTTTTCATTAAGACAAATAATGTTTATTAATTATATTTGACATTTATCTATTATTATCAGATATAGATTTATCACTAGTACACTTCGATCTATCGTAACTGATATTAATAGTAAATAGACTAGAAATAATCCAAGAATACACTCACACAAATATATATAATATGAAACATTATTTTCTTTAATCTTCTTATGATGTATGAGAAAAGTAGAAAATTACGCGTGGTGCAAATATATCATCATTCTCTCTTCCTATGGAAAACTATAGACTAGTATGGTACAAAGCAATATAGCTACGGCAATAGATCTTTCTTGAACAGTACAAAGATAATAAATATTCGTTTAAAAAAAGGTAATTGACGCATGATATCACGTTGCTCTAATAAGAATTTAAACATTTAAATTCCGTTAATAATTAGAGATATCCACGAAGGCTTGTACAGATTGATATAAACTTATTATTAATTAAATTTTTTTTGTATCATATATTTACGCAAAAAATTTATTATCTTTGGAAATTTTATTCATTAATAAAAGTCCAAACAATATTGAAATAAAGTTAATAAACAATATTTTTTAATGTTTGTAAAAGAATTCGATTTAGATAATAAATAAAATGTTTTATAATTGTGACTGTAGGATAAAATGTAGAAGGATTTTTCTTATTCTTCATTGCTTATCATCGAGAACATAATTTTTCATTTATTTATCGTCAGAGTTTCCTATAATTCTTTCTACTCGATCGTTTATTTTCGTTGCCTGTTCTTAGAAGCATTACTTGATGTCCACAAATTCTATAAAAAGCTCCTTAACTCTTCGTTTTCGCGAGAGTATGTTTCGATCTATCTGCGAGTATAGCTGCAGAAATAATTTAGCGACAATAGAAATATTTCAAGGTATTACACATTTTTTTTACATTTTTTATTCAATCGCTTTTTAAATACAGAAGCTCCTCGATAATTTATTCTTTTCGTTGCGCTGTGCATTTATTGAAAGTCCATTAATTTTTCGTTCACCATTCTATGTCTGGCGTGAAAAATTTAATTACAGTGCAGATTATGTATGTGAATAAATAGGAATGCTCGATATGACACAATTGAGAAATATGTCGTGAATAAAGAGAGAAAAAAAGAAGAGAAAGAAGAAATATATATATATAAGAAATATTATATACTGGATGAAAATGATATTATACTTTTCTTTCTCTTTTCCGATCACAGATATATTTTATTGCAAGAGAAGAGGGAGGGAAAGTTTAGTCTTTTTAAGCACATGTGACGACACACCAATTGATTGATATCGGCTCGATGATTTATTAACATTTTTGTTGCTCATAATAGTTTCTTAATTACAGCTTTTAAAATTATATTTGTCATTTCTTTCAGAATTTAAATATATAATTACTCTATCTTATTATTAAAAGGCGCGTACAATGCAAGAAAGCGCAATTAAAAATATAAATTTATGAAATCAAAACGTACATTTATATTATAGAGCGATTTTAAATGATAGAGAAATCGGTTATGAAATCGACTATATAAATTACGTGAAAAGTAAATCGAAGATCTAAGTTTTTCTCTCTTAAATGATCTATAGTGCCATTCTCTCATAGTGATTTATGCGATAGACTTTCAAAACTTCCGAGATAACTTATATTTCTTCAACATCTTTCATCTCTTTTTAAGAATGAAACCTAATATGTTCATCCACAAAATTCTATTATACTGCCTTTTCATATATCAACGTTTCACGCACATTTATTCTTATCCCCTCGCATTTTACACAGAAATTAATATTAGAAAAAATTAAGTTAAATTGTTATTAATTAATAATATTTTTTTAAAATTAAGCTCCCGATTAATAATTCGCTCATATCGCAATTAAAAAATCAGTTAATGTTTATGGTCTAAATAAATATATAAGTATGTAAATCATACATAATTTGATAAGAAAAAATAATTATGAGATTGACAAATAATTTGAAAATAATTACTATATTTGCATTGAAGAGAATACAGAGGTTGATTAAACAACTTACTAAGCTGTTCTTTTTTTTTAATGTTAAAATCTTATTTAAAAAATAAATGAAACAAAATAAAAAATACGTAGGTCATATAAAAAAAGAGACAGATGAGACAAATTGAGCGATTCATTTCTTTTTCATTTATAGAATCTATATAATACATCACACATATATAGCAATGTGCTAAATTAATAAATTTTAATTGAAACGAAAGTTTATTCAATTACGTATTCAATGAAACGATATAATCTCGAATTCATTAATTTGCAAAACAAAATCCGTCGAGAACCGATTAGTTGGCTTACTGACCGATTTTCCGGGTCACGAGCTTGTGTACGTGCCGAAGTTCTTCAGGAATAAAAGTAAAACAGGATTGTGTGCCGAAGGTGTAACGATGCACCAATCCATTATCAAGCTCGGGGAATTGAGGATTCATGACCGGTTTCTATGGAATGGGTATTACTTTCAGATAGCTATCGCCTCTGTGGGTTCGTTGGCCGTTAATACCTACCGATATTAAGTAAGGGTCTGTACTGTATCCCGCTATAATTAGTTGACGCCCTTTACATCGTTACATCCCTCGAGGCGATTTCATTACCCCGCTCGAATTCTCGCGACTTTGAATTATACTGAGGTGGCAGAGGCGACTGCGCGATCACACGCTCGACATCTTCGGTGCTTAATTTGCGGCGAGGATATCATTAAGCGATCTAATGTGATAATTTAATTGAGTACAAATATTATCTTACGCTATAAGAAATGTTATTGATGAGAGAGAGAGAGAGAGATATCGATAAATGAAAATATAATTATGTTGCCCGAAAAAGTAATTGAGCAACATAAAAACTTGAGTAGACACTTGTTCAAATTGTCTGACGGGTGTCCATCAGCAAACTTTTATAGGATAATTACGAACCAACATTTGCTGACCTCAGCTACTGTGTTCGCATTATGTCATTTTAGCCAACAAGTAGTGAGTCAGTAAGAATACATATAAATATATATATTCTGTTATTCTAGTCCTTGAGTATATATAATTATATATTCTATTATTCTGTCAATCCCTTCACTGACATTTAGATTTCCTGCTCTTGCAATTAACCGCAAAAGAATTAATAAGGAATTATCTGCTCGCGAAATAATCAAGAAAATCGTCGGAATAGACGAATGAAATTTGCGGTTCGGAATTGGCTGGGGAATTCAGCTATTTAATTTTAACTTAGGCACATTTTTCGATAAAATTATATATATAACATTCGAATGCAGCATTTGTATGAATTTTTATAATATTTTACACTGGACAATATTAAAATAATAACAATATTATTTTTTCCAATTGTATTAGAATTTAATAATATTATTTATATTATATTTTAAATATTGACTAAAAGTCTTTTTTCACATTATTCAAGGCTTTTCACTCAAAAAAATGATTTTGCAACTATAGCAAAAATTTTTTAGGTGCGAAAAATTAACTGAGGTAGATAAACAATTAGCAAATATTGTAATATCGTATATATTTTGCACGTAATCAATCTAAATGACAGAGACAGAACTAAAAAATTCTATCTGTGACAAACGATAATTCTATCTGTGACAAACGATATTCTATCAGATACAAAAAATAGCGATAATTTTTGTCGCGACATCTAGAAATTTTTTTGCGTGTTGAGTGATAAATTATCATAATTTCATATAAAAATGTACATTTATTTTCTATATTAATACAAAAAAATTTACTCTATATCATTTAAAATAGACAATTATTCACTTCAACTGACGCAGTTTCACGGATATTCTTCATTTTGATTTTAACGTTGACCTTGACCCCATAAGGATGACCTAAATTTAACAGCGGACACATAAACATTTCGAAAAATCATGTACTTGCTTCTTACAATACGGATATTTCCAATAAGTCATTTCGCTTCGATTTGCGAGCACTTTTCCATTCTGAGCAAACTCAACGTCGATGGGCTAAATAGGCCTTCTATTTGAAATTATATTTGAAATTATCAACGAAGTAAGAATCAAGAACTAGGTTATCGGAAGTTTCCTTAGCGCTTAATAACGATTCCGGTATACAGCCCGCAGCCTCTTTCTCTCATTTGTATTCGTTGACAAAGGAAACTTTGCCTAGCATCGTATTCCAAAGCGGCGCTTTCAGTCAATGTTCTTCAGATATCGACTTTCCAC